>NC_067400.1:610343542-610643542 GCF_016432865.1 Antechinus flavipes
TGGGAGCGGGGATGGGGATGGGGGGCCGGAGGAAGGGAAGGGGAGGGCAGAGAGGAAAGCTGGGGGACAGCAAGTGGCTCTCGGAGTCAGGGAAGGGCCCCACGGACTTTCCCCTCTGGGAAGGGTCCTGCTCCCCCTAGTCTGGGGGTTCCTAGCAGTGCACAAGGAGGGGGCGCCCGTGTGGGCTCCTGCCCATGTGTGTGTCCCGGGGCTGCAGCCCCCATGTGCTGTGAGTCTGCAGGCCCCGTGCTGAGCAGCAGCTGGCGTATCTCACGGCTTCCTGCCCGTATTAGACTTGGGAGGGGGGCTAGGGAAGGGTGGGAGAGGGAGGGGAAGCCTCTGGGACCGAGCGAGCCCAGAAAGGCTGGAAGTAGCTCGAGCTGGAGTTCTGGCCTTGGACCCAGGAGAGCCTGAGTTTGGATTTCGCAGCTGCTGCTTGGCAGTGACCGGGCAGGTCACTCACCTTCTCATCTGCCTCGGTGTGCTCTCGTGAATCAGGGCCGGCAAAGGACGGGGGGTGTTTGAGGACAGGGGGACCCCTTCCCGAGGGGCCGGGCGAGAGCCGGGAGTCTGCGCTGGCAGCCCTCAGACTCGGTGTCTCTGCTGTCGCCCTGGGTCCTGTTGTCCAGGGCCCTCGCTCCGGCTCTCGGGCTCCTGGAGCCGGCCAGGGTCCCCTGCCCGGGTGATGGGATCTTAGGCCCGATCCAGGAGCGGCCTTCGAGGCTGGCTCCGGGCACCCTCCCAAGGGCCTGGCTGACAAGGGCCTTCCCTGACTGCCTCCCCTGGGCTTTGGTCATCACTTTCCCGGCCTTCCTAGAGCTGCCTCTGGCTCCCGGCCTGAGAGCTCTGACCTCGCCTTGACCCATTTCTGTCTGGATCCGTTTGCTTAAAATTCATCCTCAGCTGCTGGCTCGGAGGCCTCCACCGTTCCCAACAGCCAGTTCCCTGACCAGCGGTTCCGGGCTTCGGCTCGGTTTTTTTGTTGCTGGGTCAGGAGGGAAGGCATTGGATGCCAGGGATGCCAAGGGAGTGGGGGAGGGGGGAGTGCAGGGGGCTTCCTGCATGACCCACCCCCCACGTCAGCCATACTCACACTTGGCCGTGCCTGGGCTCTATACCAGAAAAGGAGGGTCCGGCTCTGTCCCTCTGCCCAAGCCCCTGCTGGCCCATCCTTGGTGGCTACTACCTTATGACCTCAGGTGCCATACTTCTGGTTCTGCTAGAGCTTGGGCTCTGGGTTCAAATCCCCCATGGGAGACTAATTATCCATGCCATCTTGGGCAAATGACTTAATAAAGTTGTTGGATCATTTTTCAGTCACGTCCCACTCTTCCTGACCCCATTTGGGGTTTTCTTGGCAAAAGTACCAAAGTGTTTTGCTGTTTCCTTTCTTAGCTCATTTTATAGATGGGAAAACTGAGGCAAACAGCATGAAGTGACTTGCCCAGTATCACGCAGAAAGTGGTTTGCCATTTCCTTCTCCAGTTCATTTTACAGATGGGGAAACTGAGGCAGGCAGGTGAAGTGACTTTCCTAGGGTCACACAGTCTTCCTGATTCCAAGCTCAGTATTAGTACCCGCTGCACCACCTGGTTGCCCTCAAAAATGATAACAGCTAACATTTACATAGCACTTACTGCGTGCCAAACAATTATCTCATTTGACCCTCACACCAACCCTGGAGATAGGGGACATTACTACCCCCATTTTGCAGATGAGGAAGCTGAGGCAAAGAGTGTTGAAGTGACTCCGAGATCCCACAGCTGGTGACTCCAGGGCCGGCATGCCCTGGTCTCATTTTTCTCCTCTTGAAAAGGGGTCTTGAGCTAGATGGCCTCTGAGCCTTTCCAGCAGCGATCCTTTCACTCGGGAAGCCCTGAGGCCCAAGGGAGGGAGCGTACCCTCACTCAGGGCTCTCCGCCTCCCCCTTTGTCCCACACAGCTGGTCAAACTCTGCAGTGGGATGATCGAGGCCGGCAAGGTCTACATCACCACCAACAAGCACTTTGTCAGCGGCGTCCGGGACCTGTCCCAGCAGTGCCGCAACGATGAGGTGGTCTCGGTAAGTGGGTGACTCTGGGGTGGGGCGGGCAGGGGGGTGGAGGAGCTGACCCCTAGGATAGGCCCTCAGCTGGGCCTGTTGGCAGAGAATGGGGAGGGGGCGGCCGAGAGTCAGGAAGCCACGGTTTGTAACTGGGATTATCCACAACTCTAATGGGAGAGGGGGGCTTCCTGCCCTTGGGGGGATGCTTGGCTTGGCTCTGGCGGAGGAACCTTTAGAGAAGAGATTCAGAGACCCCCGAGAGTAATTCATCTGGACCTGGGAATGCTTCAGGCTCCTTGAAAAGGGCCCACTGGTGCCCACTACTGCTGGCGTTATGGGGGAGCGCCATGTGGTCCAGAGTGCCCTACTTCGAGTAACCCTCTGAGTAACCACGGGAGAGATCAAAAAACAGAAAAGAGAAGTGGACATAGCGGTCTGCAAAAGTTTAAACATAATAGCAAGATGGTGATTCGTCCTAGGAACATTTCTCTTTGGACTGGAGGATGAGGAAGACGAAATGAATAGTATTAATGGCAGTAGTGACTTGTCCCAGGATTGTTTCTAGTTGAACTCCATCAGACAGAAAGATAAGAACTCAATGGCCAGAATAATCTTCTTGATTATTTTAGTCCACACTTGTGAATTTTCCTGGGCAGGGGACCTCCTGACATGGCAACTGCCTCCACATATGCAATTGGCCACTCTTCTGTGTGAGAATTATTTGGGCGTGCTGAAATCCATGATGAGATAGTTAACGATTTCAGCAAAGTTGCAGGATATAAGATAAACCCGCACAAATCATAGTGTTGGTATATATGACCAACAAAACCCAGCAGCAAGAGATAGAAAAAGAAACTACATTTAAAATAATTGTAGAAAAATTGTAAATAAAATAAGTGTAAAATAAATTGCAGTATAAAATATTTGGGAATACTTGCCAAGAGAAACCCAAACAAAACACTTTTCGCACAAATAAAGTCATAGCTAAACGACTGGAGAAATAACAACTGCTTGTGGATAGGCCGGGCCAATGTAGTAAACGTGACAATTTGGAAGGTCTAGTGATCTGCTGGGGCTCCCACGGCCACTTCGTGTATGTGTCCTGGACCCAGCCTTGATTCCAAGGCTGGCCTTCTCTCTGTTGTAATAATGGGCTCCCCCCCACCCCACTTTCTATCTTCTGGCCTTAGTCTGGCTGGTTAAGGGGACTCAGGGGTGGGTTTGGGGCCCAGTAGATTTAGGGATCATGATCCAACACTGGGGTCAAGGGGCACTTCCAAGGTTGTGGGTCGTGTGGCTGAAGAGACATTTCCTGTAGCCAGACTTAGCCCAGTGCCATAGGAAGACTTCCAGCCAGACTAAGAAGGCCTAGAAATAGGCTGGGGATCCTAGAGGGCTGGGGGATGGGGGGTGGCGGTGAGCAGCGGCTGTGGGGCCAGGAATAGCAGGAATGAAAAGGGAGCGTGTGGAGGTTGCTGTGGTTCCTTCTGGACCAGGCTTGGGATGAGACCAAAGCTAAGGGCCAAGGGGAGGGCGTCGGGAGCCCCCTAGCCGTTGCCCCCACCTCATCCTGTCTCCCCTTTCCCTTTCTTCCAGGAATGTCTACAGAAGTTTGGAGACAGTCTTCAAGAAATGATCAACTATCATATGGTAAGAACAGCTCCTCCCTCCCTCTCTCATCCCCTGGTGCCGGGACAGGGGGCTCAGAGCTATTTAGTGCCTCCACCCTTGGCTCCCGGGCTTCGTCAGCCACATCATCTCCCTTGCACGTCCTCCCACTGAAGTCCTCCCGGACTCCTCCCTAACTGAAGATCCCTGGGCTTGGAATTTGGGGAGTTTTGTTGGGCTGTGCCCCGGGAAGTGCTCTTGGAGGGACCTGGGGAGTTCAGGCCCCGCGGGCGATCCGGGCCTGGTTCTGAGTCATGGGGAGTGAGCTGGACACCTTTCCATCTCCCTCGGGGCCAGGGGTTTGTGCCGGGGAAGCCCAGGGGTGAGGGGACATTGTGGGTCTGTCCCTCAGGGCAGGAGGAAGCACAGCCTGAGCTCGGGGACGCTGGCTGGGGATGTCTGGCTTAGGAGCCAAAAGTCTGGCTGGGCCGCGGTCCAGCGTGAGGGGGAGGGGATAGAGGAGAGGATGTAATCGGAGCTGGGGGTGTGGGAGGGGAAGGAGGAGCCCCAGAAATAGCCAGATAGACCCTGGGAGAGACAAGGACCGGGGAGGAGAGTGGGGGGCCTCGGCCCTTCATTTTGGGGGAGTCAAGTTGGACCACCAAGCGTTTTCCTGATTGTTTGAATCAGGGATCTCTCAGGCGGGGCTAGCGCCGCGGTGATCCGATTGGAGGCAGGGGGATGGACACAATGACCTTTGGCCCCAGTGGCTACTAGGAGAGCCATGGGAAGGTAGTCAGAGCGTGTTCCCCGCTTCCAAACCCCCTCCAGTCTGGGGATAGGGAGAAGTGCCTTCTGAGCCATCTCTCCTGCCAGATGTTGCCAAACATCTGTCCACACAGAGGGGAAAGGGCCAAGGCTGAGCTTCCGGCCCGGGCTCCTTTAGGAGGAGGGGTGGGGGGGCCTGCTTCCGGCTTTCTGGATATTCCCAGAACTTAGCACAGCTCCTGGCACAGAGTAACCATTGTCCAGGAGCCAGTGTGGGTCCCCTGGCCATTCAGGGGGCTCGGGGGTAGACGGGTTCTCTCCTGCCCCTGCCCCGGCACTCAGGTCCCAGCACACGCTGACTGGGACCCCGACTCTCACGGCCCCGTGCCCGGAGGTCCCCGTGGATAGATGTCCCCGCTCTGGGTGGTCGGGAGCTGGCCTGGGAGCTGGAGCCCAGACTAAACAACCCCCCCCTTCCCCCACCCACCCAGCAGGGGAAGTTCAGAAATAAACACTCCCGGAGTGTCTGCCCCGTGCCCCGTGTCCCTCCTCCGGCCCGGCCCTCCCGGCACCTGCCCCTCAGCCTGGGCTCGCTCCCCCCCTCCTGCCCCCCTCCGGGGCAGATGGTGTGTGTGGGGGGGTCCGTGATTTTCTACCTCCCCAGGAGGCCCAGGCTGTGGGGGACAAGAGCCCTGAGCTTGGAGCTTGTGCCCGAGTTCGAGTTCCTCACGGCCGCTTCCCAGTGGGTGACTGGGGGCAGGTCCCCCAGCAGCCCTGGGCCTGTCTCCCCCTCTGTATAGTGATGCTCCCCAAGGCCCCTCCCGGCTGTTTCTAGGACCCCCCAATCTGTTGCCCCAACGGGAGCGTCTTGTCCTGTGGTGCCGTTGGGGGTCCCGAGGATGGGGGCGGCTGTTGTGTGTGGCAGGAGGGAGCCGTGGGAACATGAGCCGTGGGGCCGTGAGCCGTGGGAGGGGGTGCAGAGAGACAGCCGCCGTCCCGTCTCCCGGAGCACCCCCCTTCCCCCTCAGCCCCCCATCCCCTCTCATATGGGCCCCTGCATGTTCCCCCCCATGAGAGGGGCCCGCTCGTGACCGGAAGCCTGATGGGGCAGGTGAGTCCCCGAGGGAGCCCTCCGCCCCTCCCCCCCCCCCCCCAGACCCCATTGTCCCAACAGCTGCTCAAACATCTGGGCAGCCCTGAGCAGCAGCGCCATCTGCTGGCCGTGCAGGGAAGCCTTTGGGTCAATATGGGGGAGCTGGGCCAGCCTCTGTCTGGGGAGGAAGATGGCACCGGGGGCCCCTTCCTGGCGGGGGAGGGGAGCTACTGGCTGAGCTTCTCAGCGTCAGGAAGGAAAGCCTGGATTTGGGGAGAAATCCCTCCCCATCCCCCAGATGTTTCAGGAGCAGAAGGCAAAGGCACCCCTGCCTAGGGCTCCCCCAAATCCCTCCCTTTTGGATATTTCTAGATCCTGTTTGACCAGGCCCAGCGGTCAGTGCGGCAGCAACTCCACAATTTTGTCAAAGAGTGAGTATGATTGCATCCCCCCCCTAAAAAAAGAGTACGGCACAGTCTTCCCTCAGAGGTGCTCCCCCTCTTCTTCCCAGCCCCCCTCCATCCCCACCTCCCCCCACCCAGAGGTGCTCCTCCTTTCTTTCCCATCCCCCATCCCACCTCCCCCCACCCAGGGGTGCTCCCCCTCCCCTTCCCCTCCCAGCTGCTCCCCTACACCCACCCAAACCTGCTTCAGGAAGACCCGGATGCTTTTCTGGGTCAGAGGGGAATCGGGCGGGTGCTTGGCTTGGGCGCTGCCTGGCTGGGTGACCTTGGACTGGTCCTTCTCTGTCCGGGACAGTCACGTGGAGCCAGAAGGGGCTGGGCCGGTCTGACGCCCTCCAGGGGCTCCCCCTTCTCCCTTGCACTCCCTGCGGCTCTTGGTGACCTCGTCCCAGGCTTCAGTTGCCTCTTCTGGGCTGAGGACCCCCGGCTCTCCCAGCAGCCCACCCCACCAGGCCCCTTCCCATCTCTCCGCCCCCCCTCCAGATTCCCATAGGCGCTTTCCCAATCTTAGTGTTTGAACCCCGACCCTCCCGCTCCCAGATTTCCCTGTTTGCCGTGTCCAGGGTCACCCTTGGGCATCTGCTGCTCCAAGTTTGTCCCTTGGAGTCCTGGGTTTTTCTCCCTCGTTCCTTGTGTCCCGAGAGAAGCCCCCTCCCACAGGGAGCCCTCCCTGCTTTAGCACCAGCGGCTCTCCACCGCACCGCAGCCTCCTCCCCGGCCCCGGCCCCGCCTCTCCCTTCTCCCATCCATCTTCCACACAGATGGCAGCCTGGGACTCCTAAGCACCCGGCTGCCGCGTTACTCCCCTGCTCAAGGATCCTTGGGGGCTCCCTATTGCCTCTAGTAAAGTGAGCCGGAGGAGGAAATGGCAAACCATTCTAATATCTCTGCCGAGAAAACCGCAAAGGGAGCCATGGCGAGTCAGACTAGTGACCATGACTGGGTTGCCCCTAGTGATGCACATTTCCCCCAGTCAGATGCTGCACTGGATGGGGGCTGAGTCTGAAATGAGAAAGACCTGGGTGCAAATCTGGCCTCGAGTTTGAGTGATGTGAGCCTGGGCAAGTGACTTCCCCCCATTTGCCACAGTTTCCTCATCTGTAAAATGAGCCGGGGAAGGAAACGGCGAACCCCTCCGGTATCCCTGCCAACAAAAACCCAGATGGGGTCATGGAGAGATGGACGCGATTGAGAACAACTGAACAATTCTCACATATGTGCAAAACACACGGTAGAAGCTCCATCTTAGATAAATTTAGGAAAGGAGGCTTGAAATCAGGCCGTGAAGGGCTTTCATATTTGATATATTTATTTAATATTTTCCCCCCAATTGCATTCAAAACAACATTTTTTTACGTGTTTTTAAAATTTTTGAGTTCTAGTTCTCTCCCTTCTCCCCACCCACAATTAAGAAACCACATGTGAACTTACGCAAAACATTTCCATAAAAAGTCACATTGTGGAAGAAAATATAGATCTCCCACCCTAAGAAAAAGAAAAACCCTCAAGAAAAATTAAGTTTAAAAAAAAGAGAGAGAAAAGAGAATGCTTCCGTCTGTCTTCAGACACAATCGGTTCCTTCTCTTCATAATGATTCCTTCAGAGTAGTCGAGGATGATTGTACTGCGGAGAATAACAAAGTCATTCACAGCTGGCCATCCCAGAACACGGCTATTACTTTGTATACAGCACATTTCACTTTGCTTGAGTTCATGGAGGACTTTCCAGGTTTTTTTTTCCCCTGAGAGCATCCTGCCTATCATTTCCCAGAGAACAATAATATTTCACCATAAACACACACCACAGTTTATTGAGCCATTCCCCAATTGATGGGCAGCCCCTCAATTTTCAATTTTTTACCCTGAAAAGAGACCTTCTATGTATATTTTTGTACATATAGCTCATTTTCCTTTTTTTTTTTTTTTTTAATATCTTTTGGTAGTCATGCTTAGCAGTGGTGTTGTTGGGTCAAAGGACATGCATGAATTTATAGCCCTTTGGGCATAGAGCGTAGTTTTTGATCATTTATCAATTAAGGCATTGTTCTTATTTTTTATAACTTTGACTCAATTCCCTCTGTGTTTGAGAAATGAGGCCTTCCCAGAGAAACTTGCTTTGAAATTATTTTTACTGCTCTTATTGCTAGCTCTATTTCCCCCCATTTAGTCTCTCTGTCTCCTTTCACCCTATCCCTCCTCAAAAGGGTTCAGTACTGACCACTCCCTCCCCCAGCATGCCTTCTGTTTTATCCCCTGTTCCCATATCCCATTCTCTTCCTATTTTCCTGAAGGGTAAAATAAATTCTATATACATATTAAGTATAGATGTTATTTTCTCTTTGAACCAATTCTGATGAGAAGGGGGGAATTCTGTCCATTTAATCTTGTCCTCTCAGCTCTTTCATTCATTCATTCATTCATTCATTCTTTCTTTTTCCTTCCTTCCTTCTTTTTGTAAAGATGCTTCAGAAATGGAATCGCCTGCCATTCAGGGCTCCCCATTATATAGAGCCATCTTGTCTGTCTAATCTTATCCTCTCAGCTCTTTCATTCATTCATTCTTTCTTTCTTTCTTTTTTCTTTCTCTTTCTTTTTCTTTCCTTTCCCTTCTTTCCTCCCTCCCTCCCTCCCTTCCTTATATTTTTATTTTGTTAAATATTCTCCAGTTGCACACACAAAATCTTTGATATTCATTTTTGAAAATTTTGAGTTCCAAATCTCACTCTCCCTCCCACTCCTCCCCCACCCATTGAAGAAAATAATATGATATCCATCACATGGAAGGGAGAGACAGACAGGGAGAGAGACATAGAAAGAGAGACAAAGAGGAAGGAGAGACAGAGAGACAGATGCACACAGAGAAGAAATCATATAAAACGTGTTTCTGTAGTATCGGTTGCTTCCTTCCCCGTGTGTTCTGCCCTGGCAGAGAGCAGGCTCATTTCAGCTAACAGCCCTTTGCTCATGTGAATTTGGAATCATATCCCTGTCTCTGCCTTGGAGTTAGAATGGCTGGGACACCCCTTCCCAATGAGGAGAGGGAATTCTGCCCATTCTCTGGATGAGAACAACAGAGGCCCCAAAGTTGACGCCCATTAGGAGTGCACATGGAGAGTCTTAGGGCGCCTAAGCCCTTGCCCTCCCTCATCAGCTGACTCTCCTCCCTACTCCACACAGTGACGTTAGGAAATTCAAAGAAACGAAGAAGCAGTTCGACAAGGTCCGAGAGGACATGGAGATGTCTCTGGTGAAGAACGCACAGGCGCCGCGACACCGGCCGCACGAGGTCGAGGAGGCCACCGGCGCACTGACCCTCACCCGCAAGTGCTTCCGGCACTTGGCTCTGGACTACGTGCTCCAGGTTGGTGAGAGTCTCTGGCGGCGGGGAGGGGGTCGCAGCATTGTCGGCCCCGGTGCGGGGCAATGCTGGGAAGAGTCGGGGTAGTCAAGGGAAGGGGCGCAGGGGGGAGGGGGGGGCAGGCGGGAGACCCTAGGGTGCATCCAGCCTCTGCTGCTCAGTAACTCTTGGCCCTCCCGGAACTTCCCTTCCCCTCTAGGTAGGGGCCTAGTTCCCACACGCCAGCGTTCACAGTAATTTTGGAGCAACTCTTGGGCACTCTGTGCTGGGGAAGGAGGGGAGACCCCTAGAATGTTAGAGCCGAAGGACCCTGGGAAGTTAAGTCTGGCCCCCGACTTCAGGAATGAGGCACCCAGAAAGTTAAGTCAGGGAGCAGAAATTCCTGAGTGATCAATGTCAAGAGCATTGGGTCAGTTAGTGCCGAGGGGACTCAGAGCGGGAACTGGAGGATTCTCGGAGGATGCGGGACTTGTCGACAAGGAAGATTCGGAGAAAGGGAGAAAGGAAGGCAGGAAAGAAGGCTGCCTGGGGGAGGGGCCGAGGGTGCAGAGGAGTGTGGGGGCTTTGAAAATGGGGGGGACAGCCCACAGATAGCAGCCTGGAGATGGGGGAGGGACTGTCCCACATGAGGAGGGCAAGATGGCCAGTTAGGCTGCACAATATACTTTACAAATATATATATACACACAAGTATTGACATATCATACCAATATATACATAAATACAAGCATTGACATATCATGAAAATATATAATATATAAATACAAGTATTGATATATCACACAAATACATATATGCATACAAAGTATTGTTATATAAACAATATATATATAAAAGTTATATAAAAAGAGACAGGTCAGAATCAGCTTATGACTGGCTTTGAATACTAAGCAGACATGTTTATATTTGATTCAAGAAATAAAAGAAGCATTGATATAAAATATAAATTTGTATATATACTACAAGAACTGATGTATGATACAAATATATTTATATAATACAAGTACTGATATATAATATGAATAGATTTGTATAATACAAGTACTGATATAAGATACAAATATATTTACATAATGCAAGTACTGATATAAGATACAAATATATTTATATAATACAAGTATTGATATATAATATGAATATATTTATCTAATACAAATACTGATATAAGATACAAATATATTTACATAATATAAGTACTGATATAAGATATGAATATATTTATATAATACAAGTATTGATATATAATATGAATATATTTATATAATATGAATACTGATATAAGATACAAATATATTTACATAATACAAGTACTGATATAAGATACAAATATATTTATATAATACAAGTACTGATATGTGATATGAATATAAATTGTGAAGACCGAGTTAGCACCCTACATGCCTTAGAGTCAGCCGGAGTCAGGATAAGCAAAAGTCCTTGATCTTTATTCTTGGTCTTTAGGGGTAGAAGTGAATTGGATGGATGCAGGATCTCCGCAACCTCTCTTCTCCTCCTCTACCGCCAAAGTGTCTCTGGCTTGTCTTACTCCACCCCCTAATACCTCCTACAATTCTCTGTATCTACCAAAAGATTGAATCAGCACAGAATAGTGGGAAGGGCCATTTGCCAAGCAAATATTAATAGAGCATTGGCCAATTGGTAATTAGTCTTAAGTGCTCGATTGTCCGACCTCCGTGCATCAACTCAGAGTTTCAGCCCTTTACAATAAATAATGCAAGTACTGCTATATAATGCAAATTATTAATGCTGATATATAATACAAATTTGTATATGTATATATATGCATACAAGGTGTTGATATTTAAGACGAGACAGGTAGGCTCAGAGCCAGCTTATTCAGGGCCTTGAATACTAAACAGACATGTTTGTATTTGACCCGAGAGGTAACAGGGAACAAAGGGAGGTTATTGAGGAGGGGAGCAACATGGTGAGATCTGTGCTTTGTTTGTGTATGGAGGACGGTTTGCAGGGATAACGTTCAGAAGGGGAGGTTATTACGGAGGATTCAGTAGAAAGGTCGTGAGGACTTACTGGGGGGATGGAGGCGTGAGCAGTGAAAAGATGATGCAGAAAAGAGCGGTTAATATGATGGATGGGGAGAGAGAATCGATTTGTTTTCTGATCAGATATTTGGTTCCATAATGCAGCGAGCTCCTCAAGCTTTCCTTTTTAATGCAGATTTAGTCAGTCGAGAAACATTTATTAATCACCTACTGTGTGCCAGGCACTGTGCTTAGCACTAGGATTACAAAAAGCAGAAATGAGGACCTGGAGAAAGACTGAGAGATGGAGGAACTGGAGGTCCCAGGGAGAATGAAAAGTAGAACACAGACAAGATTTGTATCTTCTGTTGGCGCGGGGAGAGAATTCTGGGTGTGGAACCAGGCTTGTACTGATAGATTGGACATTTTTGCTGAACTGGCTTTTTCTCTCTCCATTTTTTAAAACCTTTTTATTATAAGGGATGAATCTTTGGAGAGGCAAGAGAAAGGGAGAGAAATGTATTTAGAAATAAGATGATGTAAAAGCACAAATTATTTTTTTAGAAAAAAGAAATACAAGCAAAGACTTGGAAGTAGGAATGAGTCAGGCACGTGGCAGTTAATACAGGGCCTGAAGTCAGAAAGATTTGAGTTCAAATCCAGCCTCAGACATTTACTAGCCGTGTGAGCCTGAGCAAGTCTTATAACCCTGCCTCAGTTTTATCACCTATAAAATGGGGATAATAATAGTACCCACCTTCCAGCATTGTTGTGAAGATCAAATGTGCTAATATATGTTAAGTGCCTGGTTACTGTATAATTGATGTTATTATTAACTGGTTAGAGTAGATTGAAGGCATCTAGGAGATAGAACCCCAGGCCTGGAGTCAGGAAAACCCGTGTTCAAATTTGGCCTCGGATACATATTAGCTACGTGACCCTGGGCAGGTCGCTTAACCACTATTTGCCTCCATGCTGAAGAAGGAAACCCTTCTAGGATCTTTGCCAAGAAAACCCCCTGGACAGTCCACGGGGCCGCCTCTTTGTTGTTCAAGGAACGTGCGTCCTTGGAAAGGGGGAGACTGGATTGGCAGGGGAGGAGGTGAGGGGAGTTTGCAGGAGACAGTTATGCAAGGGCAGGAAGGCAGGCTTGGCGACGGGGCCTGAAGGTGCCTCTGGAAGCCGCGGAAAACCCTTTTGAACGGTCGGCCTGGGGTGGAACTTAGTGGAGGTGGACAGTGACAGCCGTGGCCTTGGTGGGACCATGGGGAGTGAGCAGTGTGTGGGCTGGGAGCCAGCCTGGATCAGTGCCCTTCCTCCCTTCGGCCTCCCAGCCTCCCCAGCCCTGGGTTGGCTCCATGCTCACATGTTCGCATCTTTTTCTTTCTTTCTTTCTTTCTTTCTTTCTTTCTTTCTTTCTTTCTTTCTTTCTTTCTTTCTTTCTTTCTTTCTTTCTTTCTTCTTCTTTCTTTCTTTCTTTCTTCTTCTTTCTTTCTTTCTTCTTCTTCTTTCTTTCTTCTTTCTTTCTTTCTTCTTCTTCTTCTTCTTCTTCTTCTTCTTCTTCTTCTTCTTCTTCTTCTTCTTCTTCTTCTTCTTCTTCTTCTTCTTCTTCTTCTTCTTCTTCTTCTTCTTCTTCTTCTTCTTCCTTCCTTCCTTCCTTCCTTCCTTCTTTCCTCCTTTCCTTCCTCCCTTCCTTCCTTCTTTTCTCTCTCTCTTCCCTTTTTCCTTTCCTTCCCCCTCTCTCTCTGTCTGTCTCTGCAGATCAATGTGCTTCAGGCTAAGAAGAAGTTTGAGATCCTGGATGCGGTGAGAATTTGTCCCCTCCCCCTTCCTTCCCCAGACACCACATGTTTCATGCCAACTTGGCTTGGGCCCCCCTTGGTTGGGGGCATGGGGGCCAGGGCCCCTCTCTGCTCCCAGGTATGTGTAGCTGCTGACACACGTGGAGACCCCTGGTCCGGGCCCATGCTCAGGACTGTGTGTGCCTGGTTCGGGGGCAGGGAGATCCTAGGCTCAGTGGAAGCAGGGGCTCCCACAGGACCCTTCAGCGGGAGGAGGGGCCCCAGGCTCAGGTACATGCCCTGAGCTTCCCCACCACTCATCCCACAGATGCTGTCTTTCATGCACGCGCAGTACACCTTCTTCCAGCAGGGTTACAGCCTCCTGCACCAACTGGACCCCTACATGAAGAAGCTGGCCGCAGAGGTGAGCCGGGGCCTGCGGTCCAGCTGGAGGGAGGGCTGGGATTTGGGGCAGATGTGACTAGTTCTCCCCCGCCTGCCTCCCTGAGACTCTGGGATTGTGGACTGGCTTGGAGAGGATCGGAACATTGCTGAGTGAATAAATGAAGGAGTCAAGGAGTGAATGAATGTGTGATTGCAGACTTTTAGGAGCCCCCTGATGTGACACGGAACTTTGTTCTCTGTGCCTCAATAGCTGGACCAGCTGGTGATTGACTCGGCGGTGGAGAAGCGGGAAATGGAGAGGAAACATGCCCTGATCCAGCAGAGGGTAAGGAAGAAGAGGGCGTTTTCATTGTGTGTGTTGTGTGCCAGGCACTGGGCAGGAGCCAGCTGCTCCCAGGTGTCCCCTGTCAAAGGACCATCCCATATATAACCCACCAGGCAATTACAATCACAACGACAAATACAATAATTAAAGTGGACAGGGCAGATATTATGGTCCGTTTCTACATGGCAAAGGCAGAGGAATGGCAGAAGAAAAAGAGATTGGGAATGTGCACCAAGCAGAGCTCTGCCCCAGCTTCTTGGGGGACCCTCTCCCCTTCAACCTTCAGGGTGCAAGGCTTGTAGGTCAATCTTTCAGTTCAATATTTTTCTTTTCTTCTTTCTCTTTTCTTTTTTTCTCTTCCTTCTTTTCTTTCTTCTTCTCTTCCTTCTTTTCTTTTTTATTCTTCCTTTTTCCCTTCCTTCTCTTTCTTTTTTCCTTCTTTCCTTTTTTCTTCTTTTATCATTTCCTCCTTTTTGCTTGCTTGCTTCCTTCCTTCCTCTCTCCCTCCCTCCTTCTTTCTTTTTTCTTTTTCTCCTTTCCTTTTTTCTTCCTTTCTCATTTCCTCCTTTTTGCTTCCTTCCTTCCTTCCTTTCTTCCCTCCTTCCTACCTCTTTCTCTCTCTCTCTCTCTCTCTCTCAATCTCTCTCTCTCTCTCTTTCTCTCTCCTTTCTATGTAGCTTACTACACAGCTAGTAAGTGTCTGAGGCCACATTTGAACTCAGGGCCAGTGCTCTATCCACTGCGCCATCTAGCTACCCAGAGTATTTTATTTTCTAAAATATTTTATCGATACCATTTATTTTTACCCCCCAGGAATTTATTGCTATAGCTCACTCCTTGCCAACCAATTGAACTCTCCTTTGTAACAACAAGAAGTTAAACAGAGCCGATGGACTCATGGGGAGGTAGATGCGGTACCATGATAAGGCTTAAGTCCTAGTTGTTTTCCAGAACGGTCCAGGTGCTCGTTGGCTGCCCCCAGCCTCTCCAGCCTGGGGTGCTTCCATCACTGACCGTTGCTGCCAGGTTTGTGAGTGTGAGACGCACTCTCCATGCCGTCCATCCTCACCGCTTGTCCTTCTGCTGCCTTGTCAGCCAAACTTGTCTCCATTCCCCTGACCCCTGGAGAAGCAGGAGTCCTCTCCGAGCCCCAGTTCTTTCCTGGGTTTCAAGTTGCAATCATCCCTCTTGCTCGCTGATCCCCAGCCCTCTTCTGGCCTTCAGATTAAAGCCATCCCTCTCCACAGATGCCCAAACCCTAGTTTGGCACGATTCTTGGACTGCCGTGGAATTTCCCTGGACCAAATCCTCCCTTTTGGGCCACGTGACCTGGGCAAAGCTTGGCTTGGCTTATGCTGCAGAACTGCTCTCTCCTGGAGGTTAATCCCCCTTCTCTTGCTACCTGTCCCTGCATCATCCTCCTCATTCGCCACAATCCAAGTCAGTCCCTTTTAGCTGCTGATTTTTCTTTCTGTGCCCTCTGTAATTCTTGCTTCATCCTTAACCCTTATTTTTCACCGTCTTTTTCATTTTGGGACCTTGGCTATTCAGAAAACTTTCCTCTCCGGTGGTGGTTGTTCTTCCCCTTCCAGCCCTGACTCACTGAGCCAGGAGGAGGAGGAACTGGCATCTTACCCCTCTCCCCCGGCCCTCCCTCTGCCCCCATCACTCAGCAACCTCTCCTTCCATCTGTCACCTAGCCCAGCTCCCTGATGCTTGTGATCGCTTGGACTTTTCCTCTCATATTTTTGTCTTTTTTTTGGTCATACTTAAATAAAAATCCAGTTGGTATCAATGCCTTTAAAATATCTCTTTTCCTGCTTCCTATTCAGCTAGCTCTCTCTTGTAACAAAGAATGAAAAAGGAAAGAATAGGGGCTGGGGGGGAAGCAGGTCAGTAAGACCTCCTAATATATCAGCTCCCTCTGCAACATTATGTACCTAGACTATCGTTCCCCATCTCTGCAGAGAATCCATCCATCAGTGAGAGTTTATTAAGCAAATTCTGTGCATTTGACACATGTCGGCGTTCCTGCCCTCAAGGAACAGATGATCTCTTGGAGGGGAAACTGTGCCTATGTACAAATACACACAAAATATAATCAGGATGTAGCTAGGGAGTGTGGGAAGGGAGGGAGAGTGATGGATGTATGGGGGGGAGGGTCAAGAGAGGTCTCATGGAGAAGGTATTGCTTCAGCTGTACCTTGAGGGAACCAGGGACTTCTCAGACACAATTATGGGGGAGAAGACATGCAAAGGCTGGGATTGGGAAGCGGATTGTCTCTAAGGAGGGACTGTTCCCTCTTTCTTAAGGAGTTCACTAGCTTCCTCTCAGACTCTCATACTTCTTGACCCACATCCTGCCTTTGGGGTTTGCCAGATAGCCTGCGTGACTTTGAACGAGTCATGGAACTGCTTTGTGCCTCAGTTTCCTCCCCTGTAAATGGGCAGGTTGAACAGGATGGCCACTGAGGTCTCTTCCAGAGCAAAATCTAAATATCTATATTCCCTTTGACATCTGGGACTCCTTGTTTCTTGACATCCTCCACCACCACGACCACCATTTTGCTCTACATTGGCCACTGAAAGGGATGGTCAAAGACTAGACCTCATCACCCCCCGTATCCATGTCCTTTCCATGGTTTTCAACTCAGAAATCATCTCCTTTGCCCTTGCATCTCTTCCTCTGTCTAAACCTAGTCTTGGTCCCTACTGCAATCTCCATTCCCTCCATCCCTCTCCCTTCTTTTATTCTATCACTCCTGCTCTGCAAACAGGAGCACGGTAGTTAAGATGGCCCCTGTGGTTGACCAGTTCTGTCTCTGTCACGTAGACTCTTGTCCCCTTGCCTTGCTAATGCTCAATCCTCTGCCACTGCTCCTGAGCTGGAGGATGGGAAAGGGAATAAACATTTATAAAGCACCTACTATATATCTGACACTGTGCTCAGTGTTTGACAGATATCTCATTTGAGATTCCAAACAACCCTGCAAGGATTTTATAGTCAAGGAAACCAAGGCTGAGATCAAGTGACTTGCCCCAAGTCACACAACTAGTAAGTGTCGAAGGTTAAATTTGAACTTGGAACTTCCCTACTCCAGTCCAGTGCTCTGTGCACTGTGGTGCCCTCCAGCTGCCTCTCAAAGGAGGCGATCACCCAGCCATGCTGATGGGGCCCTTGCACATTTTTTATTGAATCCCAGATGGGCTCTTGCTATTGCATGGTGGTGAAACTTGTATTTATTCCTGGTTGACTTTCTGTCCCACTCATCTCATCATCTGTTCCAAGCCTTTTCTTTCTCCTCCTCCTCCCCTCACAGCAGATGCCTTTGCCTCCTACTTTGCTGAGCAAATAGAGGCCCATTTCCTGTGAGCGCCTTCTTCCCAGTTCCATTTCCCACAATTCCATCCTGTCCTTTACTCTCATCCCTCTGTTTATCAGAGACAGGAGTGAGGGAGCTTGGGCCTTAGAGATGCAGGTCTGGGAGAGAGCGTTGGCCCTGGCTTCAGAAAAGACCCAAATTTGAATCTTCCCTCAGATGCTATGTCACATAACTGCTACCTACCTCAGTTTCCTCAATTGTAAAAATAATAATAGCGTCTACCTCCAAGACTGATGGTGAGGACGAGATGAAATAATATTTGTAAAAAGTTTAGCACAGCTTGGCCTGGCACATAGTAGACACTTAGTAAATGCTTGTCTCCTTCCTTCCTTCCTTCCTTCCTTCCTTCCTTCCTTCCTTCCTTCCTTCCTTCCTTCCTCCCTCCCTTTTTTCCTTCCTTCCTCCCTCCCTCCTTCCCTCCCTCCCTTCCTTCTTTCTTCCCTTCTTCCCTTCTTTCCTTCCTTCCTTCCTTCCTTCCTTCCTTCCTTCCTTCCTTCCTTCCTTCCTTCCTTCCTTCCTTCCTTTCTCCCTTCCTCCCTCCCTCCATCCCTCCTTTCTTCCCTCCCTCCCTCCCTCTCTCCCTTTCTTCTTTCCTTCTTATCACTTCCAGGAATCATCTTCCACATCTCTCACAACACATCTCCCTCTCTGCCAGCTTTTCTTTCATGCTTAAAAAAGTCCCCATTTGAGCTTGCCATCCCCTCAAACAACGGCCATATATTTTCCCTCACTTTCCTGGCCACACTTAGGTAAGAATCTTCTATCCTTGCTGTCTCCATTGCCAACCCCCTCATGCACGTCTCTCTTCCTTACAATCTGATTTCCAGACACTCCCCTGACAAGGCCTTCTCTAAGATTGCCCAGCAGCTTTCAGCAGCAAGATCCACCGGCCTTTTCTCCTTATCCATCCTTTTATCTCCTTGAAATTAATGTGGAGCACTCCCTCCTCCTGATTGTCCTCCTCCCTGTCTGACTGCTCCTTCTCAGCGTCTTTGGTGGATCGTTATCCTTATTTTGTACCTGCCCCTCCCCTAACTGTGGGTGTCCCCCAAGGTTCTATGCTGACTTTTCTGCCCCCTTTTCTCTGTATCATTTCCCTCTGTTCCCATTAATCCCACCCTTTCTCTCACCCCTCTGTCTTATTTCTCTGTCTCTCCATCTTACCTTCTATTTTTATCTCCCTCTGTTCACATCTCTCCTTCCTTTCATTTATCTCTCTTACTTTCTCTTTTTCTGTATGTCTCTGTGTGTTTCTGACGATCAAAATCTCTCAGTCTTTTTCTGCTTCATTTATTTCACTTTGTGTCCATCTCATTTTCTATTTTTATCTCCCTCTGTTCACATCTCTTTCTCCTTTTCATTTTGCTGTTTGTTTTTCTCGTTTTCCTTTTTTCTCTGCCTCATTTCTCTAAATCTCTCTGTGTGTCTCTGTCTCCAGCAAAGTCTCTCAGTCTCTGTCTCTCTTGTCTCACCACCTCCCACAGGTTCAGGTATTGTGTCTGGGTGCATGACTCGCACCCAGCCCTCCTCCCTCCCTTGAGCTCTCACTCATCTCTTGCCTGAGGGATGTCTTCAGGATGTTCCAGAGGCATCTCAAAATCAGCGTCTCCAAAACAGAACTCTGCCTCTGCCTTAATTAAACTTATTCCTCCTCCAGATTTTTCTGTTGCCATTGCGCCCGGCACCATTTTCTAGTCACTCCCATTCATAACCTGGGAGTTACCTATGATGCCCCTTTCCTTTGCCCACCTCTCTCCATATCCAATCCACATCTCCTATCTATTTAGCGGCTTTGCCTCTATGGCAGCTCTCATTCATGTCCCCTTCTTTTCAATCGCACAATCAATACCCCAATTCGGTTCTCGTCTGCTCCTGCTTGGACTGGTGTAATGACTCCCCGATTGGCCACTTGAATTTCGATCACTCCCATGCGTCTTGCACCTATCTGCCAAAGTCATTTTTCTGGTCTGACCACGTCACTCCCCTGCTCAAGGACTCTCGGTGGCTCCCTATCACATCTAAGACAAAATGTACAATCTCGGCCTGGCGCTTCAGGCCCTCCACCATCTAGCTCTGTTTGCCTTTCCTAGCTTCTTCCACACGACTTCCCTCTCCACAGTTTAGCTTCTAGCCAAGCCAGAACCCCAGACACAACACAACCCCTGCACGATGCAGCGCCCAAAATAGCCTCCGCACTTGGAATCTTTCCTTCTTATCTTTGCTTTTGCTTCTCTTTCTTTAAGACTCCACTCGGATCCCGCCTCCTCCACAGAGCCTTCTCCGCCCCCCTCCCACATCCTCAAATGTCACTGAACTTGGGTCTGTGCTGTGTGGCTCCCCCACCCCCGTTCTAACCCGACTCCCTCATTTTCACATGAGGAAACCTTGACCCAGAAAAATCAAGCGATTTGTCAAAGTTGATGAGTGGTAGATCT
The DNA here is from genome assembly GCF_016432865.1 of Antechinus flavipes. Lineage (NCBI taxonomy): Eukaryota > Metazoa > Chordata > Mammalia > Dasyuromorphia > Dasyuridae > Antechinus > Antechinus flavipes. The sequence goes on from NC_067400.1 coordinate 610,363,209, forward strand.
GGGATTGGAACTCGGGCCCTGAGATTCCAAATTCAGTATTGTCTCCACTGTACCACAGGTCAAGAAGTACTTGTACTGTCTAATTTAAGTCCCTCCTACTTCAGCTGCTATTCATAGAGGTAGAGAAGATTGTCCTCTTCCCCCTTGGATGCTTCAATAGACGGAGGGTAGTCCCATCTATTGGTAGGGCAGCTAGGTGGCACAGTGGTTAGGGCTCCGGCTCTGGAGTCAGACCTGGGTTCAAATATAGCTTTAGACATTTACCAGCTGTGTGGTCCCATTGGGCAAGTCACGTAATCCAGTTTGCCTCAGTTTCCTCATCTGTAAACTGAGAAGGAAATGGCAAACCACTCTGTTGTTGCCAAGAAAACCCCAGATGGGGCCATAAGTTGGACATGACTGAAAAGGATTCAATAGCAAAAGTCCAAGGTCACTTAGGGACCAAAGGATGGCCTCGCGGGGGAGCGGTTTCATCATTGTGTAGGACAGGGGGACTTCAGGGCCGTGGATCACTGTGACTTTCTGGGGAGTAATGAGGGGATTGTGAGGGAGCCAGGAGACCCGTGACCCAGCTGCAGCTCTGCCACTGGCCCGCTGTGTGACATGGGGCAAGGCATCTGCCCTCTCTGTGACTCAGTGTGTACAAATGTGAGGAATTGTGGTTAGGATCATTTCTCTTTTTTATGTGTAAACTCATTTGTACAATTATCTTGCCGCACAAGAAAAATCAGATCAAACAGAAAGAAAAGTGGGAAAGAAAATAAAATGCAAGTGAGCAACGACAAAAAGAGTGAAAATGCCGTGTCGTGAGGATCATTTCTCAATGAAATCCTAGTGAAAAGAATATCGAATTGAAGGGCAGCGAGGTGGTGCAGTGGGTAGATCACCAGCCCTGAAGTCAGGAGGACCTGGGTTCAGATTTGACCTCAGACTCTTAATACTTCCTGTTCTGTGTGACCCTGGGCAAGTCACCTTACCCCAATTGTCTCAGCAACAACAACAAAAAAAGTTAGGGGAAAAAAAGAATGTTGAACTGAGAGTCAAAAGTCCTGAGTTCCATGATGGCACTTCTGCTTACTATATGACTGCAGGAAGGTCGTCTAACCTCTTCGACAAAGGTGATGGCGGGGAGCTGTGCGATGGCCGTGTCCTTAGGGATACTTCCAAGATTTTTTTTTGTTTACAAAACTTAAGGAGAAAAGAGGGACAGAATGGCCTCCCATGTGGGATTGCCCTTTTGGGGATCTGCCAGTACTCTCATTAGGAAGATACTCCTTGGGAGTTAGGGGTAGTTAGAGTTGGGAACTGTCATTTTTGGGGAGTCCTTCACTCATGTTCTTTTCTTCCCTCTTGCCCCTTGGAAACTGGACTTCAGACTTTGCTGCAGGTGAGTTTGCCTGTTTTGCTAAGTCCCTTGGGGAGGAGGTGGCAGCTGGGGGGGATGTTAGACTGGAACGGGAAGCAGGTTTCAGCACCACGGACACTTCCCCAAGCACCTTCTCTCCCCTTCAGGGAGGGGATGAACGAATCTGGTGGTTTGGAGGTGCTGAGGTTTTGGTAATTGCAGCGTGCCTGTGGGGAGGGAGCATGCTGGGTAGGGGGAAGAGCCCGAGCTGGGTCTCCTCTGGTTCTCTGACCCCCTCTCCTTCCCACACTCCCTCAGGACTTCTCCTATGATGAATCCAAGGTGGAGTTTGATGTAGATGCTCCCAACGGTGTGGTCATGGAGGGATACCTCTTCAAGAGAGCCAGCAATGCCTTTAAGACATGGAATCGGTGAGACTTGGAGTGAATGTGGTGGAAGAGGAGGAGGAGCATGGGAATGGGCGAACCGCCGCGCAAGCATTCGTTAAGTGCCCGCTACTGGGGCACAAAAGCGTCCCTGCCCTCATGGGACTTGCATTTTACATGGAATGTTGGAAGAGAAGTAAAGGCAGCGTAAAGCCCCCAAAATAGACTGGAGGGAGGAGGTATTGACTCCAGGAGGACTCGGGAGAGAGTCTTGAAGGAGGCGGCACTTGGGAGAGAATGTCGGAGGTGGCGAAGGGCGGCCTGGCTGGAGCGGAGCCTGCGGGAGTGGGAGTCGTGTGCAAGGAGGCTGGGAAGGAGTCGGAGCCAGAAGGCGAAGGCCTGTTAAATACCAGGCAGAACTTTGAGTTTAATCTAAAAGCGGAGGAGAGAAAGTATCGGGCCTTTAGGAGCATTGCAAGGCTCTCATTGGAGGAAAGGGCAGGTTCCGGGGAGGGCCGGGCTCTGGCTCTTTCAGCACCTCAGAACTCTCTTCTTGTAGGAGGTGGTTTTCCATCCAGAACAGCCAACTGGTCTACCAGAAGAAGCTCAAGGTGAGTGGGTAGGAATTGGGCCATGGGGAGCTAGGGCTGAGATGAGCGGGGGAGCAGAGGAGAGGGAAAGATGGGGGAGGGAGCAAAGGAGAGGATGGGAGAGGGAGGGGTAGAAAGGATGGGGAGGAAAGGGTGGAAAGGATGGGGAGGGAGGGATGGAAAGGATAAAGAGGGCAGGGGTGGAAAGGATGGGGAGGGAGCAAAGGAGAGGATAGATAATACACATGTATAGCCTGACTCGTTACCCTTATTTCTCACAGTGGGTAAGAGCTCCTGGGCTGAGTGGGGGGGTCAGTAACTGGGACTACGGTCAGTAGGTCGGGTGCAGTGGGGGAGGTGCTGGCTTTATGATCCGGCAGGACGGCCTGGCCAGCCAGGGGCGGCCCGTGAGGCGTCCGTGCTCTTTGGCCCAGAAGTCTGGGCTTTCCCTGTTCCCTCTCAGGATGGACTGACTGTGGTTGTGGACGATCTCCGGCTCTGCACTGTGAAGCCATGTGAGGACATCGAGCGGAGGTTTTGCTTCGAGGTGGTCTCCCCTACAAAGTAAGGGCCCCGGCTCCTGGCTGGGGGGTTGGGGGGTTTCTGGAGGAGGTGCCCCTGCTCCTGGGGTCATGTGGGGGGGAGTCCTGTGTGGGCTGAGGGGCTCCCTGGGGGGCTCGGGCATTCGGTGCCCCCATCCCAGTGTCAACCCCTCCTCCTCCCTCCCAGGAGCTGCATGCTCCAGGCTGACTCAGAGAAGCTCCGCCAGGCCTGGGTGCAGGCGGTCCAGGCCAGCATTGCCTCCGCGTACCGGGAGAGCCCTGATAGCTACTACATCGAGGTGAGGTTGGACCTGGCCGGGAGGGCCCGCATCCCAGGGCTGCCCGTCACCTGCTGGCCAGGCCTGCCAGAGCAGCCCCCCGCTGTCCTCTGGTGGGCGAGGGTGGGCAGACCCAGCTCTGCTGAAGGCCCCAGGAACAGGGGCCATCCCCGGCTTTCTCCCTTCCCAGAGACTGGACCGAACGGCGTCCCCGTCCACCAGCAGCATTGACTCCGCCCCGGACACCAGGGACAGAAGCAGCAAGGGCGAGAGCATCCTCCAGCGGGTGCAGAGCGTGGCGGGCAATGGGCAGTGCTGTGACTGTGGGCAGCCTGACCCCCGCTGGGCCAGCATCAACCTGGGCATCCTGCTGTGCATCGAGTGCTCGGGCATCCACAGGTGTGTGTGTGGGGAGAAGGGGCCAGGAGGGGCCTCAGGGACATCGGGTTCAGGGCTGGGGCCTTCGGGATCGGGGCTGGGGCCTTAGAAGATATCAGGGCTAGGGCTGGGACCTCAGGGACATCGGGTTCAGGACCAGGGCCTTAGAAGACATCAGGGCTAGGGCCTCAGGGACATCGGGGTCAGGACTGGGGCCTTTGGGACATCGGGGCTGGGGCCTTAGAAGACATCAGGACTAGGGCTGGGACCTCAGGGACATCGGGTTCAGGGCCGGGGCCTTAGGGACATTGGGGTTGGGGCCAGGGCTTCAGGGACATCGGGGTCAGGACTGGGGCCTTCGGGACATCGGGGCCGGGGCCTTAGAGACATCAGGGCCAGGGCCTCAGGGACATCGGGGTCAGGGCCTTAGGGACATCGGGGTTGGGGCCAGGGCCTCAGGAACATCGGGGTCAGGACTGGGGCCTTTGGGACATTGGGGCCAGAGCCTTAGAGACATCAGGGCCAGGGCCTTAGGGACATCGGGGTTGGGGCCAGGGCTTCAGGGACATCGGGGTTGGGGCCAGGGCTTCAGGGACATCGGGGTCAGGACTGGGGCCTTAGAAGACATCGGGGCCAGGGCTGAGACCTCAGGGACATCAGGTTCAGGGCCAGGGCCTTAGAAGACATCGGGGTTGGGATCAGGGCTTCAGGGACATAGGGGTCAGGACTGGGGCCTTCGGGACATTGGGGCCGGGGCCTTAGAAGACATCAGGGCTAGGGCTGAGACCTCAGGGACATTGGGTTCAGGGCCAGGGCCTTAGGGACATCAGGGCCAGGACCGGGGCCTTTGGGACATCAGGGCCGGGGCCTTAGAAGACATTGGGGCTAGGGCTGGGACCTCAGGGACATCGGGTTCAGGGCCAGGGCCTTAGGGACATCAGGGTTGGGGCCAGGGCCTCAGGGACATCGGTCAGGACTGGGGCCTTTGGGACATTGGGGCCAGAGCCTTAGAGACATCAGGGCCAGGGCCTTAGGGATATCGGGGTTGGGGCCAGGGTTCAGGGACATCGGGGTCGGGGCCTTAGAAGACATCGGGGCCAGGGCTGGGGCCTCAGGGACCTCAGAGGTAGCATTTTCTGAGTGGAGAAACTGAGGCTCAGGTGGGGGTCTTGCCCAGGGTCATTGGGATTTGTGCGCGGACCTTCCTGGGCCTGTACCCCCCGAGACTGAGCCCCAATAACCTGGCACTGGGGGCTGAGCTGAGCACGTAGCTGCGGTTCTGGGTGGGAGCCTTGAGAGCTTCAGGTCAAAACTGTGGGAAATGTTGACCAGTAGTAGATGTTGATGGAACACTTTACAGTCTGCCAATCATCAGCACTGGGAGGCGGGCCATGTGGGCTTTATTATCCTCACTGGGGGATGATCAGTCTGGGTCTCGGAGCACGGACTGACTTGTCCAGGGTCACACAGCTGGTGAGTGGAAGAGGGATGCCCCGAGCCCAGCTCTCGGTGCCCAAGGCCCGGCGCTCTCTCTGCTGTCGCCCTGACTGGTCTGGGCCGTGGAGGACCCAGAAACCACCCTGGAGATCCCAGGCCAAGGGCCTCCCTCTCAGCCTCTAGCTAGGATGTGGGGACGGATGGAGGTGTCCCATAGGCTGACTCCTCCTTGATCTCAGGCTGCCTTGACACCAAGAGGATAGAGAGGGAGGGAGTTCTCCCTTGTGTCCTCTGACCTGGTCAGGACATGCTGTAGCATCCTGGATAGACTGCTGGGGGGCCCAATGGAGTCAGTTCAGATCTAGCCCAATAAATAGCAGCTGTGTGACCTCAGACAAGTCACTTACCTCGGGTTTGGCAAAATGGAGAGAGTAATGGCCCTACGAGATCATATTTTTAAGTCCTTAGTACAATGCCTGACATACAGTAGCTGTATTATTATTATTATTATTATTATTACCACCATCACTACTACCATCATCATGCCCATCATCATCCTCTTCAATGCTAGATATCCCAATTTTTTATTTATCCATTCATTTATTATTATTATATAATGATACATCATTAATTTTTGAATAACATTTAATTTTTAAATTTAAAAACTGTCCCTAATCACATGTAAAGCTGATTTTTAACACTTATTTTTTAAAACTTCCCAATTTTCTCTTTCCCTCCCTCCTGTGCCTTCTCCCTGAGATGGTAAGCACTTTGACGTAGGTCGTACGTGTTCAATCATGCAAAACACATTACCGCGTTGATCATGTTGTGAAAGAAGGCACAGACCCAAAGGGAAAAAAAAACCATGAAAATCATACAAAAAAGTGAAAAAGTGAACGCTGGGAAGTGTTCCCACTCCAGCGGTTCTTTCCCTGGCCGCGGCTGACATTTTTCCTCCCGGGGCCTTTGGGATTGTCTCGGATCGTTGTATCACCGAGAACAGCCGAGCCGTTCGCGGCGCACAGCCTGGCTCTTATTGGGTACCATGTTTTCCTGGTTCTGCTCACTTCCCTTTGAATCGGTTCATACGAATCCGTCTCTCCGGGTTTTTCTGACCCATCCTGCTCGTCATTCCTCCTAGCATAGTACTACCCCATCACGGTCGCATCCCACGATTTGTTCTGCCATTCCCCAACGGATGGGAGGCGTGCCCCGGTTCTGAAAGAACATTAATGAGTCAAAGGGCATCCCAAGGTGGGGGGCGAGGATTGGTTGAAGGAACTAGGGATGGTCAGCCTGTATGTAGGAAAAAGAGCTTGGGAGGGGTGGAGCATACTTGTTGTCTTCAAGTGTCTGAAGGGCTGGCATGGGGAAGAGGGAAGAGCTCCCCCGCATCCCCTCCAGTGGCGGAAGTCGGGGAGAACAGATCTTGGTTCACTAGGCGGGAAACCTTGGCAATAGCCATCCTTGGGAGGGGAGGAGTTTCTCACGCCTGGAGGTCTCTCAGCAGGCCGGGCGACTGCTGGGATGCTGGGGGGAGTGTTCATGCCCAGGAAGGGCTGGGGTCTCTGGCAGCCTCAAGTTCCTTTGACCACTCAGGAGGGTTTGCGCAGCTTCCTCTGCCTTTGGGGAGTGGAGAGAACAGCAGTCTGGGTAATCTCTATAGCAAGCGAGCTTGGAATAATCCCCAAATCATTTTCATCTGGCTTTGGAATGCATCAAGAGAAGCTGGTCTGGGAAGAGATTTCCTTTGCTAATCACTTCCAGCTTGGGCTGCTGGGCTGAGGAGATGAGCCTCCCCTCCCCACCCCACCCAGGGGAAAGGCTCCCAGCAGCTGAGCTATACGTGGTTGGGGGTTAGCCTCCGTCAGCCCGGGGAGGCTGGATTTGAACTCGGCCCCTTCCCTGACTTCCTGTTTCCCCTTCCTCCCCTGTAATCCAGGAGTCTGGGGGTCCACTGCTCTAAGGTCCGGTCCCTGACACTGGACTCGTGGGAGCCAGAGCTGCTGAAGGTGAGTGTCCTCCCTAAAGACCTAAGGCCGGTGTTGGGGTTGTGCGTTGTAACCCTGTCGGTCTTCTCCTACCAGCTGATGTGTGAACTCGGGAACGGCACCGTGAACCAGATCTACGAGGCTCAGTGTGAGGAGCTGGGGCTCCAGAAGCCGACAGCCTCGAGCTCCAGGTTAGTGGGTCAGGGACGAGCTGGGGCTGGAGGTTGGGGGGCTTGAGCAAGGGGCAGGCAGGGAGAGGAAGAGCAGTTCGGATGCTGAGAGCTGATGGCGTCAAGGCTAGAGGGACGGAAAGCTGGGCTCGTCTGTCGGGGCAATGGCGAGATGGAGTTACTGGCCGGAGTGGGCTCGGACGCTCAGGGAATGCAGAACGGTGTCAAGGGCAGGGGGACCAGAACACGGGTGAAAGGACAGAAGCCGTTCCGGCGGGGAGAGAGGAGCAGTGCTCTAGGAAGAGGGAGCAAGGAATGGTCTTAGAGACTGGGGGAAGCAGGGAGAAGGCGGTGGGTAGGGAGGGTCAAAGACGGGATCAAAGGTGGAGATGCAGGAGGGTCTGGGAAGATGTGGGGATCAAGTCAGGAGGTAGGAAGAAGGAAGAGTGGCTCAGAGGGAGTGTGGGCAAGGGTGGCGGGGTCATGGGTTAAGGAGACCGAGGGTGGGATCAGCAGTGGCTGCAAGATTGATTCAGAGGCAAAAAGAGGGAATGGAACAAGAGGACCATGGGAAGGTGCGGTCAGATATTAAAGACTGGAGGAGTGTGGAGAATAAATAAGCATTTATTATGCACTTACTATTTATTAAACTCTCCTAAATAAGCATTTATTAAGCACTTACTATTTATTAAACTGCACTATTTTTAAACTACACTATATATATGCTATATATGTGTACTATATATACACTATATATTAAACTGTGCTATATGTGTGTATATATATATATGTATGTAAACAAATTAATATATATGTATATACATGGACATATATACACACACACACACACACACACACACACACACATACACACACACACAGCCTGCCCCTGGGAGTCACAGAGAGAATTAGACCTCTCCATTCTCACGGAGCTTACCCTGTTTTTCTGTGGGGAGGTGACCCGTAAGCAAGTTAAAAGTCAGGATTTATTGCTGCACCCTGGGGGTTGTGGGAGCAGAGGGCCTCCAGGAATCACGGCTCAGCCTTGCTGGGCCCTCACACAGAGCCAGTCAGTAGCTCCCAGGGCCCCGGGCCCTCGAGTCCCAGCCTTTGGTCCTGCCTCCTAAGCTCCACCTTCTCCTCCTCAGGCAGGACAAGGAAGCTTGGATCAAGGTCAAATATGTGGAGAGAAAGTTTCTGAAGAAGCTCCCTGGGGCAGGGGCTGAGGCCATGGAGACGGGTGGTGGAGGAGAGCCCAAGCCCCGGCGGTGGAGCACCAAGAAGTGCCGAAGGCACCACAGCTCTCCCCGGGTCCCCAGGATGCGGCGCCAGCTCCGGCCCGAGCCCGCCGCCATCTCCCCTGCGGCTCTGTCATCAGGTGGGGGGGCCCTGGTACCCCGGATCTTTCCTGCCCTCCCCACTTGGGTTTTGTGCTCATAGATCCTGTTTGTTTCTTTATTTTGCTGAGGCAATTGAGGTCAGGTGACTTGCCCAGGGTCACACAGCTAGTGAGTGTTAAGTGTCTGAGGCTGGATTTGAACTGGGGTCCTCCTGATGTCGGGGTGGTGCTCCATCCGCTGCACCATCTAGCGGCCCCTGCTGGTAGATTCTGCAAGCTCAAGTCTCCCCAGCATCTTTTGTCAAGTGAACACCCCCCCATCTTTACGCCATTTCCCACCCAGCGCACTTCATCTCTTCCCTAAATGCGGCCCTCCCCGTCTCTCCGGGCCGAGAATATAGGAAGGTGGAGCTCTGTCCCCGAGGGAAGGGTCTCGGGTGGGGGGAAGGGGCTCTGTGTGAGGGCCCGGCAAGGCTGAGCCGCGATTGCCGGAGGCCCCCATGGCCCCCAGCGGCGAGATTGAGACCAGAGTTCTGTGGTGGAAAGAGCCGGGGGGCCTGGGGGCCTAGCTGCCAGTGTGACCCAGGATGTCTCCCTTCTCTCTGGGGATCAGTTCCCCCCCTGTAAAATGAGAGATGGGACGTGGGGCATTTCTAAGCCTCCTCCAGATCTGTTGCCATGGCTTCTTCATCCTGGAAGCCCTGCTCAGTCTGGATCCCGGGCCGGAGGCCCAGCTGTAAGACTAGCCTCAGCAACTTTACTTTAAGAGTCTCTGCCCACCTCAGCTCTGCCTTCCCCTGGTTTCTCTTTAAAACCTTGGGCAGGAGGAGCAGGGGAAGCCCTCGCTTAGGTGCCCACCTGACGCTTTCTCGCCGCCTCCGGCTCTCTTGTTTGGCCTTGCGGGGAGTGGGCTCGGGGAGGTCTGGGTGGTATTGATGGCCTTGTGGCGGGTGGGGTGCTGAACAAAGCCCTCACCTCCCTCCCTCTCCCCTCCCCCCCCAGCCAGCACTTTGGAGCGGAAGTTCCGACGCGACTCTCTCTTCTGTCCCGACGAGCTGGATTCGCTCTTCTCCTACTTTGACACGGGAGCGGCTGGGGCAGGCCCGAGAAGTAAGTGAGGGGGCGGTGGGGTGGGCGCAGGGCCGCTCGTCTCCCCTTCCTCCTGTTTCCACCTTCTCTGCTGTCTCGAGCTCGGGGCCTCTGGAGTAGCTATTTGAGGAGTTCAGAGCTAGGACTGGGGTGACGCATCTGTGGCTCTTTACAGTGCAGGGTCAGGACAAGTCCCCGCCTTTGGATCTCTAGCACCCCCACCCCACCCTGGGGATTGGGGGACACTGGGCTCCCGCCCATCCCCTCGGGCTTCCAGGAGCTCTGCCCCGTTAATCCCCGTCCTGTTCCATCCCCCTTCCTCGTAGGTGCTGGCCACATGTCTGCGCAGGCCCCCCCAGCAGCTGGTCAGTGGGACAGTGGCCTGGGCCCCGGGGGCACTGAGGCGTGCCTCCCGGCCGGAGGTAAGGTAATCTCGGAGCAATGGCCTGCACGGAGAGGAGGGAGGGCGAGAGAGGGGACGGTCACTTCCTCTACTCCGATGTCTCCCGTACCTCGTCCCATGTCCCCTCCCCCTCCCGACTTCCCTGGCCAACGGTCTCAGGCTAGAACTTTGCTTGTTCCAAGGAAACACTTTGCTCAGAGGCATTGTGGGGCTCTGATGGACCATGAGGACTCCAGAGATCTGTAGAGATATTACCCCAAAGGCACCTAAGCTAGAACTCCAGGCTCCACCGTTTCAAGGAGAGGGCTTGTAGGAGTGGGGATAATAGCCAGTCAATGCGGTTATGTACGGAAATGGATAAATTATTTAGTTTCTAATTAATTTTTATCTTTCTAGGGCCCTTATTAAATATAACTTTATTGCATCATGAATAGAAAAGGATGCATTTAATACTTTGGTCTTTCTGCATTGAATTGTGAGGTTTTTATGCCCTAATACGTGGTCAGTTTTTGTGCAGGTGCCATGTGCTGCTGAGAAAAAGATTTAGTCCTTCCTATTCCCATTCGGTTTTCTCCAGAGGTCTATCATATCTAACTTTTCTTCCTTAATTTTTTTCTTGTTTATTTTGTGGTTACATTTATTTAGTTCTGAGAGGGAAAGTTGAGGCCCTCTTATGTAGGAACAATGAATCTCGGAGCCAGAAGAACTGGATGTGAATCCCTGTTTTCTTAATTACAATCTGTGGGATTTTTAGAACAGTCTCCCTTCTGAATCTGTCTACTTGTCTGTAAAATGGGATGATAATAATACTACCCATTTCACAAGAATACCAGGGGGAAGGCACTTTGTAAATTATAGATGGCTACAGGAACGTGAGCTGTTTGACCCGTTGAATATTACTGTTTTCCTTTTCCTCTTCCTTTCCTTCTCCTTTTCTGTTTTTTCTCCCTTTCCTGATTGAAAGACCTCCTGTACAATGGGAGGATCACCAACTTTGAGATTAGAATGCCCAAATTCAAATCCTTCCTCTTAAGCTTGACTTTGGACAGGTCCCTCTTCTTGAATGAAGAGGTTCATGACCTCAGGAGCTTCTCCCAATGCTAACTTCCTTTGTTCTTGGGTAAATCCATTCACTCTCTTAGCCCCGAGTTTCTTTATCTGTCAGAGAGAATGGAACTGAATGGACTCCAGGGTTCCTTCAGTACCACATTTGTGACCCCATCAGTTTGTCTGTGGGGACACTGCTTCCCCTAGTTGTCAATGGCTTCCCATACAGTTCTTCAAGAGTTGCCTCAGTTCCAAAAAGTGGGATGGCCTGCTTAGGATCTTACAGCCAGGCTAGCTCAGGGGCTAAGCTAAGGGTGCGACCTCTAGCTTCCATGACCTGACGCTTCTTAGCGAAAGATTATTCCTTAGTACTTTGGGAAGAAGGTCAGGAGATGTCCTAGTCATGTGACATTGGTCCTCCTCTGAGGGGAGGTGGAATCAAAGGCGGATTCCAGCAGAGGGGCCGCTCTCCTTAGCCCCCTTCTTGGGGAACTTGTGGGAAACCGTGAGCCCCCGTGGGGTGTGAGATACATCACTGGAAATATAGTGGGACTATACCCAAGGACAGTTTCTGGGATACATTCATATCCTAATGATAATCATAGAGAAGTAAAGGAAGGCCTCAGCAAGGGTCCGACATCCTCAGGTGAAATAATAATAATAATAATGGTAGCTAGCATTTTTATATTACTTATATAATATATATTATATAAACTTCTATTACTTAGTGGTTTCCAAATCACTTCACAAATATTATCTAGGATAGTCCTAATAATCATAGCCCTGGGAGAAAGGTGCGCCTTTATATCATCCTGCTTTTACAATTGGGGAAACTGAGTCAGACTAAATGACTTGCCCAGGTTACACAGCTAGTAAGTGTCTGAGGCCATATTTGAACTCGGGACTTCCTAAGATCAGAACTCCATCTATTTGTCCACTCTGCTGTTCCACGAGTACTCTAGGATGGGCAGGGATAGCTGGAGAGATGGCGATCTGCCCCTCTGAGGGATGAGAACACAGACCCCCCAGACTACAGCCTTCTATGCTGAAGGGAAGATGTGAGCCATAGGTTCCCATCAGAAACAAAAGCTTAATCGCTTCAGAAGCTGATGCCTCTTCATTTTGTTTGGCCAGTGGCTGGTAGGAAAGGCTTTTCCATCCCCGGTGGCAGAGTAGCCATAGGGTCTCTCTCCCTCTCATGGCCCCTCTCCAGGATGGACCCAAACTGAACTCTGGGAAGATGACTCAAGCAGAAAGCAGAGTGGTTTTCTTCCTGCTTTTTCTTCTTCTTGGGGAACAGATCAGGGGTCCCTTTAAATGGCCTTGATCATCATGGCCGCCATTGACGAGATGATCAGAAAAGAGGGGGGGGGCAGGGAAGGAAGGGCTAGGAATGGTTCGGTCCCCAGAGTTGAGGGAAGAGATCGTTCCCTCCGAGGGGGCCTGGGCTCTGGGAATAAGTGGACCTTTTTCCCTCTCCTTTCCCCTTGGTGCTCCTTGACTTAATTCTTGATTCAGGGGCAAGTTTTTCCACATTCCCTCTCTCACAGACCAACCATTAAAGACATTCCCCTGAATAATAACAAAGAAATACTTCTTATCTTCTCCTGGGTTACAAATTTGCTTTTCAGTCTCCGCCTTTGACCAGGCAGATTGAGGCTGGCCTAAGGGGCTGTGTCAGCTCGGGGCTGTGGGATTAGAATCTGGAAACTTGGCTGGAATCTTTCCTGGGGAGGCCAGAGAACTAGGAAGCCTGGGAGGGATGTGGGGGAGGGCATGGGACTTACCACACTCTCCTCATGACCCCCCCTGGAGTCTAACTCTAGCCATCAGTGCATGGTATTGTGGAAAGAGCAGAGGACCTAGATTCAGTCTCAGCTCTGTTACTTGTGACCGGACAGATAATTTCCCCTCACTGGAACTGCTTTCTCACTTGTAAAATGAAGCAGTGGGACTAGTAAGCCTTACGTTCCAGCATCTGATGATGATTCTGTGATCTGGGGGCTTAGAAGTAGCTTTTTTAGGGGGCTGAAGCCTCCAGACAGAGAATTACTCAGCCTAGACCAGAGGTAGAGAAGAGCTGGGAAGTGCTGGTGAAGTGGGAGGGGCAGAGGGAGGAGCCAGGAGCTAGCCAGGATTCAGAAATGTGTGGGAGGGGATGCTCTGTATCCTACCCTAGGTCCCCACTTCTTTTTTAAATTTTTTATTATTTTTTATTTTTATTTTTTCCAAAACCTTTTCTGTTTTCCTTTCTTTCTTTCTTTTTTATTATCGCTTTTTATTTACAAGTTATCTGCATGGGTAATTTTTCAGCATTGACAATTGCAAGACCTTTTGTTCCAAATTTTCCCCTCCTTCCTCCCACCCCCTCCCCTACATGCAGGTTGTAGGTCCCCACTTCTTACAGGCTCTTTGCCCTGGAGATTTTGGGGAAGGCCGTCAGTCAGGCATGGGAGAAGGCGAGAAGGGCCCTAGTCGTACCCCTTCTTGGAATGGGATGAACTCAGCCTGCTCTTTAAATAGTGCTTTATATTTGGAATAAGGTAAATAGAGAACAGGAGGGATTCTTTAAAGAGAAGACCCAGTCCCAGATGGAGACCGAGCCTCCAACATGAGACCCTGACCAAAGAACTTAGGACCAGCAGCGTGTGGGGGGAGGGGGATCTTATCAAGCCCCGAGTTCAGAGCCCCAAGTTCCAGGGGCTGAGACACTGTCCCTGAGGAGAGCCGGCTCTCCCTTCTGTTATTTGTCCCTCCCTTAAATGTGACAGTGCCGGGAACCGCAGCCTTCCCTTTCCTCCCCACTCGTCAGCAGGGTGAGCCTGGGCCGCCCCGGCCTTGCTGCGCCGTGAATGGGAGGGAGACACAGAGGCAGGGCCCTTCCCCCACCTCCACCCCAGCTCGCAGCAGCAGGAGCTGTCTGTGTGTCCATGTGTCTGTCTGACCCTCACTGTGATCTCTGTGTCCCTGGAACAAGACTGGTCTTGCCTGGAGCCAGGGACTTAGTTGAGTGAATGTCCGTCTCTCCGTCTCCCCGTCCGCCCCTCCCCACTGCTTGTTTTGCCCCCACCTGTGTATTCCCCCCCACTCTTATTTACAAAGGGCCTAGAAGTTAATTCTGATTCAACCAAATTTCTTTTCTTTTTCTCCCTTCTAGTCTGGGAATGGGAGATTGGGCGCCACGGTTGGGAGGAACGCATTCCCCACTCTGTCCGCCATCTTCTTTCCCTTTTGGCCGGAGAAGGGACCTGGCCATGGACCCCTTTAGTCTCGGGGCCGCTGGCCCTTTCTGGGCTCCCTGGGGCAGAGGGCGGGGGAGATCGGGTCTCTCGGCTTTGGGGCCTTTGGGGGGCTGTCCTTCCTCCCTCCGAGCCGGGCTGAGGTGAGAAAGCTTCCCCTCCTTCTCCGGGCTCAGGCCGCCCTCCCGCCCCCCGTTTGTCCTGCTGTGCAGGCCCCGTAGGCAGGCTCCCAGCATGCTGCTCCGCAGGTCCTTGGGCCTTGTATTCAGGGCCCCTGGGTCCTCTCCCATTGGCCCCACAGGTCTGAGCAGCGACAGCGGCCTGGGAGGCAGCACGGACGGGAGCTCCGACATCCTGGTCTTCGGCTCCGTGGTAGACAGTGTCATGGAAGAAGGTGTGTGCTCCTCCGGGCAGGGCCGGGTGAGGGAGGGGCTCCAAGCCTCCAGGCAGAGCGGGGAGGCCCCGAGCCCCTGCCTGGGCTTCGGGATCAGGTGCTTAAAGCTGGAAGGAGACCCTTGCACACCTCGCATGTGTGGGGGAGGAAGGAGGAAGCAGGGTGGGTGGGAGAGGAGAGCAAGGTGCCCGAGGGCTGGCCACTGTGGGGGAGGGGGGATAGTGTACCTTAGAAATGTGCTCGTTAAATGTGAGCGACTTGGGACAAAGTCCAGCCTGCCCTCCCTTGGTTGTGGTTCTGTACCTGCTGAGCAGCCCCCTCTGCCTGCTTGTGATGCCATTTCCCAGGATGGGACTCGGGCCCTCTTCCCTTTCCTTGTGGTGGGGAAGAAAGATGCTCCCCTCACTCCCCCCTCCTTTTTCCCTCTCCCAGAGGGGGAAGCATCCGAAGACTCGAGCGGTGAGGGGGAGCGCGAGACCTGGGACCTCGAGGACGGCCGGGAAGTGCACCCGGGCCTGCTGGCCTACAGGGCGGCCCGAGCCAGAAACCTGCCCGTCCTGGCCGAGGCCCTGGCCCACGGGGCCGAGGTGAACTGGGTCAACGAGGAGGACGAGGGCAAGACGCCGCTGATCCAGGCGGTGTTGGGGGTGAGCGAAGGGGGCCTTAAAGTGCTCTCTAAACACCGGCTAATATCACCAACCAATAAGCTTCCCGCATTTATTAAACACCGGCTAATATCACCAACCAATCAGCTTCCCGCATTTATTAAACACCGGCTAATATCACCAACCGATCAGCAGCTCACATTTATCAAATACTGGCTAATATCACCAACCAATCAGCTTCCCGCATTTATTAAACACCGCTAATATCACCAACCAATCAGCAGCTCACATTTATCAAATACTGGCTAATATCACCAACCAATCAGCTTCCCGCATTTATTAAACACCGGCTAATATCACCAACCGATCAGCAGCTCACATTTATCAAATACTGGCTAATATCACCAACCAATCAGCAGCTCACATTTATCAAATACTGGCTAATATCACCAACCAATCAGCTTCCCGCATTTATTAAACACCGGCTATTTGCCTGGCACTCTGGCTGGGCCCTGGTGAGAGGGCAAACATAAAGCATCTCCTGCCCTTAAGGAGTTGTGGGGGTTGTAGGGGGGGCCCTCCGCCCCCATGGCCACTGCTCTCCCCAGTTCAGATTCTCCTCACCTCTCACCCCAGTGTCACACTATAAGTGTCTGGGGCTGGATTTGAATCCAGATCTTCCTGATCCAGGAGCTAGGTGCCATGGTGGACAGAGTTCTAAGCCCAGAGACAGGGAGACTCATCCTTCTGAATTTAAATCTGGCTTCAGTGACTCTGGGCAAGTCCCTTAACCCTGCTTGCCTCAGTTTCCCCATCTGTTAAATGAGCTGGAGGAGGAACTGGCTCAATCCCTCCAGTATCTCTGGGGTCACAGACACTGAACGGAACACGACTGAAACAATTGAACAGCAGGGACTCCCTGACTTGGGCCCAGCACTTTATCCCCTGCAGCGCCCTCTAGCGGCTTCGTGAGGACAGGGACCGAACCTCGGGCTTTACTCCTCTCACTCACTGGCCCTGGAGGAGCACTGGGAGGTTAAGCCCCTCGCCCGGGACCCCAGACATGTCAGAGATGAGACTTTCTCTACCCACCATGACTCACTGCCTCTCCTGGCTTAGTGCTGTTACCTGAGGCTCACGGGGCTTACGGTCACCAAGTCTTTACCCTTCAAGGGTCCCCTAGGTCTAGCGTGAAGAAAGATACTGGGAAATGATATTGTCTATGCACTGGAGATGGGCTGGGCTGGGGGGAGGGGAAAGGAATAAGCATTGATTAAGTACCTACTGTGTACCAGGCACTGTGCTAAGGGCTTTACAAATACCTCATTTGACCCTCACAATAAAGGGAAGGAAAGGAATAAGCATTGATTAAGCACCTACTGTGTACCAGGCACTGTGCTAAGGCTTACCCTTATCATGTCATTAGTTATGTATTATTATGTTATATATTATAATATAATGCTAATATTATGTCATTTGGTCCTCACTGCTCCGTGAGATAGGAACAGACAGAGGTTAAGGGACTTGCCCAGATTAAGTGACAGCGAGGAGTGTCTGAGGCTGAATTTCACTTGAGTTTTCTGGCTCCAGGCCCGGAGTTCTGAGCTGAGCCCCAAAGCCGTGTGAGGGTGCCGGGGCCCAGCCGGGGGGCTCGAGGGCCAGCTGACTCTCCCATTCTCTTTCAGGGCTCCTTGATCATCTGTGAATTCCTTCTTCAAAACGGGGCTGATGTGAACCAAAGAGACAGCCGGGGGCGGGCCCCTCTCCACCACGCCACCTACCTGGGTCACACGGGGTGAGCGCCAGTCCCGCGGGGCCAAGGCCGGGCCGTCCCCGAGGGCTCTGGGGCAGGGGCAGTAGCGGGGCCGGGAGCCGCCGTTCCCACGCCCCCTGACCTTCCTCCCCCTTGTAGACAGGTCTGTCTGTTCCTAAAGCGTGGGGCCGACCAGCATGCGTTGGATCAAGACCAACAGGACCCGCTGGCCATAGCTGTCCAGGCTGCCAACGCTGACATCGTCACTCTGTGAGTGGGGGGGTCCTGGGAACGCCCCTCCCTGAGTCAGAGGGAGGGAGGGCAGGGGGACTGGGGGAGGGGAACAAAGCGTGTGTAACCCGCCATCCGTGGGCACGTGTGTCTGTGTGTACGTGTCTGTGTGTGCCTGCGTCTGTGGGAGGTGCCCGGGGCCGGCGTGTAACCCCCCCCTCCGCCCCCAGGCTTCGGCTGGCTCGGATGAACGAGGAGATGAGGGAAGCTGAGGGACCCCTCGGACAACCAGGTCAATACCCCGGCAGCAGCCCCACTGAGCTCCAGTACCGGAAGTGTATCCAGGAGTTCATTAGCCTTACGATTGATGAGTGTTAGCCCCCGACCCCCTCCCCACTCCCCTCTTCCTCTGCTCTGTCCCCGAGGGGACGCGGGGGACACGGGGAGGAGTCGGGGCCTGGAAGCCGGGCCCAGAGCCCGTGTTTGGCCCCGGCCCACCTTCCGACAGATCAGCCAGGGACCCGGGGCGGCCCCGGGGTCCGACGGATCGAGGAGCCCCCTCCTGGTCCGTCCCCCGGGCGGGCGGGTGGGGGAGGATCCTCTGACCGGAGGCACGTGTTCCCCCTTGTGGGTCTGGTGCGATGGAGCTCCCCAGATCTCATCTCCTCTAAGTCCCTGCCCCCTCCCCCACCCCCACCTCGCATGCTCCACGACCAGGTCAGATCCCAGTCACCGTCGCCCCCGTTCCGCTGCCCAGCCCGCCCCCTGCCCACCCCGGGCCCTGCACCATTAGGGCCGGAGAGAGCTTTCTCCCGCCCGAGGGCCCCCCATCCAGCATCCCCCAGACATCCAGAGCTCCTCTGCCCAGTGTGAGGCCCCGGGCTCTGTCCTGGGAGGGGGAGGAATAGAGTCTGTCTAGAGGACCCAGACCCACGTACCTCAGCGAAGCATCCTCGGGCCCCCACGACCCCCCCGCCCCCAAGGCTGATCTTCAAGGACCCTGGTCTGCGGGGGCCCCTCCCGGGGCCTGGGCTCCCTCGGCAGCCCCCCCACCCCAAGTCTCCTTTGACCAGTCCTGGGCCAGGCTCAGGACGCCATCCCCTTGGCCCCTGAATGCTGGCATTCTGGCTGGACGGCGTGGCTGGCCACGTCCCCCGGGACCCCTTCTCCCCCTGGTGGGCGGCGGCGCTGCCCCTGACGCAGGGCCTGTCAGGGCAACAGAGACTGGACGCCGCCGGCCCCCAGACCTTTGAAGGAGAATAATGTATCGGTACCTTATTGAGAGTCATTGTATAAAGCAACTTTGTGCACTTTTTCTTACTTCCCACCACGTTTATGTTGCGGGTTCGGGCCCTGGATTTGCACGGCGGGCGCTCGGCAGAGAGGCTCCGGGCCGGCTGAGCGGGGGGCTCGGGGACCGGCCGGGTGCCCCCCAGTGCATCTTGGGGGGCCGCCCCACGTGCGCTCTCAGACTTTTTTTAACTGGCCATCCCTCCCTGCACCCCCTCCCTCACCCACTGGGGCCGTCTCAGTTTTTGGACGGGTATCTCGAGCCCTCTTCCTTCTCCGAGTCCATCTCCCCGCCACGACTTCTTACTCCCGGACAGAGCCTCCTGGGCACGGCCTGGACGGACGGATGGACGGGAGGTTCATTTTCCCTGGGGACCCGGGGAAGCAGAGAGGGGGCTACGAGGGAACTCGCTTGTCCCAGGACGGGGCTTTTTGTCCTGGCCCGCAGCTACATAGACAGACTGTCCTGTGAATCTCCCTCCTGGACCTCCCTCGCTGGGTTTTGCAGGGTGGGGGTTTTCGGACTGGGCTCCCTCCTCTTCCTCCCCCCGGGGCTCTGGCGTCAGGCCCTCCCTTTATCAGGAGCTCTGAGGGGATGGGGACCAGCCCTTGGCCGCCGGGCGGCTTTCTTCTCCGGCTCCGGGCTGGGGTCTCGGGTAGCCCGGGAAGCCAGGAGCCCCTCGGGGAGAGGAGCTCGCCACACACGGGCAGCCGGTGCTTTCTGGATCTGGGTTGGAGGGAGCCGGATGAAAAGGAGCGTGGGCCGGGGAAGGACCGGGGTGGGGAGGGTCAGGCTGTAACACTGCTGAGGGACGGTGGGGGGCTGTGCTCACAGAGCCCTCTGCCCGCCCCCGGACAGAAAGGGGCATAGGTTACAGTTATGGCTGATGGGGGTGGGGCGGGGGGTCATAGCCGGAGGTGACTTTGGGCCAGAGAAGCTGGGGGGGCTTTGGGCTTCCGGTCACTCCAGGCCAGGCCAGGCTGGGCGGGGGTCAGGGAGGGGGGTGTCACTATGCAAATTGCCACCCAGGGAGAGGGAGGCTGTAGAGGCAGTGCAGAGGCCGGGCTAGCCAGAATGGGCCCCCCGGCTGGCCGGCCCCCCCATCTATCCCCCCTCTCACTGTAAATAAGTGCGACACTGAATTAACCTGTTTCCTTCTGCTTGCTTTCTGTGCACCCTCCCTCCCCGAGGATGGAACGGGCCTCTCGATGGCTCTGAGCTTTGTTTGAACCTTTTGAACCCGTTACCTGGGACTCTGCCTTTCTTTTCTCCTTCCATGGTCTTCTGAATCAAACCCTCTTAATAAAAATCTCACTCCACTCCCACCGCTCCTGCTTGGGCTCACTTATTCTCGGGGATCTCAGCCTGGGGCTCTGGTACCGGGGCGCGCCCCTGGAGGGGCCTCCGGCCTCCCAGCCGTGCTGCTTGGTCGCTGCTCTCTGCTCTGTCTCAGGCTGGGGCCCTGGGGGCCGCAGCTCCCGGGGCCCCCCTGCCCTCGCCCTCCGGGCCCTGGGGCTTTGGGGGCAGCCCTGAACTCTCCACTTGCCCTCGACTGTCGCTGATGCAGCTGCGGACAAAGCTCAGACCTGTCCTAAGAGCAAACTTACTAACCCCCTCTCTGCTGGATCCTCTCTTCCTTGACTGCCATTCCTGTCTGGAGTTTCTCTGTCCTCCCCAATGCCTCTAATGACCACATGGGCAGCCAGCAGTGGGGGCCGGCGGGGCTCGGGCTGGGAGTCTGGTCCCCGCCTCTGCTGTGGGGAACTGAACCCAGGACTGTGAAATGGGAAGAGTAGTTCTCCCAGGCGGGCCGGGGGAAGCCATTGAGGCCCTGGAGGTGAGCACTGGGGCCCAGGGGGAGGGAGGTGGGCCCGCTGCAGGGCCCGCGGGATGGGGTGGGGGGAGGACCGCAGGGGGAGCGGGGGAGGGAGAGCGTCTTGTGATTCTGGGGGTTCTGGGGATGCCGGACTTTTAAGGATGATCCTGGAGGTTTCCTCCCCCCTGAATAACATGGCGGGAGTGAGTGGGGGGCCGGGTCTGAATCTGTTCTCTTTTCTCTCCTCCTTTTCTCTTCTCACCACTCCTTGCAGGCGATACCACCTATCTGGACATCTTCCGGGAGTTCTCCCACATGGCATCCCATCACCCGGAGAAACTCAACCGGCAGAGCCTCCATGGCAACCCCTCGAACCAATAGCCTCTCCCTTCTCCTCCCCGGGGGCCGGGCCTGTCCCTGCCCGGTTTTGTCTGCTTTTAGAGACCCAGGAAGCAGGAGGGGAGGAAAGGGGAGATGGTCTCCCTGTACCATCCCCGTCTCCAGATTTTGCCCATTAGCCTCAAGGCAGAGAAAAGGGGGAGAGAACTTGGGGCTCAGCCGGGCTGAGTCTGATCTTTGCCCCTCGGCTTCTTAGGGGGTTC
Organism: Antechinus flavipes; assembly: GCF_016432865.1. Classification (NCBI taxonomy): domain Eukaryota; kingdom Metazoa; phylum Chordata; class Mammalia; order Dasyuromorphia; family Dasyuridae; genus Antechinus; species Antechinus flavipes. The sequence continues at coordinate 610,384,135 of NC_067400.1, forward strand.
CATAGGAGGGGCTCGATCTTTTTTTATTCTTGGGGCTGGATGAGGTCTCTCCACCCTAGTCACTGAGCCCTGCAGGTGGGCGTCCATCTCCTCTGGACCCGTGTCCCTTCACAGCCTCAGAGGCCCTACGGACGAGGCTCTCCAGGGGCTGACACCCCAAGGACACTCGCGGCCCCGCCCAGGAGCATTTCGGCAGAGCTCGGTCTCACGCCTGGTGGCCACCGCTCTCGGGAACGCTCAGGGAGCCGGAGACCCAGCCCACTATGTTACCCGTCCCCTTCTTTAGCCTGAGTGGCCGGCTCACTCTCATATAACTGTTTAGCCTTGGCTTTGCCCCCTGGTCATCCCAGGAGCTGTCCTGAAGCTGAGCTGGGATGGACTAGTCTGGGGAGGGGGCGCTCAGGGACCCCCAGGAAAGAGCAGCAGGACCCCGGGATCAGCCGTGACCTAGAGGCTGGAGATCCAACCCTTCCTCCGACCTGCCTGCCCTTCCCCTCAGAAAGGAACCCAGGTCCCTCACCCCATCGCGCCCCCCGCAGCGGGTCCCTGGGCGCAGTCCCCTCCCTCCCTGCCCTAAATCACAGCGAGCTCGGGGGAAATGCCAGCTTTTAATGCCTGAGTGATGCAGGTAGATGGGAAATCTGCTGCCGAGGGGGCTTGTACCCCCGTCTTCTGCACTAGGGCGTCCTTTTTGCAGAGAAGAGCAGATGGCGGCTTCCTTAGCAAATTGGTGACAGGGAGGACGGCCCCGCGCTCAGCAGAAAGGCCGGGGGCCGTAGCAGGGGGCTTCTGGGAGGCTCTGGAGCTGAGGGTTGTACATGGGCAGGTATTTTCGGAAACATTTGGCCATCTTGTTATCACACTCACACATCATTTTCTCGCATCGGTCCCGAGTCTTCACTGTGGAGTTGGGAAATAGGGGAGAGAGCCAGGGGTCAGCCAGGGCCCTTTCCCCTCCTGGCCTTTGTCGGGGTTATGTGGCCACCCCCTCCCTACCCCCCACCCTCTTTATGGCAAAGAAACTGGCTAGAGGGCAGGGCCTGCTTCAGCATGGCATATACCTGGTATACCAAGAGATGGGCCATTGAGAAGGTCACTGTGGGCCCCCAGCACATCTCCAGCAGCATCTCCGCCTCCTCTTCCTCCCCCCCCCCCCGACATTAAACTCTAGAACTCACCGCACTTCACCTTGGTCCCCAGGTTAAGGTATCTGTAGGTGTGGGAGCCAGGGGTGCAGCCAAACACCTGGGCTTTGTTGTAACAGCAGTCATGGCTGTGGCAGCACCTGCAGCGGGCGGACACACCTGGTCAGCGGTTCAGTCGAAAACAATCTTGGGATCTCAGTGGATTGCACATTCAATACGAGTCCCCAGTGGGATTATGGGAGCCAAAATAAACTAATGAAACTGCATAGAGTGCATTGAGAACCAGCGTGCCGGGGAGTCTTATGTTCAGTCCTAGGGTCCAAATCACCAGCAAGGTGGAGGCTAAAGGGTCTTGACCCGTGGAGAAAACTTGGGGAACTGGAGTTTTTAGCCTGGAGAAGACCCAAAGGCCTGGTCATCGTTTCCTAGTGCTCAGGGGCAGTGGAAGAGCAGTCGGACCAAATTTCCCTGAAGGCTGAACTAGGGGTAGTGGGTAAGGGGTACAAAAGGGCTAATTGTCCTGAGTTAGAGCCACCCTGAAGTAGGAGAGCCCTTTCAGGGGATGGGAGCCCCCTCTGGAAGTCTCCAATAGGGGCTGGGTGGTCACTTGGGAACAGAACAGGGAGCATTTCTGGGCTGTGGTCTCTGAGGGCCGAGGAGCTGGTTTCTGGGAAGGAGCCCTTCATCCCTCAGGGTCTTCTCCCTCGGGGTCCCCCAAACCAGACGACAGCCCCTCATCACTCATTGTGCTTCTGCCTCCAAGGGCAGATGGGATGCAGAGCATCCTGGCGTTATCGGCATTCTAGGACAATCCAGCCATTTGTGAGCGTGGAGGCCGCCGGGCAGCCAGGACGGACCCCACAGCAGGGGCAGGAGGCCGCTCGGGGCTTCTCGTTTGGGACCGAGCTCATGCTGCGGACGCCGTGTAGCCTTTACCTCCCGATTTCAGTGCTCGGCAGCAGCGCCCATTGCTTCTCCCTAGTTACAGCTCTGGGGGGAGGGCGGTCCCTCGTGTGTGTGAGAGAGTGGCTTAGAGCTCCATTTCCCAGCAGTGACCGGGGCATGTTGGGGAAACTGGGCCAAACCTCCCACTCTCTGAGGCTCCAGCCCTCGCCCAGTTTCTCCTCGTCTCTGTGGCCATCCCTTCCCATCCCATCCCTTCCCAGCTTCTTCCAACTCATCCTGTTCTATCCTCTCCCATCCCATTCCATCCCATTTGTCTCTCTTAGTTCTAGGGGATGGTTTTCCTGATCTCTCCTCTCTTATCTCTTACTGGTGAAAAGACTTGTTTTTCCTACCCCCTCTTTCTGACTTTCTGGCCCCATGGAGGAACCAGAGGCCCCAGCTGAGCAGGAGCGGGAAGGGTGTTAGTAGGGAGAGGGAAGAGGGGGAATGAAGGATAAAAGGGAGAGTTAAGATTTCATGACAAGTTGTAGACCTCTCATTTCTTCCTCAATTCCTTCCTGTTTTGCCTGTCTGGGAGGCATGGTTATTCTGCTCTGCTGTCGACTCTCAATCTTGCCTGCTATAACCCAGATTGCCTATGGCCCAAGTCCCTGGTTTCCAGACCTTAGGGCCCCCCTCCCTTTTTTCTTTCCTCCCTCCCTCTCTCCCTCCCTCCCTCCTTCCTTCCTTCTCTTCCTTCCTTCCTTCCTTCCTTCCTTCCTTCCTTCCTTCCTTCCTTCCTAACTTCCTTCCTTCCTTCCTAACTTCCTTCCTTCCTTCCTTCCTTCCTTCCTTCCTTCCTAACTCCTTCCTTCCTTCCTTCCTTCCTTCCTTCCTTCCTTCCTTCCTTCCTTCCTAACTTCCTTCCTTCCTTCCTTCCTTCCTTCCTTCCTTCCTTCCTTCCTTCCTTCCTTCCTTCCTTCCTTCCTTCCTTCCTTCCTTCCTTCCTCCTTCCTTCTGTCCTTCCTTCCTTCCATCCTTCCTTCCTTCTTTCCTCCCTCCCTCCCTCTCTCCTTCCCTTCCTTCCTCCTTCCCTCTTTCCTTTCCTTCCTCCCTCCCTCCCTCCTTCCTTTCCTTCCTTCCTCCATCCCTCTTTTCCTCCCTTCCTTCCCAATCCCCTAACTCCTTACTTGTCAATCTTGTCCATGGGGGCACCCTGGGTGCCAGGGCCACAGTGACAACCGTAGCTGCTGAAGTTGGCCAGCCCGTGGGTGAAAGTGTGCAGTCTGATCAGTTCATCCAGCTGGGCTTCCGTGCAGCTCCCCTGGCACAAGGCTAGGACAGGACAGGGAGAGGGGGACAGGGCCTGAATGGGGGGTCCTCTGATCATGACCCTGAGAAGGAAAACCTCTAGGCTGGGAGTTCAGGCCTCAGCCCTCAGCTCTGAAGGAAACAAAGACTTGGGTCTTCTCACAGCTGTTCCCCACCTGGACCAGTCCCTCTTGACTCATCCTCTCCATCTGTACAATGCTTCCTGTTCTTCCATAGATAGGAGGAGTGGGAGGGAGTTTAGACTCCAGACGCCCCTAGTCCTTCTCAGGGGTTGCCATCCACTCTTAGTTATCTAAACATGAGCCATCACCTCATATATTCCATCTTCCCCAGACTGTGGTCAAGGGAGATAAACTGTTTTATTGACTGTTGGACTGTTCAAAGTGGGGTCCAGAGAAGGAGCTGAAACTAGGGTGGAGAGAACAGGGCTGTTTCCCAGGGCAACGAAATTTAAAGGACTCTGGGAGCGCCATGCTCATTCCTTCTCTCCAAGCCTCCTCCAGGAGCAATGAGAAAGGACCACTAGGGCACGCTACGTCCTTGTGGCTGCAGCGTGGAGAGCAGCTCTCCATCCACTCGCCAATCTTGGGCACCAACGTTCCTAATTAGAGTTCTGCCCAGAAACCTGGCGACTAAATAAGCTCCCAATGACTTTAACCTTGAGAGAACCAATCCCTGGATCAATCTTGAAATTAATCTCAGCTGCCGGAGAGCCGATGTCTGGGAGGGTGATGGGGGTGGGGGCTCTATCTATCGGAGAACCGGGGTCATCCCAGCCCACTCTTGCGTGGTAACTGGAGGCTACCTACCTAAGGCCAGGGCCAGCAGGCGGAGCAAGGTGGGAGTCATGGCAGGGCCTCTCCGGGCTCGGGACTGGGCGCACTGGGGTGGCGGTCGGGGAAAAGGTGTCCCTGCTTGTGCAGAGAAGCCTTGGGGCTTTTTATCCAAGCCTAGGGGCCCCTATCTTTATGTACTGTCCCATGACCCTCCTCCTGCTCACCGCTAATAACCAGTCCTGGGGAGGCCTGTGATTAGGGAGGAAACTACCCTTAGAATATGGGCCTAGAGAGTGGGTGGGGGGTGATGGGAAGTTCATAGAGTCTGCAGGTCATGGACCTGGGGTGGGGAGGGGGCCACCTCTCGCTGTGGACCTTTCCCAGAGGCCTGGCTTCTGGGCCCCATTCTGCTCAGAAGGGCCTCCCACCAAAGTCCTCAGCATGGCAGGGGGCCCAGCTCTCTCCCAGGTAACAGCCCCCAGCAGACGAAATTTTGGATGGAGATGAGAATAAAGGGGGGGCTGGGGAAAGGACTCAGCTATTTCAGGTTTTGTGGGTGCAGCCGGCTGGTGCCATTAACTGTAGGTTGTTGCCACCCACTGCCCTTCCTGAGTGCCCTCTGTGGTGACTGAGCTCATTCTCAGAGCCTGCTCTACACCCCCATCCCAGGGGCTGATGTGCCAGCGCCCGGTGACCCTTAAGGAGGAGGGGAAGGGATGAGGGACCCCCTTCTTGAGCCCCTCCTCCAATTCCAGGAGCTCCAGGATGTCTAGGATTCCTTGACAAAAAGGATGAGCCCCCTGTTTCAGAGACCTCTGAGGGCGGGGGGGAGGGGGGAGAGGGAAGAGCCCAATCCTCACCAGACAGTCCCTTCCACATTCTTAGGAAGTATTTCCTGATGTCTTTCTGAAGGCTAGCGGCCAGATGGACTCAGAAAAACCCAGACAAATGGACACAGAGAGCCCCCCCTGCCCAGAGAAATGCAAACGTGCATCAGAGAGTCAGAGCCCCCAGAGAAAAACCGGCACAAAGTGTCCAAATCTGACTTCCACCTACTGCTCCTGAGTGTGCTCTCTGGGGCCAAACAGAACAAAGCTAATAATACCACAAGACATTGTTGTTCACTTGTTTCAGTAGGGTTCTCTTGGCAGAGATACTAAAGTGCTTTGCCGTTTCTGCTCTGGTTCGTTTTACAGAAGAGGAAACTGAGGCAGACAGTGTTATGCAACATGCCCAGGGTCACACAACTTGTAGGTGGCTGAGGCCAGATTTGAACTCATGAAGATGAGTCTTCTTGATTCCAGGCCTTGTACTCTATTATGGCACCACTTGGCTGTCTGAGCATTTATTAAGTACCTATTTATTAGGTGGTGGGAATAGTTAATTAGTATTTTAAATACCTACTATTTGCTAGGTGGTAGAAATAGTTTACTAGTATTTATTAAATACCTACTATTTGCCAGGTAGTGGAAATAGTTAACTAGCATTTATTAAGTATCTACTATTTGCTAGGTGGTGGGAATAGTTAATTAGTATTTTAAAGTACCTACTATTTGCTAGGTGGTGGGAATAATTTACTAGCATTTAAGTACCTACTATTTGCTAGGTGGTGGGAATAGTTAAGTATTTTAAAGTACCTACTATTTGCTAGGTGGTGGGAATAATTAACTAGCATTTAAGTACCTACTATTTGCTAGGTGGTGGGAATAGTTAACTAGTATTTTAAGTACCTACTATTTGCTAGGTGGTGGGAATAGTTAGCTAGCATTTAAGTACTTACTATTTGCTAGGTGGTGGGAATAGTTAAGTAGCATTTAAGTACCTACTATTTGCTAGGTGGTGGGAATAGTTAGCTAGCATTTAAGTACCTACTATTTGCTAGGTGGTGGGGATAGTTAGCTAGCATTTAAGTACCTACTATTTGCTAGGTGGTGGGGATAGTTAAGTAGCATTTAAGTACCTACTATTTGCTAGGTGGTGGGAATAGTTAGCTAGCATTTATTAAGGACTTACTTTGTGCCAGACAAGTACAAAAGAGGCAAAGATAGAAACCCAAAACTATTTAAGGTAGTAAAATTTGAAACTGCATTAAGACTTTTGAAAAACCTTGTTTATATCTAGAAATAAGCGTCTCTCTCCCTGAGCAGTTCCCATTTACCTGGGGATAGGCAATGGGCACAGTCAGCTGGCTGATCCTCATTTTCCACATTTACAGAACGAAGTGGATGAGACTAGGTGACCTCCACTGCTAGAGAGGTTTTGACCCTCAGCTCTGGGCTTGGGGCTGGAGGGGCTGAGAGATGGGGAGAGAGTCTCCCACCAGAGACCCTCAGATCTTCCCTCCTTCTCTCTGGTTCAGCTAGGAGCCAAAAAGTTTCCTTCTCCTCAATTGCTGGGATTTTCAGCTCCCAGAATGACTTAAGGGGCCATGGCAAAAAATAGGGAAGATCATGGGATGGTAAGAGAAGCTCCTTAGGAGCCAAGAGCCTTGAATGCACATAGAAGAAGCCAAACTGGATGGATGGATATATTTTATTAAAGAAAAACATAAAAATAAAGCCAGAAACCAACCACCCACCACTGGGGAGGCTATAGCTTTCACACCTGTGTGTTCAGCATCCTCTGCTAAATAAATAAAAACAGACACAGACATCTACAATCCTCCAGACGATGGTACACACAGACACCCCTGGCCCCGTGCAAAAGCAGGCATTCACAGATACCCACAGACCTCCAGATACTCACATAGTCACACCCACAAGGGCTTGTATATCACTTGCACAAGCATATAAATAGAATCACACAGAACACACACAAGGAGGGCTGAGCAATACTGACGGGAGATTTGGGGCTCCCAAAGTGCTCCACTGTGGTCCCGAAAGAGCCCCGACTGCAGCTAGGGCCCTCGGAATCTCCCGTGGACCATGATGCCGACAGCATGTGCCTTAAGCGGGCCCTTTCTGGAGAGGTAGCTTCCTGAGCCCGTCTCCATCTTCTCTGGGAGCTGAGGTAGGTCCTGCTGGTTGGCCAGGGCCCTCACTCCCTGGCCAGGTCCTGCTGGGGCCTCGGCCTGGACCCAAAGAAGCGGCGATAGCCCAGGACGAAAGTCAGGGCTGTTACATCCAGAAGGAGTTCCAGAATTTCCACAATAGAGAGCACCGAGGACCCAAACCACTGGCCCCACAGCCTGCCCATTTCAAACAGGAGGTCAGGGACCTATCCAAGGGAACAAAACAGTCGGACCAGGCACTCTCTCTCCAGCCAAAGTCTAAGCAACATGTCCCCTCAAGACACAATCTGCTGCTCAGCCCTTCTCCCCCTGCACCCAGCCCTGCTCCTCTTGGGCCCATTCCCCACATCCTCATCCCATTCCTCTCATTTACTCATTCCCCCCATGGCTCGGTCTCTTCCCTGCATTCCTCAGCTCCAGGGACCCCAGAGTCCAGCCTCCGTCCTCGGACTCAACCCCACGGCCTCTGCTTCCAGCAGGATCCCTCAAGGCCCTCAGGTTTTGCCTCCTTCCCCTGGGCCTTCTGCCCAGCCACCTTTGACCTAGCCCCATTCCAGGTCCTACACTTACCAAATACACGGGCTCTTCCTTCATAGAGAAATAATTGAGCCGCTGGTGGAATATGTGGACCTTGGCACTGCTGTTCCTGCTCAGGAGAAAAACCACAGAGGGCTGGGCAAAGGCCTGCCTCCCCTCCCCGTTTTTTGCCCTTCCCCTTGGCTCCTAGGCCCCTGGGTCTGTTAGGAGGAGCGCCAGATTTTAGCACAGCAGGAGCTGAGGGACACGCTGCCCACAGTCCAGGCAGGTAGGTCAGGCTGGCCCTTGCCATTGTACCATCTCACCCCAGACCTACCTCCAGTTCCTGGAACTGTCCTTGCCCAGCACGGACAGGATCAAGTCCTACACGGAAAAAATTTCATTACTGAGGTTTCCTCAGACCCTTAGCAGCATCTCAGGGGCCTTCCGGGGGATCAGACCCCCCGGATCCGGGACCTTATCAGAAACCGAGGGGTCCTGGGATGAGGAGCCTTGACCGTTCCCTACCTGTGTGACTCTGGGCAAGTCCCTTCCCCCTGCAGAACTTTATCTGTCTAATGGGAGGGGGGAATTGGACTTGATGGACCTTTGAAGGCCTCTTCTAGAAAGACTCAGGATCCTAACTTTGTGCTCTCTCTTTTACACTTTGCCCACTTTTAAGTGGGTGTTTCTGTATATGTCCATGTATATGTTTGGAGGTGGAGGGAGAGAAGCATTTATTAAGTTCCTACGGGATTCATTCACTGAGCTAAATACTTCACCAATATTTATCTAATCCTTGCAACAGCCCCAGGAGGGAAGTATTATTATTATCCCAAATTTACAGTTGAGGAAACTGAGGCACTCAACGGTGAAATGACTCTTGGGGTCACATAGCTAGGAAGTGTCTGAGGCTGAACATGAATTTGGATCTTCTTGACTCTACCCCTGTAGCACCGAATGGCCCGGCACACTTACGTGTGCCCAGATGCACATATACGCCTGTCTACATGCATGTACATATACATGCATGTGTGCACGCGGGTGGGATGGCTAATCCCCAGTAAATAGTATAGAGGGATAAAGAACCTTGGAGACATGATTGGGGGGATCTTGAACAAGCCTCTTTGGACAGGATTTGTTTCTCAGAGGCCACTAAGAAGTTTTTCTGAGTTTTGGGGGTCCCCCACCTCTCCCCAGCCCCCAGCTTTGGGGTTCCTTACCTCTGACTTAGATGAGGGCCATTTGGCGACCCCGGTTGAGAACTGGTACAAGAATCCCCTGTGGAGATACCCATAAGCCCCACAGAGGTCAGAGGGCCAGCACACATGGTGCCATCTCCCTCCCCCCTTCAGATGCGCTTCCCTCACTCCCTTACCTGCAGGGCTTAGGGCAGAGGCTGAAGCAGGAAGGCCTGTGAGACTTCTGCTTTTGGTAGAGTTTGTAGAAGCAGTGACCTAGAAGACGGAGAGTAGGAAAGTCCAGTGGTCAGCAATGGGCACCCGTGTGCTGGGCAGGTGTCCAGGATCCTGGGTCCTCTCTATTCTGGGGTGGTGGGTAAGGGGGCGGTAACAAAGCTCTATGGGAGAGTGAATGGGAGCCGAGACCCTTCTCCTCTGTGTGTGTGTGAGAAGGGGGCCCTTGGAATAGAGTAGGGAGCGGAGCCTGAGCGGAGACCCTGAGCCCCAACACGAGGGAGCTAAGTCCTCCAAGGATGGGGGAGGAAGGCCCCACATCGGAAGAGCAGCCGAGGGGATCGGGGAGAAAACTGAGGCACGATGTAGGAAGAGGCGCCGGCCTCTCTTCCCTCCCCTCCCTTTGCCAGGGTGACCTCCCAGGCACTGTGCTCACCCCAGGCTGGATGCTGGTTGTAGTTGCAATACTGGGCGCCATCCGGGAGTGGGTAGAAGTAATAACCACAGCCGCAAGTCTGGATCATCAGCTCCTGGAGGCAGGAGTGCAGACAAGCCTGGGAGGGGGGGAAGGGTCAGGGCTGGTTAGCTGGAGACCTCTTGGAGCTGGGCTCACTGGCCCGGGGAGGAGGGCAGCTTTCCCCTGGCTGCAGTGGGACAAGGGCTGAGCTTTCCCTTCTTCCCTAAGGAGACTCCATCAGCACAGGCCCAGGCTCTGTGCAGCCAGCCGGCAGAGCGGTCACTCGGATACTTGCCCCATCCGCTCCTCCACTGTCCCCTGCCCCTGAGGGGGCCACCCAGCGGCCAGGGAGCACCGGCATCATTCTGGGCCGGGGGCCGGTGGCTCCCTGGGATTCTGCCAGGGATCTTCCAGCATCTGAAGGGCTGCTCTTTGGCTGGGTGCTTAGCTTGCTCCCCCGGGTTAGTGCCAGGAGCAATGGTCAGAGAAACAGAGGCAGAGCTTGCCTGGTCTCCTCTTAGAGGGGTCCCAGAGGAGTGGGAGAGGGGGAGCACTCTCCCTTACTGGGAGCCTTCAAGCAAGGGCTAAAAGCCCAGCCGGGAGGGACATGGAAAGGCTTTCTTTTAAGGTGATGGTTACACAAGATGGCCAAGGACCCACTGGGATGGGGAAAGGCTTTGGCAGGAGAGGCAAGGAGCAGGAGGGGGAAAGCTGATACCTGGTGGACACTGTCAGAGAGACGCTGGTCAGCCACATCCCTATTGTCCTCCGTGCAGTTGCTATACGGACTCCCTCGATGTTCCACCTCATCCTGGGGAGGCACAAAGGGTGGCCCCTCAGTCCCCGTGTGCGGAGCCCCAGCTGGCGTGGGTCAGTTAGTAGGTCACTGGGATAGTGGGGTGCACACAGTGTTTTATGTCCCCCAGCCCCGGTTGCCCCGTGTGCGGAGCCCCAGCTGGCGTGGGTCAGTTAGTAGGTCACTGGGATAGTAGGGTGGATATGGCGTTTTATGGCATGGGGAGTGGAGCTCTGTATTGAGCAGGAGTTGGTGCAAGACCTCAGAGAGGGTTCAGGAGGGAGGACGGGGACGGGAGCTAATCTTAGGACTGGAGATAGCAGTTAAGATCCCAGACTTAGAGTGGATGAGGTCAGTCCTATTAGGGGAAAGGAGAGGACACATCCCATCTGAAGCTCCGCTCAGCTGCTGGAAATGCAGCTTCTAAGCCCGGAGGGACCTCAGAGACCAGAGGATCATAGATTTAGAGATAGAATTAACCTCAGAGGTTATCTAAGGTGATTTTCCCATTTTACAGATGAGATAACTGAGCTGAGAGAACAAGTAACTTTCCCCAAATCACCCAACTAATCAGTAGAAAAGCTTTGGGCTCCCAGCTCAGGTCCTCTGCCTCTAAAGCCAACATTCTCTGCAGTCAGCTTCTATCTTGTCTGCTCTGTTCAGGCCATCTTATCCTGGACCTCCCCTTTCCTTATCTCTGGGGTCCCGATTCAGCCATCTCCTCGGCTTCCTAGCTCACCTCTCTCACATGTATCGTGGTCTCGGTGCCTGGACGAAGGCTGATGCCCTGGTGGTCCAGGAAAGGTTTCTGATTCTGGCCATGGATCATGACCTTGACCCCGGCCTCAGTAGACAACAATGGGAAGTGATTGTTCTGCTCGACCTTGAGAAAGAAGCTGATTTCTGGCAACGAGAAAAGAAGGATGAGGGAGGCGGTTGGCTCAGACAGCTGCAGGGCTTTCCATACCAAACCAGACTGGGGGGTTCCAATTAGAGAGCGGGAAGCCAGCATTCAAGGCCTTTTACCATCTGATGCCAATCTACCTCACGTTATGCCTCCCTTCCTGCCCTTTGCCATACTTCTTAGAAGTTGCCAGAATGCGTGTGGCCCAAACCTTTCCAAGTATGGCTCTAATGCAATTGAGAAATACTTAATAAAATAAATAAAAATGTATTAAAATTCTATTTTAAAGCCAAGTCTCTTTGTGGCCCATATTATGGAAGACTCGGTGGCCCTGGTTCTACAGGAGTTGGACATCCCTGCCCGGACCAAACTGGACTCTAACTGGACTCCATATTTCTATGGACTAAGACTCTGTGGAGTCTTTCTATGGACTTCACATTTTTAGAGTCCCTCCCAGAAGTCTAGGCTCCCCTCCTTCTGACCTTCTCATCTGCCTTCCCACACACTAGGGTCTTTTCTTTTAAGAAAATAATAGCTTTTGGGTTTTCTCTTTTGTTCTGATTTTCCTCTCCCAACATGATTCATAAAGCATTGTATATTAACAAATAAATAAATTTAAAAGAAAAAATCCACTTAATCCTTTTTTTAATCTCTTGCTTAAAAATAGCTTTTTCTTTTTCAAAATTTATTCAACATTCACCCTTGCAAAACTTTGATTCCATATTTTTCTCCTCCCTCCCCATCTTCCCCCTCTCTGGGCAGCAAGTAATCCAATATAGGTTAAACATGGGCAATTCTTCTCAATATATTTTGGGGCCTTTTCTCGAACCATTTCCCATCTTTGTGGCCTATTCCCCATCATCTGATCTTCTATTTAATGAAGACCTCTTTTCTTGTCAAGATCCACCTCCTCCATGGAACCTGCCCTGATCCAATCAGCTCTCTGCATCCCTCTAAGGGGGAGTACAGGTTCTTGCCCTCTACCTTAGGCACACATTTATTGAATTTAAATGAATTAGAGTGTTTCTGAGCAGACATCATCACTCTTAGTGGGATCCTGGAGTCAGTGAAGTTTTTCCAGGGGTCCCGGGCCACCCTGCTGTGTGCCCTCCCTTGGTATTGCCTTCTGCCTATCCAACACTAGTTCTAGGCCTGCCACAAACTCTGGAGGATCTGAGCCAAGCCCCCTCTTTCCTCTATATCTCCTGTCTTCGTCTATAAAATGATTCTAATCTGTAGTCTCCATTAGAGGGAGCTGAATTGTAACAATTCTAACTTCAGGAAACAGCTTCTTACTGACTAGAAGGAGGAGTATGCCTAAGATCCTTAATTTATCATTTTGTTCCATAGGATCATAAATTAAGGATTGACCTAGAAGGCCATTTGGCTCAACCTTATCATGTGGAAACTGATTCCCAAAGAAGTGGGATGACTTGTCCAAAGCTGGTAGAACTGGGATTTGACTCCAGGCCTCTGATCATTGATTCTGCTCTCTGCATTCTTTTCCTGTGGGTTAAGGTTGACCATGCTCCAAGAGGTGCATGAAAGAGAGCTAGCAAGTCTTATGTATTTCCTTAGCACACCAATCCCTCAAGCCCTCCAAATTCCCTCTGCTCACATCCCCATGGGAGGCCCCTGACGCCCTACTGCAAGTGAGCCCAGGCCTGTTGGTTCCCCTCTGCTCACATCCCCATGCTAGGCCCCTGCCGCCCTATTGAGAGTGAGCCCAGATCTGTTGGCTCCCCTCTGCTTACACCCTCATGGTAGGCCCCTGCCGCCCTATTGAGAGTGAGCCCAGGTCTGTTGGCTCCCCTCTGCTTACAACCCCATGGTAGGCCCCTGCCGCCCTATTGAGAGTGAGCCCAGTTCTGTTGGCTCCCCTCTGCTTACATCCCCATGGTAGGCCCCTGCTGTCCTACTGCAAGTGAGCCCAGGCCTGTTGGCTCCCCTCTGCTTACATCCCCATGGTAGGCCCCTGCTGTCCTACTGCAAGTGAGCCCAGGCCTGTTGGCTCCCCTCTGCTCACATCCCCATGGTAGGCCCCTGCCTCCCTATTGAGAGTGAGCCCAGGTCTGTTGGCTCCCCTCTGCTTACAACCCCATGGTAGGCCCCTGCCGCCCTATTGAGAGTGAGCCCAGTTCTGTTGGCTCCCCTCTGCTTACATCCCCATGGTAGGCCCCTGCTGCCTTATTACAAGTGAGCCCAGGTCTGTTGGCTCCCCTCTGCTTACAACCCCATGGTAGGCCCCTGCCGCCCTATTGAGAGTGAGCCCAGGCCTGTTGGCTCCCCTCTGCTTACACCCCCATGGTAGGCCCCTGCCGCCCTATTGAGAGTGAGCCCAGGCCTGTTGGTTCCCCTCTGCTCACACCCCCATGGTAGGCCCCTGCCGCCCTATTGAGAGTGAGCCCAGGTCTGTTGGCTCCCCTCTGCTCACATCCCCATGGTAGGCCCCTGCTGTCCTACTGCAAGTGAGCCCAGGCCTGTTGGCTCCCCTCTGCTCACACCCCCATGGTAGGCCCCTGCCGCCCTATTGAGAGTGAGTCCAGGTCTGTTGGCTCCCCTCTGCTCACATCCCCATGGTAGGCCCCTGCTGACCTACCGTGAGTGAGACCAGGTCTCTTAGCTCTCCAGTTGTTCTTTTCCCAATTGTTGAAGGTGTAACAGCTCCCATAGATGGGGTGACGGGAAATGTTATAGTTACTGCGGAAGCCAAAGAAGTCACTGTGAATGACCCTCAAATGAGCTGGCTGGGCCCTTGTCTGCTCTTCCCTTGCAATCACTGGGCACACCCTTAGCCTGCTCTCAAGTTCTTGGTTCATTTGATTTCTTGGATTTAGGACTAGAAGAGAGCTTAGCAATTGTTTAAACCCCAATATAAGGGAAACTAGGTGGTGCCATTGAGAGAATGCCTGGCCCAGAGTCCAGAACACTCATTTTTTTGATCTTTCAGCCTCAAATCCTTATTAACCCTGGACAAGACACCTAACCCTGTTTGCCTTAATTTCCTCATCTGTAAAATGAGCTGGAAAAGAAAATGGCAAACTAGCTAGTATTTCTGCCAAGAAAACTCCAAATGAGGTCATGAAGAATCCGGCACATGACTGAAACAACTGAATAGCAACAATCACCACAATGTCACCTGGTATGGACTTAGAGATGGAAGGGACTTTTGATATTAGATTTTGCAGGGGATGGAGGGGGGAGACTGAGGTCATCCAGAGAAGTGACCTGCCCAAGCTCATACCGGAAAGAAATGACTGAGCCAGGATTCAAACTTTTAATCCCTTGACTCTAACTTTAGTGTTTGTTACACACACACACACACACACATACACACCCCTTATGGAGCAGCCCAGGACCAGAGGGCCCATCCCTAACTTCCCAAGACCTTGGAATGTCCCTGTTTAGCAATTCTCAGCCTTTAATCTGGGCAGCTGGGGCCTGAGGATGAGGGAAAATTGGCAGTGGATGACTGGGAAGGATTGGCTCCAATCCTCCCTCCCTTCCTCACTGTCACATATGTCCTGCTGCCCTTCTGGCTTCTCCTCTTCCCTGGCTGTCCTTCATTTGTCTCCTGGAATACCACCCACTCCCAGGCCCTCACTGCTTCTACCAGCCTCCCTTGCCCCAGCCCCACTGCTCCTGATAAGTTACCCTGATATATGAAACACTTTTCTTTGGCTTCTTACTTTCTAGGCCCCACTTCTGGTGACCCCACTGTACTTAGAACCTTGCTATCCCCTTCTCCTTGCTATCTCCCCTCATCTGTGCCCCTTCCCTCCCAGCTACCCTGTTCTTTTACCAATTCTAGACCCTCTTCCAGCCCTCTCAGGCTCCCTTTTTCTCCAAGCTTCCAGACCTCCTGTTCCCCTGAGTCCCCTTCATCAAGCTCCCTGGTATCGCTCCCAGAGTCCTTCACTCTAACTCCTTTCTCTGATCCTTCCCCCACCTCCTGATGTCCTTTCCCCTCATCATTTCTGATAGTACCCCTCCCAGCTTTCATTGTCCTCCACTCCACCATTGTTCACCTCACTGTGAGATCCGCCATTGTTCCTGAGAAGTTCTCCCCGCCTTTCCCTCATTATCCCCTCTCCCATTCCCCCGATTGCCCCCCTCCCCTGCTACTCACTGCTCCTGACAGGGCTCTCCATTGTAGCAGCAGCTGAGGATGAAGTTGCCCTCATGGTCTTCGTGGAATTTCTCATTCTGAGGTGGCAGCAGGGCCATGATATTGATGAAGTGGAACTGATACCAGTCTTGGATGGCGGTAACCCCCGAGGAATGGGTGCGGTAGAAGCAGTCGCCATCTGTGCCGTTACACTGCGGTGGAGGAGAGAGGTGTCAGGTGGCACCCCCTGGGACTGAGAGGCCCTGCCCCTCCCCTGAGCCTATCCTTCTGCCCAGAAAGGCCTGCATCCATGTATCGCTACAGACACAGCCATGGAGCTCTCACCCACCTGGCCTCCTTAGCACCCCTTCTCCCCCAGCCTCACCCCAACCACTCTGTGAGGAAATGGGCCTTTCCCATCCTGGTCAGCTGATTTGCTCACCCCTAAGTATCCTTTTTACCCACATAAGCCTGATTGTCGTGTTCGTGTGATTCTCTCTGTGTCTGCCTCCATTAGTCCTGCATGGAAGCAAGCCCAGGTTGTAGACTGTGAGGGTTTCTGGATAAAAGGCAGTGTGGGACCATAGAAAGGGAGTGAGCTTGAAATTAGAAAGCCTGGGCTCACAGAATCTCTGAGTCTCCAAATTGGAAAGAACCTCAGAGGTCATGGAGGAAAGCCCAAACCTAAGTAGGAATCCTTTCTACATCTCAATCGATATGTGACATACATCCCAACTAAGCCTCCTTCATTTTGTACTGGTGAAATTGATGTCTTGAACCCAAATATTAGATTTTACATTTATTCCTAAGGCATTTCATTTTCTCAGATTTGGCTCAAAGTTCTACTGTGAAATTGATGTCTTGAACCCAAATGTCAGATTTTACATTTATCCCTAAGACGTTTCATTTTCTCAGATTTGGCCCAAAGTTCTTCACTATCAGGATCTTGTTGGAGCCTTATTCTGTCACCCAAGGTATCACTATCCCTTCTACCTCTGTGCCACATGCAAATCTAATTAGTCTGTCATCTGTATGTTTGATAAGGCACCTAGATAGCACAGTAGGTAGAGTCCTAGAATTAGGAATAAACATCTTAGTGAATTCAAAGCTGGCCTCAGACACTTCCTAGCTATGTGACTCTGGCTGAGTCACTTCACTCTGCTTGCCTCAGTTTACCCCACCTGTAAAATGAGCTGGAGAAGGCAATGGCAAACCACTCCAGGATCTTTGCCAAGAAATCTCCAGATGGAGTCAGGAAGAGTCAAACGTGATTGAAAAATATCTGGACTGAACTCTGACTCTTTCTGGCTATGAAACATTGGGTTCCGGTGTCCTTAGCTTTAAAAGGAAGAGGGTGACCCAGATGACCTCTGACTTCTAAACTGGAACATTCTGTGATTCTGAGTTACACTGCAGGGCCTGGCATCTCTAAGCTCCGGTCAGAATGGTCATCCTCCCTAGTCCACTGGGTGAGGGGGCTCTGTCCAGGAGAGGTATCCCTCATCACTTGGAAAGAAGAGGTGTTGGGAGGCTGCACTCACCAGCCTGAATCCCACTTCGTTAATGGCATCTCTGTCCAGCTTCTCCAGGGAGATGCTTCGGTCGAGGTGAAAGAGCCTGTTAAAACTGGGACGGAGAGCAGGCCCGCTATGACCCCCTGCTTGTTTTTCAGTGATATTTAACTTGTATAAGGAATAGATGTTCTCCTGGGCAAATTCATCCAGTTCTTCCAGGTACCGCTTCACGAACAGAGACCTATTAGATGATAAGATTTAGAGCCTGGGGAGCAGCTAGGTGGTGCCATGGTGGATAGAAGCCAGGGCCTGGAGTGAGGGGAACCTGAGTTCAAATTCAGCCTCAGACACTTCCTAGCTGGGTAACACTAGGCAAGTCATCTAACCCCGATTGCCTTCCCCCCTATTCCCGCCCCCCTCTCCCCCCCCAAAAAGAGATTTAGAGCTTGGTACTTCTCAGTTACTTGTTGGTGGATGGATACATTGAGCTTGAGATCTAACGATCCACAGGCCCTGCCCCCTTACCTGTGTGGGTTCATGTCACAGAGTGTAATGGACGGGAACATCTTGGGCTTTGAGGGGACCGAGATATTCATGATGACTGGGTATTTCCAGTACTCCTCAAAGAGTAATCCAAACTGCCAGGAGAGCATGCCGAAGGCGGCCAGGAAGAGCAGGCTCCAGAAGGCCGTCTTCAGCTGGTTGTGGCTGGAGCAGACGAGCCGGACTGTGCCGTGGATGGTAGTGTTGGTACAAAAAAAGTTGAACAAGTCCCCAAAGGAGTCATAGAGCTCGATCAGCCCTTCGCTCTCCTGCCTCTCCTTAAGGGTGTCCATTGTCCCAAACCTGGGGTCAAGGAGGAAAAACAGTAGCAACATGTGACCCTGGACTAGACATTCATTCCCCATTCCTGAGCTCTAGTTAGTGGAGATCTATGCCTTGGGGCTTCTAGTCTGGACATGGAATTGACCCAGTGGCTTCTGGGTGACCTCTGGGTTAAGAACGATCCCAGCATCTTGCCGAGGACTTCATCTAACATTATTACATTGGAGGGCAGCTAGGTGGTACGGTGGTTAGATCATCAGTCCTAGAGACATGAAGAATGGGACATAATTGAAATGACTGAACAACAACACTCCATTGGATCCTCACAATAACTCTGCAGGTTGACTGAATGAGATAATGATTGTGAAGTGTTTTACACAGTAGCCAGCATATTTTGTTCAGTCATTTTTAATCAAGTCTGACTCTTCATGACCCCATTTGGAGTTTTCTTGGCAAAGACTCTGGAGTAGTTTGCCATTTCCTTCTCCAGCTCATTTTACAGATGGGAAAACTGAGGTAGATAGTGTTATGTGACTTGTAGAAGCTCATTCAGCTAGGAAGTATCTGAAGACAGATTCAGGAAGATGAGCCTTCCTGACTTAAAGTCCTAGTGTGCTATCCACTATGGTGCCCCCTAGCTGCCCCATCATACTACAGCATTTGTATATGACTTGGAGGGCTGCAAAGTGCTTTACAAATATTATCTCATTTGATCCATTCAACAAGGATCTGGAGTCAGTTCCAGTACTGTTGTTCGTCCTTCATTTTTACAAATATTATCTTATTTCGTCCATACAAATCCAGAGTTGGTACCGGTACTGTTGTTCGTCTTTCATTTTGACAAATATTATCTCATTTTTTCCATAAGGAAAAGGATCTGGAGTCAGAACAAGGACTGTTGTTTGTCCTTCATTTTTGCAAATATTATCTCATTATCTCATCAAATCTCATCAAATATATCTCATCAAATATTATCTCATGTGATCCATTTAACAAGGATCTGGAGTTGGTTCCAGTACTGTGGTTTGTCCTTCATTTAAAAAAATATTATCTCATTTTTTCCATACAAAAGGATATGGAGTCAGTACGAGTACTGTTGTTTGTCCTTTATTTTTGCAAATATTATCTCATTATTTCATCAAATCTCATCAAATATATCTCATTAAATATTATCTCATTTGATCCATTCAAAAAGGATCTAGAGTCAGTTCCTGTACTGTTGTTTGTCCTTCTGTTTTCCCATATATTATCTCATTTGATCCATTCAACAAGGATCTGGATTCATTTCCAGTATTGTAGATTCTTCTTCATTTTTGCAAAGATTATCTCATTTTCTCATCAAATATCATTAAATATTATCTCACTTGGTCCATACAAAAGGATCTGGAGTCAGTTCCCGTATTATCTTTGCCCTTCATTTTCGGAGGATCAGTAATGTCTGGGCAGAGGTGCAAAGTCACTCTCACTCTCTCTTGCGAGTCATTGAAGTCCCGTGGCCGATCGGGACAGCTGGCGGTGGCCCAGGATGCATCCTTGCCCTTTCTAAGTTGAGATCTTCCCTAGACTTCAGTTGGTCAGAGGCAACACCCATTCAGTGCAATTAAGGAGAGAAGGAAACAAGTCCCACAGCTCCAGAGCCCACGGCGCCACCTAGTGGCCTCTCTACTCCCAGTGACATTTCTTTAGTGCTTTAAGGCTTGCACCTGCTGCCATATTTGACTTTCACAATGACCTTGGGAGCTGAGTTCTGTTGTTATCCCCTCCCCCAAAGTTTAGATAGTTGAATGTCTTTTCCGGAAGGTCCCAGATTTGGGCCCCAAGGCTTCCCGACAGTAAATCTGGTACTTTGTTACCTTGCAGTCTCCTTCTGTTGTAGCATCCAGCCCGAGGGCACTAATGCCCCCCCGTGGGCACCAATGGCTCACCATGGGCACTAATGTCCCCCGTGGGCACTAATGGATCACCGTGGGCATCAATGGCCCACCCGGAGCGCTAATGGACCACCATGGGCACTAATGTCCCCTGTGGGCACTAATGTCCCCCGTGGGCATTAATGGATCACTGTGGGCACCAATGGCCCACCTGGAGCACTAATGGCCCACCATGGGCACTAATGTCCCCCGTAGGCACTAATGTCTCCTGTGGGCACTAATGGATCACCGTGGGCACTAATGGCCCCCCGTAGGAACTAATGTCCCCCGTGGGCACTAATGTCCACCGTGGGCACTAATGGATCACCATGGGCACCAATGGCCCACCCGGAGCGCTAATGGACCACCATGGGCACTAATGTCCCCTATGGGCACTAATGTCCCCCATGGGCACTAATGGATCACCGTGGGCACCAATGGCCCACCCGGAGAGCTAATGGCCCACCATGGGCACTAATGTCCCCCGTGGGCACTAATGGATCACCGTGGGCACCAATGGCCCACCTGGAGCGCTAATGGTCCACCATGGGCACTAATGTCCCCTGTGGGCACTAATGGATCACCGTGGGCACTAATGGCCCCCATAGGCACTAATGTCCCCCGTGGGCACTAATGGATCACCATGGGCACCAATGGCCCATCCGGAGCGCTAATGGACCACCATGGGCACTAATGTCCCCCGTGGGCACTAATGTCCCCCGTGGGCACTAATGGATCACCGTGGGCACCAATGGCCCACCTGGAGCACTAATGGCCCACCATGGGCACTAATGTCCCCCGTAGGCACTAATGTCTCCCGTGGGCACTAATGGATCACCGTGGGCACTAATGGCCCCCCGTAGGAACTAATGTCCCCCGTGGGCACTAATGTCCACCATGGGCACTAATGGATCACCGTGGGCACCAATGGCCCACCCAGAGAGCTAATGGTCCACCATGGGCACTAATGGATCACCGTGGGCACTAATGTCCCCTGTGGGCACTAATGGATCACCGTGGGCACTAATGGCCCACCATGGGCACTAATGTCCCCCTGTGGGCACTAATGTCCCCCGTGGGCACTAATGGATCACCGTGGGCACCAATGGCCCACCCGGAGAGCTAATGGCCCACCATGGGCACTAATGTCCCCCGTGGGCACTAATGGATCACCATGGGCACCAATGGCCCACCTGGAGCGCTAATGGCCCACCATAGGCACTAATGTCCCCCGTGGGCACTAATGGATCACCATGGGCACTAATGTCCCCCATGGGCACTAATGGATCACCGTGGGCACCAATGGCCCACCCGGAGAGCTAATGTCCCCTGTGGGCACTAATGTCCCCTGTGGGCACTAATGGATCACCGTGGGCACCAATGGCCCACCTGGAGCTCTAATGGCCCACCATGGGCACTAATGTCCCCCGTGGGCACTAATGTCACCGTGGGCACCAATGGCCCACCTGGAGCGCTAATGGCCCACCATGGGCACTAATGTCCCCCATGGGCACTAATGGATCACCGTGGTCACTAATGGCCCCCCGTGGGCACTAAAGGTCCACCCAGAGCGCTCTCAGAGCTAGTATCTCTCCTGAATTTCTAGTTCATTCCAGTTTGGTCCAGTGGTGAAGGTGCAGGCAGTTGGGCACTGTTGGGATCTGACCGGGCTGTGCTGGGGGCAGAACAGGGCAGGGAGATGGAATTGACCAGAAAAGGCTGAAGATACTCAAACGGGAGCCCGCTGACCTTCCAGCCAGGGCCTGCGGGTGACGGATGAGCAGGGCAGAGCGGGCCGGAAGCCGGGGCGGTCGGGACAGGGAGGTGCCAGCCCCAGTCCCTTGGGATCTGGGTCATCATGGCCTGTGAGTCTGTCAGCCGGGACTGTCTCCAGACATTCCCGGCTTGTCCCTCACTGTTCCCTTGGAGCGAATGGAATGGAAAACCTCTGCCCGGGACGACAGGAAGGCTCAGGGCGAAGCGTGCGAGGCAAACTGGGTCCGAGTCCCTTTTCTGCCACTCGTGCCCTGTGGGATTCTGAGCAAGGTCCCTTCTCTTGGCCTCAGTGTCTCTCTGTAAAATGGGAGCATTGGACTAGGTGGCCTCTAGGTCCATTTCATCTGTGAATCATCGAGCCCGTGACTTTGGGTCTGAAGGCAGGGGAGGAGCCAGGTTGGCATCTTCTCTAGCGCTGGGCAACATGCATGCCCCAAGGAAAGTGCCCAGGGGCGCAGAGGAGGCCACGGGTGTCCTGTGGCTGGGGGAAGAAGGAAACCTTGGCCAGTCCCTGCCTCCCACCTTTCTCTTCATGTGCCTCACTCAGAGGGGACCCCGCGGCCCACTCCCTCCTGCTTCCCGACCTCCTCATGTTCTCTTAGGAGAGACCCATTCCGACCCCCATAAACAAGCAGCCCTCATCAGCAGCTCTGGTCGGGGTCGGTCGGAACCAGGTCTCGGGCCCCTGCCCAGGGTGGGGAGGAAGTCCCAGGGGAGGCTTGTTTGCCGTGGGCGCTGTCGGGACAAGGCAGGTGCCCCGGCTCCGCAAGGGACTTATCAAAGGGTGTGGGGAGCCGAGTGGGGGCAGAAAGGAGGGAAAGGGGGACGGTTCGAGCCTGGGGCTCTACGTGAGCAGCCAGGTCCCCTTAGCACATGAGATGGAGGCTGGAAAGTCTGCAGCCGGAGCCCCCAGGTGGGGGGCGGGAGCTGGCCCCTTTGTGGGCAGGGGCGGACCAGAGAGCGGGGAATCCTCGCCTAGGTGACGCTTTCCCAGCTTTCCCCTGGCCTGGCTTTTCTGCTGGGACATTAATCCCAGGAAGCCCCTGGCTGGCATTCAGAGCCCTCCGCGACCCAGTCCCTGCCTGGTAGGCTTTCAGGGCCCCCACGAGACTCAGGATGGTCACCCGAGCTCCCTCACACGCGGGGCCTCTGCTTCCTGCTCCGGGCTTTGCCTGGCGGCCCTCTGGCCTGACCGCCGGCCCCCTGGCCTGACCGCCAGCCCCCTGGCCTGACCGCCGGCCTCCTGGCCTGACCGCCGGCCCCCTGGCCTGACCAGGCCCTTTGGAGTTCTTAGCTTCCTTTGGGCCCAGGTAAGGGCCTCTCCAAGGGCCGCCGGCATCCTCCCCACCCAGTCTCCTGCCAGCCCCACTCCGTACTCATGAGCAGACGTATTTAGACCCGTCTCCCTCCTTACAGTGGGATCCTCTTCTTTCATCCTCAGCCCTGAGCACACAGTAAGTGCTTAATAAATGCTTGTTAAATGACTGACCTATCTGAGTGATGGAGCCCGGGGCTGGATTCTGCAGCCAGCCAGCCCTGGGCATCATGGAGCCAGCTCTGCTGAAGAAGAAAGACCCCTTGAAAAGAATGGTTAAGACCCGTCCTAGAGGTCAGAGCAGCCTTATATATTGTCCACTTACTCTCCTTATGAGACCCGGGAATGGTGGGGTTACAGGGGAGCATTTCCTGCTAAGATAGATCCACAGTTTAACATTTGTTCCCCATTTTGGGTGATCCAGTGGATAGAGCATTAGAACTGGATTGAGGAAGGGAGGGGGGGCGGAATTCAATCCAGTCTCCAACACTTACTAGTTGGATGATCCAGGGCATACAGCTCTCTCAGACTCAGTATTCCCATTCTGTAAAATGGGAGTAATCATGGCACCCACTTCCCAGGATTGTTGGGAATATCAAATGAGATAATATTTGTTTAGCTGACTGCCTGGCAAACAGTAGGCACTTAATCAATGCTTGTTTTCTTCCTCCCTAGCCTCCAACCCTGCCCTCAGCTAGTTGGGCTTCTCTGAGACAGAGCCTTAGATCCAGCTGAGATCAAAGCTGTCACCTCCTTCCTTGTCAAGGGGATGGGGCAGGTCACTGGGTATCTCCCCTCCCCTTCAAACTTTTCTTGCCTGGGTCTGCACATCCTGTCCTGAGGATACCCCCTTTAGTATAAGAGTCGTGTGTGTGATCCCATCCCCCCTCCCCCTGGGGAGCTCCAGATGAGGGTCACACACACACACACACACACACACACACACACACACACACACACACAAATACCCCTAAGCTGCTGTGCCTCGGAAGCCTTTTCCCATTACCCAAGTCCCGGTCTGGGGAGAGCCCGGGGTCCGAGGACGTGAGGGGCCGGGAGCGGGGGGCAGGGGACCCAGGGCCTCGGGGCTTCTGGCCCCTTCCCAGGCCCCGGAGGAGGCCCCGTCAGAGCAGGGCGGGGGGCCGCCAGCTCGGTGTGGGGGCCACGGGCAACAAACAGCCCGGGCTCCTCCTGCCTCTTGGAATCCTCCCCGGGGGCTCGCGCGTGCTCTGTCTTGTGGGAACGAGAGCTCTGCCGTGCGCTCCCCAGGGAGCTGCATGTTAGTGTTGGCCTGGGTGCCAGACCCGTGAGGGCATCCAGCTGGGTGAGGCTGGGAGCGAGGCAGGCCTGGGGATCTAGGGCGATGGAAGCCTCAGTTTCTCAGCCTGAGGAATGGGCCGGACCCTCAGGAGGCTGACAGGTGGGGGACGGGGTGGGGAACAAGTGCCAATATTTATAACTCTTATCTCACTTGATTCTTACAATCCTATTTTTATCCCCATTTGGGGGTTGAGAAAATTGAAGCAGACCCAGGTTTTATCCAGAGTCACTCAGTTAGCAAGTCAGTGAGGCTGAATTTGATTTCAGGTCTTTCCACTCCGGACCCAGAGCTCCCCCTGCTTTAGGGACAGCTCCAAGAGAACGGGAGGTTGTGGGTAGGAGGACGTGACCTTGGACCGTGAGCTGGTGACTTGTGGAGGCCCCTCAGGGTCACTGTTTCCATCCAGCCCGCAGGGAGGGGCCCCCAGCTCGGGGGGCACGGGGAGAAGGCTAGACCCACCTCCGCCCCCCTGGGATGAAGGGCATTTGGGAGCCCCGGATCGTGCAGGTTTTTGGCTTGATCCTCCTGGAGCCTACCCTAGCACGGACCATCTCTTGGTCCTTTGTCAGAGGGGCTTGAGGTCATCCTGGCCATCCCCCTGCCTGACGCCCGCATGGACTTCAGTCCCTTCCAATGGGAGGCGGTGCAAAGGGAAGAGGCCCGGGGCCCCGTTCTGGAGGAGACGCCCCCAAGGTCCCTGCTAGCTCAATGCTTGTGACGGCAGAACCTGCACCTGCTTTTGTTATTCCAGGACCTGGGCCTGCAGAATTGCAGAATTTGTGAGACGGAGGATCATGCGGTAAAGGAACATCCGTGGGAGAATCCCTGGGGCGCGATCTCAGACATCCGAGACCATTCCCCGGCCCAGGAGAAAGGAGCAGGGAGCAGAGCTGCCCGGCCGGGCCTTCGAGGCCCAGGATGGGCCGCCATGTTCCACGAGCCCGGCTTTGTTCCCCTGTAGGGAAGGCCCAGGAACAGCCCGGGATGGTCTATGTGCTCGGGCTCTGGGGCTCGCTTCATTAGGGGAGAAAGACACAGCGGGAGGCAGACACGGGCACTACTCATGGGGACCCATTCTGATACAGCTGTGAGACTGGGAGTCACTTAGCTGTTGTCTGCCTCAGTTTCCTCATCTGTAAAATGGAGATAATAACAGCAGGTCCCTCCCAAGGGCTAGTGCAAGAACCACAATGAGACAATACTTGTAAAGTGCTTAGCCCATTGTCTGGCACATAGTAATCACTTAATAAATGCGCATTTCTTTTCTTTCTTTCCTTCTTTCCTCCCTCCCTCCCCCTTTCTCTCTCTCTCTCTCTCTCTCTCTCTCTCTCTCTCTCTCTCTCTCTCTCTCTCTCTCTCTCTCTCTCATTCTCTGTCTCTCTGTCTCTCTCTCCTTCCTTTCTTCCTTCGCTCCTTCTTCTTTCTTTTCCTTCCTTCCTCCCTCCCTCCCTCTCTTCCTTCCTTCCACTCTTTCCTTCTGCTCCTTCCTTCCTTCCTTCCTGCTACTCCTTCCTCCTTCCTTCCTTTTTTCCTTCCTTCCTTCCTTCCTTCTTCCTTCCTTCCTCCTTCCTCCTTCCTTCCTTCCTTCCTTCCTTCCTTCCTTCCTTCCTTCCTTCCTTCCTTCCTTCCTCCCTCCCTCCTTCCTTCCTTCCTTCCTTCTTCCTTCCTTCCTTCCTTCCTTCCTTCCTTCCTTCCTTCCTTCCTTCCTTCCTTCTTCCTCCCTTCTTTCTTTCCTTCCTTCCTTCCTTCCTTCCTTCTTCTTTCTTTCCTTCCTTCCTTCTATTCCTTCCTTCCTTCTTCCTTCCTTCCTTCCTTCCTTCCTTCCTTCCTTCCTTCCTTCCTTCCTTCCTTCCTTCCTTCCTTCCTTCCTTCCTTCCTTCCTTCCTCCCTCCCTCCCTCCCTTCCTCCTTCCTCCTTCCCTGGTCCTCGGTTTCCTCATCTATAAAATAAGAGAGTTAGAAAGCCTGACCTCTGGGATCCTTCCCAGCTCTAAGTCTATATGCCCTATAGCACTATCGCTCATAAGTCCCGGTCCCCGACATAGGTGTGTACCAATGACCATAAGAGCTCACATATAAAGATCCCTTTAAAGGTTTGTAAAATGCTTCACAGACAAGATCTTGTTTGAGTTTTAGACTTGGGCTCAGGAAAGAAATCTGCCTCAGATACCAGTCATGTGACCCTGGATAATTCATTTCACCTCTTCCTACCTCAGTTTTCTCATCTCTAAAATGGGAATCATCAATAGCAGTGCCCCCCATTTTCCCCCCTCATTCATCATCTTCACCCTCACTGACCTTCAGAGCTCAGAAGCCTCTCCCAGCCTGGCCCCAGCTCCCCCAGAAGTCCCCCCCGGCCTGGGGTCACCCACTCACCTCAGCCGTCCTTCTTTGTGCTCTCTTCCAGATGCTCGGGGCCAGCTGGAGCTGGGGCTTTGGCTGGTCCCCTGGGGAGCTGAGGGCCAGGTGTTCCAGTGGCTGGCAGCTGCTTCTTTATAACTGGCCTGGCTGGACGGAAGCCAGGGCTCCCAGCCCGGGGAGCCGGCCCAAGGAGGCGGGCCCTGCAGGGTCCTGGGCTGGGAGTGGGGGCGGCGGGTGGTGCCAAAGGAAATTCACTATCTTCTTTTCCTGGGACAGGGAAGTGAATTCCGCCCCCCCACTTGGGGCCCCACTCCGAGCCCATTCCCGGGACCTCCCAGACGGCAGGGTCCTCTTCATGGGATCGGGAGGGCACAGAGCCTAGACGTGGCTGCTTGTAGAGCTGGAAGGGACATCTGCGCCTCTCAGCTCCCCTGTGCCTCCATTCCGGGGGCAGGAGGCTGTTGGGCAGCCGCAGGATGCCTCTGTCTGGACATTCATGGGGCCAGAGTCTCCCCCATCCCAGGTTCCTGACCCTCCCGGGCCAGTAGCCACCCCTGCCCCTCAATGTGTTTGATTCTTCAGGAGCCTCAGATTCCAAAGGCTGCTGAGGGGAATTCCCAAGGCCTGGCTCTCTCCTCTGTGATTCATACAGCTGGAGGGAGAAGGAACACCGGGGAAGATGGAGCCTGGAGCTGAGAGGCTCGGGAACCGACAGGCTCAGGAACCGACAGGCTCAGGAACCGACAAGCCAGTGAGATGTTCTTTGCAAGAGTGCTCTGCACAGGGCCTGGTACAGAGTAGGACCTATAGAAATACTCCTTTCCTTCCCTTCTTCTCCCCTTTCTCTTCCCCTTTTCCTCTCCCTCCCCATCCTCCCTTTCAATTTCCTCTTCCACTTCTCCCTCCCTTCTTCCTTCTCTCCCCCTCCTCCTTCCCTCCATCTCCTTTCCCCTTCCCCTCTCGTTCCTTCTCTTTTTACTTCCCCTTCTACTTCCCCATCCTCTCCACCTTCCCCTTCCTTTCCATTTCCCTTCTCCTCCTTCTCCTTCACTTCCCATTCCTTCCATTTCTTCTCCCTATTCCCTTTCCACCTTTTCCCCTTTCCTCCTCTTCCCCTTCTCCTTCTTGTCTCTCCTCCTCTTCCCCTTCCCTCCTCATCCCTTTCCTCCCTTTCCCCTTCCTCTTCTACTTCCCCATCCTTTTCCCTTCCACTTCCTTTTACTTCCTGTTCCTTTTATTTCCTCTCCCCTACTCTTTCCCCTTCCTTTTCTCCTTTCTTTCCCTTTTCTTCTCTCTTCTTCCTCTTCCTTCCTCATCCCTTTCCCTTCCTTTCCACTTCCCCTTATGCTTCCCTATCCTCTCTCCTTTCCTTTTCCTTTTCCCTTCCCCTTCGCTTCCCATTCCTTCCATTTCCTCTCCCCTTCCCTTTCCACCTTTTCCCCTTTCCCCCTCCTCTCCTTCTCCTTCCGTTCCCTTCCTTTTCCCTTCCCTCCCCTCCCCTCCTCCCCTTTTCTTTTTTCTTCCCCTTCCCATATTGGAGGGCTGTCAAAGGAGCATCAGTTGACCCACAAGCATTTATTAAGTACCACGCTAGGCACTGAGTAATGGAGATTAGACTTGTTCACTTGGCTCCGGAGAGAAGCAGGTAGAAATTGAAAAAAGGCAGATTTAAGCTGGGCCTTGGGCAGACTTCTTCGCAGTCAGAGCTGGGTTGCCCTAGAATGAGCAGCATTGGGAAGGCTTAGTGAGAAAGAGCAGGAGCTGTGCGGTCTTTGGGGAAGGTGGGATGGCCATTTGGATGTGCTAGAGAGAGCAGAGGTTGCATTCAACGGCTCTCAAGGTCTTTTCCATCCCTGAAGGTCTAGGTGTGTGTGACTCCTGGCTCCGTGGCAATCCCAGGTATCACCCTGCTCCTGATTCTCCTGGTACCCACTGCCAGTTCTACAGCAACACGTCTCTCTCTCTTCAGCCAAAGGTCACATCGTTTTGTTCACATGTGGTCTGGACAAGACAGCCCCTGGGATCCTGTCTAGTTCTGAGATGCTGGGATTCAGGAGAATCGGTAGCGCGTGACTACCACGTAACCTTGTTTATTTAGTGTGTTACCATAGGTAAGGCATTGGAATTCTACCTGCCTCAGTTTCCTCAACTGTAAAATAGCACTAATAATAACCTCTACCTCACATGGTGTTGTGGGGGTCCGGTGACTTAACCTCTGTAAAGCCCCCTGCCTGGGGCATAAGTTCGCTCCTTCCCTTCTTCTCCTTGTACGTGTGAAGTTGATTTTTTGGACCTGACTTCTTTCCATTGATTTCTTTTTTCCTCATTGTAGCAGAACCAGCCAATGGCTCACGTCAAGGTGGTGCTGCCCTTCGGTATGCTATAGCCCGTCCTGCCAGCTTTATGTCCTGCACAAATAAATGAATTTCAGACTTAAAGCTTCAGCTGCTGTGGGGACTGCCCACGCCCCGGGTCGTCTGGTTTTTCGGATCCTCTGAGCATTTAGG
Organism: Antechinus flavipes; assembly: GCF_016432865.1. Lineage (NCBI taxonomy): Eukaryota > Metazoa > Chordata > Mammalia > Dasyuromorphia > Dasyuridae > Antechinus > Antechinus flavipes. The sequence continues at coordinate 610,413,007 of NC_067400.1, forward strand.
TTGCTGTCTGAGGGAGGAGGCCCATCTTGGAGGAGGAGGAGCAGAAAGCATGCTGGATCAGCACAAATGGATCGCTCCTCCCCTGGGGACTCTGCAAGTCGGGGAGACTGGGATTTTTGCCCTAAGCCCCGCTCCGCTGGCCCTCTGGCACTTGGGTTTGCCCATCGTTGTTTGTGCATGGGGGGGGGGTCTGTCCCAGAGACCCAGGTGTTCTGGCTGGGTGATCCTGTGGAGCCTTAATTGGCTAATTGCTGGAGGAGAATTGTACTGGCCTGGAAGAAACAGCACCCACGTAGTCTTTCCAGGAAGAAAATCTGGTCCCTTAGGGAGGGGGGGCTTGGCACAGGTGGTGCTAGGGCTCACACCCTCCACGTACAAGTCACATGCTGCGGCGGTCCACGCCACACGTCATACCACGTCAACTGATACATGCTGCCTGCCCTGTGCCATCTATGATTACTTCATGGAACAAGTCATCTCTCAAAGACCAAATCATGAACCCTGATATCCCTTTAATATCTAAGATTTGAAGGGCAGTAGACAGAGCACCAGCCCTGAAGTCAGAGAACCTGGGTTCAAATGTGGCCTCAAACACGTAACCCTTCCTAGCTGTGGGATCCTGAGCAAGTCACTTAACCCCAATTGTCTCCGCAAAAAAAATAAATAAATAAATAAAATCTAAGATTTGGAATTAGGAAAAGGAAGTGGTTAAGACACTGGGTGAATGATATAGAATGTTACAGATCTCCCTTGAGGGAGAAGCTGGGACCAGGATATGGGGGAGCTATCTAGAGAGGGAGGACCCCAGGGACCTTGTCCAAAATACTGGCATGAGGGAGGGCATGGTTCCTCCTGCGAGGGCGCTTTCCTTCCAGGTGTGGGGGATTGATTCCCTTGGATTCTTTAGTATGGGATAGAGCCCCCCCATTCCTGGAGTTCAGTCCCCATAGAACATGCCCTCTGGGGCTTCATCCCCTGTCTCTGATGGGGGTCCACATGGATTCCCTGCAGGCTGGGCTGTCCTTCCCCACTCCATCCTACCAGAACCACAGCAGTGTGTCAGACTGTCCTCTAGGCCGATGGCAGTTTTCCATCTTCCAGCTCAAGTTCTCCAGAAATATAATTCAGGGAAGTGCTGGAGCCAGCTCTTACTGGCATGGGAGAGCCCGTTGCTAAATTGCTAAACTGTGAGTGTTTACATCTCAGAAAGCATCACATGCTCCAAATCAAGGTTTGACTTACTATGTTGTTGCTTGTCTATACTTAAAAAAAAAAAACCAGATTAAATGGAAGTAATCATGCATATAATTTGTAAATGAAAAGCTATAATAAAAAAATATTAAAGTATATGTTAAATGTATTGGTCAACCTGCCAACTGGGGGGAGGGAATGGGGGGAAGGAGGGGAAAAATTGGAATAAAAGGTTTGGCAATTGTCAATGCTGTAAAATTACCCATGCATATAACTTGTAAATAAAAAGCTATAATTAAAAAAAAAAGAAATCCAAAAAAAGTATATGTTAAATAATATACATCATTCTTAATCTTAGCTACCAACTGATTTCACTAAAGTTTTTGTTTTTTACTGTTTTTGTTTGTTAACCTATAGGCATAGGTTAATGTTACAGAATCTATTTGTATTTCATTAAGATATTTTTGATGAGCAAATGATTTTTAAGACTGAAAAAATAATTTTTCTTTTTAGCCATATCCATAGAAAATGGAAAAAAAAATTTGTTCAGAAGGCACCATCAGACTTTGACCAAAATTGATGTTTGAAAATCATCACAACATTTAGAATGTCTATGAATAATTCTAGAAAACCAGAGGCTTATGGGTAATATAGGAATCATTGGAAAATATTCAATCTTTAACAAAATCCATCGACTTTTTCTTAAATAGCTACCAGTGAAGTTCAAATCACTGTTACTTCTCATTTGGAAGATAATGAAAGTTTGGATTCCTTGCTTTAAGTCTCTCCCTCTTTAATTCAGCATTCACATAATTAAAATTTCCTAAAGTAAAAGTCTAAAAAAAAAATTAAAAAAATAAAAAATAAAAGAAAATGGAGGGAATGTGGGTTAAACTTAACCATCTGCAAGTATAAGGTTTTTCTTCCAGGAAGCTGATTATTAAACATTTATCTACCTCCGATCACATTGCAAGTTATAACTTGGATTATAGATCAGACCAGATAGAGATCATTTGAAGGAACTGGGGAAGAGACTGGGAGGTGAGGGAACATGATCATCTCTTGTCAGATGAAGGCTATCATGGGGAAGACAAACTGGACTGTATCTACTTGGCCCCAGAGGATAGAAGTAGGGGATGAGAACTGCAGAGGGGGCAAAGGAGGGTAAGGAAAGGATTATGTAAGAATCAGCTCTGTCCCATGGTAGAATGGGTGGCCTAGGAAGGTAATGAGTTCCCCATTAATATTCAAGCAGAGAAGAATGACCCTATGAGTCATGGTGGAATGCCAGGAGAGAAGATTCCCGGTCAGGTGCACAAGCTGCAATGGATGACGTCTGAGGCGCCTGATCACGAAGGTTGGTGATGCCCCCTGTCCCCTCCCCAAGAGATCAGGTGGGCATCGTGTCCCAGCACAGGGTCCCCAGAGACATACATCTCCCGGTTTCTGTAGGGATGTGTCTCTAATTCCCGAAGGATGATTTATAGGAGACACATTCTTAGGATAGGAATCCCAGAATGGGCAGGGTTATGATTTTATTAAAGATTGACTTCTTAGGAAAATGTGTGTTGGTGGATGTTAATGATGACACGGGAGGAGAAGATTCGTTCATAGCCTCCAGTCACATAAATTTCATCATTTCAGAGTTTAAAAAGGAATCTGAGTCTATTTAGTCTAAACTCAATTTCACAGATGAGGAAATTGAGGCTCAGAGGGGCTATTACCCAAGACCTTGCAGGTAGCAATTAGCAAAGGCAGAATTGAAAACCAGGGCCCGTGACCCATAATCAAACACTCTCCTTAATTATATCAGGAAATGTTTGGAGTCCAACTGAAACTGAGTTTCTTGCTCTGGCTGCCAGGGGTGGCGAGGGATGAAATTCTGAGCTAGTTGTGAACCCGTCAACCTATGGACCAGCGTCATGCCCTGCCCTGAGCGTGCCAAGATATTGTTAGGGGATGCATTTCTTGGAGGAGTCCCTCCTCTTTGTCTCAGCTCTGGGTAGCCCTCCTCTCCTTATCCTTCTCTTCAGCTAATTCCTCCATTTCCATGTTTCTGATTGTTGAAAAGTTCCTTTTCTGATCACACTCTCTTTTCACCCCATCTCTCCCTCTGCTTTACAACCCCAAACCTATATCCTTCACCCTTACCGTGATCTTTAGTTTTCTCCTGGCTATACTGACTATTCTCTCCTCCCTTCCTCATCTTGATCTCTTGATTTTTTTTACTCCTTTACTCCTTGTCTTTTCATTGCTCTTACCCTGCCAAGCTTCAGCTTTGGATTATTTCTACCATCCAATGCAAGTTCTCCTATTCACGAATTTGGAGAAAACCATGAAACCCTGCTGATTATCGGGTTTGCGCCAAATTTGTTATGTAATGTCCACTGGGCGCTCACTGCAGCAAGGCAATTCTTTTGTACTTCCCTCAAATTGGCTCACTGTGCCACTCACCACAACCTCTTTTCTTTTCCCCCTCCTCTTAACAGAGAACCTGGCCTGGTGTTTCCTTTCTCTCTCTTTTTGTGTGTTCTAGCACTCAGATGTCTTCTCTCCAATTTCCTCTTTTATCCCTGTATTATATGATGAGATAGTCCTTCTTCCCAAGGTCAGCTCTTCTACCTGCACAAAGGATTTTCCATTCCACCCTGTCTTCTCCAGCAGATTTCCCCCTCTCCTGTCTATTCTCACTTACCTCTAGTATCGCTTTGTCTATGGATTACTTCCATGCTGCCTGAAAAAAAAAGCCTCTATGTCCCCTATCCTCCAAAAAACAAAAAAAAGCAAAACAAAAACCCAATGATAAAAACCGAAACTCTACCCTTTCTTTTTCAATTAAAGCTTTTTATTTTCAAAACATATGCATACAAATCTAATATGTAACAAACCTAAAGGCCCCAATTTTGGGGATAAGAATTCACTATTTGACAAAAACTGCTGGGAAAATTGGAAACTAGTATGGCAGAAAGTAGGCATAGACTCAGACCTAATATCGTATAGCAAGATAAGGTCAAAGTGGGTTCATGATCTAGACATATTATAAGCAAATTAGAAGAATATAGGATAGTTTACCTCTCAGACCTGTGAAGGAGGAAGGAATTTGTGACCAAAGAAGAACTAGAGATCATTGTTGATCACAAAATAGATAATTTTGGTTATATTAAGTTAAAAAGGTTTCGTACAAACAAAACTAATGCAGACAAGATTAGAAGAGAAGCAATAAATTGGGAAAACATTTTTATATCCAAAGAATCTGAAAAAGGCCTCATTCCCAAAATATATAGAGAATTGATTCAAATTTATAATAGTTCAAGTCATTCTCCAATTGATAAATGGTCAAAGGATACGAACAGACAATTTTCAGATAAAGAAATTGAAACTATATGTAGTCACATGAAAAGATGCTCCAAATCACTATTGATCAGAGAAATACAAATTAAGAAAACTCTGAGATACCACTACACATCTCTCAGATTGGCTAAAATGATAGATAATAGATAAAGATAGAAGACAGATAAAGACAGAAAAGAAAACAACAAATGTTGTAGGGGATGTGGGAAAACTGGGACACTGATACATTGTTGGTGGAACTGTGAACAGATCCAACCATTCTGGAAAGCAATTTGGAACTATGCTCAAAAAGTTATCAAACTGTGTATACCCTTTGATCCAGCAAAGGTTTATATCCTAAAGAAATCTTAAAGGAGGGAAAGAGACCCACATGTGCAAAAATGTTTGTGGCAGCCCTCTTTGTAGTAGCTAGAAACTGGAAATTGAATGGATGCCCATCAGTTGGGGAATGGCTTAATAAATTGTTGTATATGAATGCTATGGAATATTATTGTTCTGTAATAAATGACCAGCAGGATGATTTCAGAAAGGCCTGGAGAGACCTACAGGAACTGAAGCTGAGTGAAATGAGCAGGACCAGGAGATCATTATACACAGCAACAACAAGACTATATGATGATTGATTCTGATGGACGCGACTCCCTTCAACATTGAAATGATTCAAACCAGTTCCACTTGCTCAGTGACGAAGAGAACCATCTACACCCAGAGAGAGGCCTGTGGGAACAGTGTGGAATACAGAATAGCATTCTCCCTCTCTCTATTGTTATATGCTTGCATTTTTTTTCCTTCTTGATCTGATTTTTCTTGTGCAACAAGAGAACTGTATAAATATAGATACATATATTGGATTTAACATGTATTTCAACATATTTAATATGAGTTGGTCAACCTGCCACCTAGAGGAGGGGGTGGGAGGAAGGAGGGGAAAATTTGGAACAAAAAGTTTTGCAAGGATCAATGTTGGAAAAAGTACCCATGCATATGCTTTGTAAATAAATAAATAGATTAAAAGAAAAAAGAAAAAATGGGGCTGTCATGTTAGGACTCCCCAGTTGAATGAATGAATCCAATTGTATGATCTTCATTCACAAGTACACTATTATTTCATTGGAAAGACATAGGCTCCAAAAAATATGCACACATAATTTTTAACATTCACCTTTACAAAACCTTATTCCAAAATTTTTTCCTCCCTTCCCCCACCCCCTTACCTAGGGTGTCATCCCATTTCTCTCCTCCTTTCTGTGGCTAAACTCCTTTTTTTTTTTTTTTTTTCATGTTTCCTTGTAGTAACATCCATTATTAAAAGGCACAGAATTTAAAACACAACAAAAAGAAATAAATGAAATGTGTACATGACATGAACTCCAACACCTGAAAGAAAAGTAGAGAAATTGGATCAATCCATTTTCTTCCTTTATTATTATTGTTATTATTATTATATCTTTTTATTTACAAAGCATATGCGTGGGTAATTTTTCAACACTGATCCTTGTAAAACCTTGTGTTCCAAATTTTCCTCTCTTTCCCCACTCTCTTCCCTAGATGGCAGGTAGTCTAATACATGTTAAATATGTTGAAATACATGTTAAATCCAACATATGTATCCATATTTACACAGTTCTCTTGCTGCAGAAGAAAAATTGAATTTAGAAAGAAAAAAAAAACATGAGAAGGAAAACAAAATGCAAGCAAACACTATCAGAAAGAGTGAAAATACTATGTTGTGGTCCATACACAGCTCCCACAATCCTCTCTCCAGATGTGGATGGCTCTCTTCATCACTGAACAATTGGGACTAGTTTGAATCATCTCATTGTTGAAGAGAGTTGTAGCTAAACTCCTTGAGAAGCCGCTCTGCAACAGATGCCTCCATATCCTGTCCTCCCTGTCCCTTCTGAACACTCTACAATTTGGCTCCTAAACATCATGTACTCCAAAAGGCTCCTCTAAAGTCACAAATGGCATTTCAGTTACCAAATCTCGTGGTCTTTTCTCAATCCTCATCCTCCTTGAGTTCCCTGCATTCTCCGACACTGACAATCACTCCCTTCTGTCTAAGTTTTCATGATCCTGTCTTCCCCTGGCTTTCCTACTATTCATCTCACCGCTCCTTCTAAACCTTCTTTGCTGGATCTTTATCCAGGTTATCCTCACCAACTCTGCTCTGTCCTGGGTTCTCTTTTCTTCTCCTTATAGATATGATATCAGCAACCATGGTTTTATTTTATTTTATTATTATTATTGGTGCTGAGGTAATTGGGATTAAGTGACTTGCCCAGGGTCATAAGGCTAGAAAGTATTGTGTGTGAGCAACTATGCTTTTAATTATCATTTCTATTCAATGGTCATTTATTAGCTCTAATTTATCTTGCAATCTCCTTATTCCCATCCCTAACTGTCTACTAGACATATCAACATAGATATCCTGTAAACATCTTCAACTCTCCACATAAACTCCTTATCCTTCCCGCTGCACTCCATTTTCCTTCCACACTTTCCTCCTTGTCGAGGACATTACTGCCCTCCCACTCTGCCAGGGCCACATCCTAAATGTCTCCTTATCTCTCACTCCCCCATATCTGATCTTCAGCCAAGCCGGCTGATTTCACCTTCATGGGTTTTCTTGCCAATGCTCTCTTCTCTCCTCTGGTTCTGTCATCTCCTGGTGCACTGCTCTGGGACGTCACCGCCTCCTCATCTCACAGCTGGACTATTGCTAAGGGTCTTCCTGCTTCAGGTCTCTCTCTGCTCCAGTCCATCCTCCGTTCAGCCACCATAGTCACTTTCCTAAAGCGCAGAACTGACCGCGCCACTCCTCCTACTCAATAAGTTCCCAAGGCTCCTTATCACCTCCAGAATCAATGTTCGAAGTCCCTCTTCTCAGTTTTTCAGTCTTACTCTCCTTCTACCACCATGGACTGTGAGAGCCAAGGATGCTGGATGCTCTTTGAACAAGATGCTCCAACCACTGGCTGAGCATTTTCCCTGGCTGCTCGCAGTTCTGGAATGCTCTCTCTCCCCATCTCTACCTCCTGGTTTCCTTCAGGTCCCAGATAAAATCCCATCTTCTATGGGACGATCCCTCTTACTCCCAGTGCCTTCCACTATTGCTTATCATTTCCATAGGTTGTTTGTCCAGTGATGCTTTCAAGCGGTCACTTCATTAGTCTGTGAGTTCCTTAAGAGCAAGAAATGGTGATAGTAGTGGGGAGTTAGCATTTGGATTTGGTTTTGGTTTATTTTCCTTTGTATCCTCAGGGCTCAGTACAGAGTCTACCTACGTACTAACCCAGCTCTGTGCTACATTTGAGTTGAGAAGTCCCAGGACAAGACACGATGGATAGGGCTCACCCTCTGGGGTCATTTTTCTACATTGTTCATATAGCAATGGCTACAAGAACTCTGGGATTGACACAAGATCTGAGTGGCCAGGTCCGGTACTGATCACTGGGAAATGTGCACAGAGGAGGGAAGGGCTGGATATTTCAGGGCTTGGTGAGTCTTTCTGGCACCCAGTCACCTATGACCATATGAGATGGGAAGGGGTCAAGCATCCTCCTCATCCCTGTCCTGACGAAGTAATGGAACCAGATCTTGGACAGAGGCTTCCCAGTTCTTTATCTCTTAGTTCTACTTTGAGAAAACACTAATCAAAGGCTAGCTAGTTGGCTCAGTGGATAGAGCACCATCTTGTAACCAGGAGGACCTGAATTCAAATTTACTGGACTTATGATAGAGGCTGATAAACTAGACAGATGTGAGGCTACGGAACAGAGAAGATGAAGGGCTAGGTGGTGGCTGAAGGGCTGAGGGATGGATAGATGGGGGAACTGTTTCGTCCCGTGACGTTTCTCCCTCAGTTTTCTCTGATCTGGGGGCAATGTGATGGTGACAATGACAACGGTACAGTTAGATATATCTCCAGGCTAATTAAATATTCAGACATTTGAACTTTACCAGAGACATTCAGTTCAATTAAACATTTATTTGTTTGCTACTGTTTTAATTTTTGTTGTAAGTTTTTAATTCTTGTAGGACCAACAACAAAAAATGTTGTATGACCAATAAAATTAATGTTTTAATTCTTGTCGTATGATCAATTACAAAGTCATTTGACTTCTCTAAGAGTTCATCTGGAAAATGGGATGAAAATAATTGACCACCATTTATTAAGCACCTATTATATGCCAGGCACTGTGCTGGGGATGCAAAGAAAGACAACCAAACTTGAATAACTCTGTTCATATATGATATTAGACAAGGGTAAACTGGAATGAATAGGGTACCGTATTCAAGCACTGGACTGATTCTGAGGTTGAAAAGATGAGAACAAAACCATTTATATTTTCATTAAAGTGGAATTTAACCCTAGGTCTTCTGGACTCTTAACTCTCTGTTCTTAGCAATTAGTGCAGTGCCCGGCACATAGTAGGCACTTAGTAAATGCTCACCGATTGACTGACTGAGAAATACTCACCACAATATTTCTCTGGCAGGAATGTCAATAAATCCTCTAATCAATTCTGGGAGAGAAGGATTATTATCACCTCCATTTTACCATTTCAGAGAGTGGATGATTTACTCTGGGTCACACAGCAAGTAACTGTCTGGGTGACACTTGAACTCAGGTCTTCTTAGATGGGTAGAACCCAAATCCAAGGCTACTCTACTACATTGTCCGTCCATGACCCCGTGTGCCTTTCTCTCACCCACGTATGTGTCCAACGAACAATCCCCCAAATACACAAGTCAACGCATAGATCAACGTGCCTTCACTTGAAGCCAGACATGTCTCCACTCCCTTCCTATCTCATGCCCTTACAGACCACCCCAGATGGACCCCAAGCCCAAGGACACTGTCATCGGCATCTTGTCCCGTCCCGTGATGGGAGGAGTTGAGAAAGAGAAAGGGGCAGTTTTAAGATGTTTCCTGAGTGGCTCAGCAAGTAGGTGGGGTGACCTGGAGGAAGAGAGGAAATAGATGTCTGAGATTTCCACATTCATCCATGAAACTTAAGCTCTCATTTCAGTTTCCTCGTTTGTAAAAAGAGGAGGTTGAACTCAATGGCCTTGAAGATCTACTTCTGGAGTTTCCCTTGTGATGTTATGGTAGCTTTCAATTATATGTTTATGAATTGTGTTGTGGTTTATTGGTGTGTGTGTGTGTGAGCCCCAAAGAGAGAGGGGGCAAGGGTGGGGATCATCTGCACCCTGGACCGGCCCAATCAGTATATTCAGCTGTGTTGAGTCTGGCTGGGAGCCTAACAGATGTGCTTTGGGGTGTTGGCCTTGTGGGCCAGGTTATGGAGGATTGGTCTCGGTCATTGGTCATCGGTCATTGGTTATCACATTGACTGACTGACTGACTGTCTGCTCACCCATAGATTCTCTCATGAAGTGTGCAAGAGAAGTGTTATTATCAGTGGGATGTGGCCTGCTGGGTCAGGGGCTGTGTCAGACTGCATGTGTCCGGGGGTATGCTGTGTCCTCCAACCCCACTGGTCTGATGAGATTTGGATGGCATATTGGGCTGCGTTTTACGGCCATCCATCTGTGAGTCTGATTCATTTCCTCAGACTGGGGGTTTGACTGTGTTTGTCCGACTGGCCAAACTGGCTGACTGGGACCATGGAAGTCTCATTTGGTTGTCAGAGACTATTTTCTGACCACAAGAGTCTCGCTACGTGAATCTCATTCTCTTTATTTCCTTGCATGTTATCCTGATGATAATCCACATCAGACTCTTCATGACGGTGGTTTTGCAAGTGTCTCTGGGAATCTGTCTGGCTGCATTCCAAAGCCAGCAATAACAGAGTATGTAGTCATCCTGCTTTCCTATTATCCAAACATTCTCCCCCTTACTTATTGCAGGAAATTCAGCACCTGGCACACAGTAGGAGCTTACTATTTGCTTGTTTAGCAGTAGAAAATTGAATTTGAGAGTTGGTGGAATCCCCAAATCTCAGTCTAGGTGACCTCATGGCCAAGTAGCCCACCTCATGGCTGTTGGGCAATGTTTTTCAAAATGTCCCTGATGAATGGGAAGAAGGAGGTCTCTTCTTGTTGACCTCCTGGGGCAGGGGCCATGCTCCATAGAGGCAACCTGTAATGGGCTGAAGCTCGAGTTGATGCACTGAGGTCCCGAGCACGTGAAGCTAAATAGCAATTGGACAATACTCTATTAATAGATACTTGGAGAAAGAATGGCCCCACCCACTGTGCAAGTTTTGATGTGTTGTATAGGAAATGACGGAGAGTCGATTTTGGGGGGTGGAGGGGGAGAGGCAGAGAGACTGCTGGTTGGCTTTGTATCACAACTGCTCTCACTTCCTATCGCCATCCCCCTTCACCTCCGCAAAGAAGAAAGATCGAGGATTTTCCCTTAACCTGAATTCCTGACTCTGGCTGATTTTAAAATACGCAGTTATCACAGCAACCCCTTCCATTTGTGGCCCATTCCAGTGGGACTTCCATCAAGCTTCTCCATAATGTCTCTTCTTTGTGTCTAGCTTCCTGTCGTATAGAAATGGAATAAAGAATAAATGATTTGGGGGCAGCTAGGTGGCTCAGTGGATAGAGCACCAGCCCTGAAGTCAGAAGGACCTGAGTTCAAGTCTGGTCTCAAACATTTAAACTTCCTGGGATCCTGGACAAGTCACTTAATCCCAATTGCCTTAGCAAAAAAAAAAAAAAAAAAAATTAAATGTCTACAACGTGTCTGGCACTGTGCTAAGCACTTTCCCAAATATGACCTCCTTTGATCCTCACAACAGTCCTGGGTGGGAGGTGCTACTATTATTTCCATCTTCCAGATGAGAAAATGGAGGCAGAGGTTAAATGACCTGGCCAGAATTACACAGGTGTCTGAGACTAGATTTGAATTTAGGACTTCCTGACTTCAGGTCTGGCATTTTATCTCAGAAAACATCTGATTTCTTTAGTTTTCCCTTTTCTATTTAATAGCTAGAAGGTTGGTTTCTCCAACCTGGTCATTAAAAAGTTTATGTCATTTACTTAGGGTCTAGAATAACATCATGAGTTACCGTAACTTTTAATTCGATGTTTATCTACTTTGTGTATTATCAGCAGGCTCCTCCTTCAGCTTCCCAGCCTGTGACAGGAGGGGCTGGGCGCCAAACAGAGAGGGGGCAGGGGTGAGCATCATCTGGGTGCTGGGTTGGTCCAGTCTGCTTGGGCTTGTGGGACCGAGTGTGTGTTCAGCTGTGTTTGAGTCCCTCGATTGAACTGTGTTTGTCTGACTCTGGGTCTGGCGGGTGTGTCTTAGTGCATTGTCTCATGGGAGCCAGGTTCTGGAAGACTAGGTTTGTTTGTAAGGGTATGGCATGTCTCCCCTCCCCAGTACCTGTTACTCCATTTTCTGGTCTCCTTCCTCCCTTTCTTGGCTCTCCATTCCCGACTCTACAACTTCTCAAGGAGTTAGAACCTTCCCCTTTCCCCGTCTCTGACATCAGGGGGTTAGAAACCAATCAGACCCATCCCTTTCGTAGAAAACATCCAGAGGAGCTTTGATTCAGGAGGGGCCGTCGTCCTCAAGGGCTAGTTCCCAGGAACATCTTCTCTGAATATCACTGTAGACTCCCTTCTCTTGCTACTGCCTACGTATCACTGACAGCGTAGGCTATATCACCTTTCCAGCTTCACCAGAGGCAGCTAGGTGTACATTGGATGGAGCATTAAGTCTGGGATCACAAAGACCTGATTTCAAATCCAGCCTTATTATCTTTATGATCTTAGGCTAATACTTTATCTTTTTGCCTTAATTTCTTCAACTGTAAAATGGAGCTAAAAGCACCTACGTCCCAGAGTTGTTATGTGGATCAAACGAGATGGTATTTGTAAAGTGCATATATTTGTGCAGCATAGAGTAGGTGCTTAATAAATGCTTGTTTCCTTCTTTGCATCTTGCTTTGGAGGTGTCGGGCCTAATCCAAGGTGAAACAGTGATGGGTTACTCTATGTAAGTTTCTATTGTTCCTGGTGCTTTTCTTTTGTGATGGGGGTTCAAACTGCGGTCCTATACTATGGTTCTAGAAGACTGAAAAGGATCCAGGGAGATAGCATTAACCACACGTGTAGATCTCATGACTCTATAGACTAATCCCTGAGATTTTTTTCTCCTTGTCGGGGGTCATCCCCTTCCCTTCCTCTTCCAAAGTTCTATATAGGTCAAGAAGATTGAAGACGTCCCTGGGGCAGGTGGGATTCCCTGGGGGAGAAAAGTTGTTTTCACTATTCATGGATTCAGATGTGAGCTTGCATTGTTTTTGATTAAGTTAAATAAAATATATCCCAAGTTCAATATCCTATTAGACACAGTGTGAGCGCCGTGAGCTCACCTATGTGAGCATAGGGACTGACGGCCCTTTTCTTATTTTTGTGGTAATAGTGAACCAAATTCTGATGTTGAAATCTTGGGTGGAGCCATTAGCCTTATTTATTTAGGGGAAGCCTTTAAGATGAAACTCTGACCTCAAAGCTATGATAGTCTGCATAGTCTCTGACCCAGTGATAACACTATTAGCATTAGGCTATGTTAATGTTTAACAACCAGATTGGGATGGTGGTGCAATGGACACTGGATACCCTTTTAAATTTAATCTGTATTATTGTTTTCTCAGTCACTTTCATAAATCTAAACAATCAACGAAACAAATCAAACCTTGATTTGTAGCGCTTGCCAATTTCTTAGGTGCAAATAGTCACACTGAAGATTTGTTGTTGTTATTGTTGAGGCAATTGGGGTTAAGTGACTTGCCCAAGTCACACAGCTAGGCAGTGTTAAGTATCTGAGGCCATATTTGAACTCAGGTCCTCCTGACTTCAGGGCTGGTGCTCTATCCACTGCGCCACCTAGCTGCCCCTCACACTGAAGATTTAACAATCAGCTCCTCGCCAGTTCAAGTTGGTTCCAGAACACCACTGCCTAAACTGCCAAAGAAATCAAAGGAAAGAAACAAAAGATTCATATGTACAAAGATATTCATGGCGGCTCTTGTCATGGTGGCAAAGAACTGGAAACGAAGGGAGCACTCATCAGTCAGGGAATGGCTGAGCAAGTTATGAATGTAATGGTATATTCCACTGTAAGAAATAATGAAAAAAAAGAGAAATGAGGAAAAGGATAGTTTTAAAGAAACCTGGAAAGATTCATATGAACTAATACAGAGTGAAGGAAGCAGAATCAGGAGAACGATTTCTGATAGCAATAGTGTCGCAAAACTGAACATACTTGGAAGACTTAATATAATGACCAGGAGTCCAGAGGATTGATGATAAATTTTTCTACTTATGTCCCGATGGAGAAATGATGGATCCCAAAGGCAGGATAAGACAAAACATTTTGTATATGTGCAATGTGGGAGTTTGTTTCAACTATGCATATTATAAAGGTTTTCTTTTTTTCTTTTTTAGCAAATGCTAAAAAAAAATTAATAAAATAATACCTAAATAAAATAAAATAAATAAAAAATACCTAGTTTATGGGAAAAGTTTGTTTCAACTATGCACATTACAAAGATTTTTTTTCTTTTTTAGCAAATGTTAAAAAAATTAATAAAATAATATCTAAATAAAATTAAATAAATGAAAAATACTTAGTCTATGGAAAAACAGTACTTAGATTCTGGGCCATGGGTTATATATACCCATTTAACAGATGAAGAAACTGAAGATCAGAACAATCATATGATTTGTGCATAACCCCATGATAGCATCAGAGATAATATTTATATATTTAATAGGTCTTTCTTGACTCCAAAATCACCATTCTTTTTTTTTTTTAAGTATTTTATTTGTACTTTAAAAAAATTACTTCAAGTCCCCGATCGAACTTTCTCTTATAAAAATACAGTGAACAAAAGAGACCAACAACTGGCTGGGTTTCCCAATGTAGGCCTCATTTTGCACCCTAATCCACCATCTTTCTGTCCAGAGGGGATGGATGCATTTCTTGTCTAGTCTTTGGAAGTTAAGAGATTGGTCTTCATACTGATCAACGTTCTCGTGTTTTTCAATGTGGTTTTTCCTTTATATAATTATGGTCGCTGGGTAAATTGTTCTTGTTTTGCCAGTAATACGATGCTACAGTGTACTCCCCCGGTTACTCTTCACTGCCAGGCTCCTGCAGTGGCCAACCCTCCAGGCCCCCCCCCCCTCGGTACCCATGCTTCCCCAGCAGCCGAGTCGCCAGACCAACGTCCAGATCTTCCCAGGGACCGGGCTCCCTTAGTGGCCAGTTTCTCCCCTAGAGTCCCAGCCTCCCTAAGTAGCCAGAATTACCCTCGGGTCCAGACCTTTCCTAGTGTTCAGCCTTTCTGAGGGAGCAGACCTTGCCCAGCGTGCAAGCTTCCCCCAGGGCTCAGCCCTAGTGCCCAGCGCCCGGGCCCCTCTCCGTGTCCAGGTCAGACTGTTAGAAGAGGAATAGCCGCAGTTGTAGCCAACCCTCCCTGAGCATGAGCTGCTTGCGGAGGCTTCGGCTGTCCCTGACCACAGGGCAGGACTGTGAGAACTGAAAACAATCCTGAATGCCAGCTCTCCAGAGTAATTTAGCATTTATAATGGTGCTATTCATTGACTCAGGAAAGAGCCCATCCAGGGGAAACATGGGCTGGTTTTATGAGGACGCCTTTCGTAATGGGCTGTCATTAGCGATATATGGACATACCAGCTGCATGACCAGGCACTCACAGGCTTGTTTTCCTCCTGGAGGAACAAGGGAAAGGACTGACTACTGGGTGTCTCTAATCCCGGACGCCTGTCCCGCCTGGGACCTGCTGTGGGACATGGCAAGACTTTTCAAAGCTCTCTGGTCAGTGGCTCAATAAATGGACCTTGGGGATTTCCCTCCAAATGAGCTAGCAGCAAGAAGAGCTCTCAGAGGTCATCAGAGTCGTGCCAAGGTCACACAGGGAGGAAGCGACCGAGTTGGCATTTGACCCAAGGCTCTTTTGAGTTGAAATCGAGCACCGTACGGTCACCTCCCCGGCCCTTTGCTCACAACAGCCCATGGGAATGCCCTCTCCCCATCCATATCCACCTGTCAGAATCTAGCGGTCCCTTAGTTATCTCTTCTTTTTGAAAGACATCCTCTTGGAGTGGGTGGATCACTGAATGCCTGGGAATAGCTGGGTTCCATGGCTGTGTACGGTGGTGGGGTATGGGTAGTGGCGGGTCCCCAAAGTCGTAATTTAATCTGTTAATATTTTCCTCCATCACTTTCTTAAAAGTAGACAATTGACCAAACAAACACACAAATCAAGCCTTGCTTTGTAGCATTTGTCCGTTTCTGGGCTATAAGTGTTCACCTTGACAACAATTGGCTCTCATGACCAATTAGGGGCTGGGCACATCCCTAATAATAATAACTAGCATTTTTATAACATTTCCTATGTTCCAGACACTATGCTAAGTGCCTGGTGCTTAAGTATTATCTCATTTGGTCCTCATAACAACTCTGGGAGGTGAGGTGCTAATAATAATAATAATATAATAATAATAATAATAATAATAATCTTTAATTTATAATATCAGAAACTGAGATGCACAGAGCTTAAGTGACTTATCTGAGAGGTCAACAACCAGTAAGCATCTGAGGCCAGATTTGAACTCAGGTATCACCTGGCTCTCCTTCTTGTTGGTGTTTGGCCTCTTTTTCCCAAGAGAACCAATGGCATAACAAGTGCCAGCTTGTTTTGTGCATGAACTGGATTTAAGTGAAGCAGACTTGCCCAAAGTCATCAGTTTCCTGCTCTATTGTGGGGTCATTAAACTCCAGGGGCAAGATAAAAGCTAAGCTCCTCTCTCTCCCCCCCCCCTCTCCCTTCCTCTCCTTTTCCTTCCTCCCCTCTCATCTTCCTTACAACAATTTACACAACAGTGTCATTGAAGTTCAGGGGCAAGACAAAAGCTAAGCTCCTCTCCCCTCCTCTCCCTTCCTCTCCTCTCTTTCCCTTTCCTCTCCTCTCTTTTTCTTTACAACAATTTACACAACAGTGTCATTGAAGTCCAGGGGCAAGACAAAAGCTAAGCTCCTCTCCCCTCCTCTCCCTTCCTTTCCCTTCCTCTCCTCTCTTCTTCCTTCCAACAACTCTCACAGTGTCATTGAAGTCCAGGGGCAAGACAAAAGTCAAGATGATTTAGGGTACAGTGAATAACCTTGGGGTCTTTGACGTGCTTCAGAGCCTGCTTCAGCTGTCTTTACGACTGTTGGAATAAATTGTTCTTCTCTGCCTATTCTGCCAGGAGAAACCTTCATATACTTGGTGTAGACACTCCCTGTAAATTCTAACTTTTAGCAATAGTAACTCACATCCCCCTAGGTCTTGCTTGATCACAGGAGGAAAAACCCATGGGAGAAGGAGGCCAGTGATGGCTCTTTAGGGAAGAAGAATGATGCATATCATTAATGGGAACAGTAGCCAGAGGAAACTCACTCCATTGTCATGCCATCGTCACCCTGTGACACCATTGTCACACCAGAGGAAATGTCACCCTGTCACTCCATTGGCAAGGAACCATTTGTGAAGACTTGATACTATGTTCTATTATCTTTCTATTCCTTTGTATAGGGAACAGTATACTAGTTATATATACTTATATATCTTAGTGTATATATATATATACATACATATATACACTTATATAAAAGCTAAACTAAAATGTTGTGGGTATGATTTCCTTTTGGATCTTTGAGAGAGGAGAACCTTAATGTAGATATGAGAAAAGTGATACTTGGAGAGTTCTCTATAGCACGCTTTATGATTGGGAAGAGCGATCCCAAGTTAAGATAGGTTGATGAGATATATGAGGAGGATTCTTTTACATTTTATAAAACCTGGACCCGGTTCCATGTCCAAGAGAACCTGGGCCAAAACAAGGAGAAAGGGAATCTTGGTCTTTGGGGAAGCAACTTCCTACTTAGACAGCTGGGCCAAATTCTCTACTTATCTTCAGAAATGGGGATGAACTCCACAGTGTCCTGAAGGATCTTACTTTTTCATCTGTATGTGTGACCTAACAGCGCCATTTTTATAACAGGAAGATATGAGAAGGAACCTGGAATGATAAAAAGATGACTAGATCTATGGGGTCAGGAGAAACTTAAATTCAGATTTGGCTCTAGATGCTAACTGGCTGTGTGAGCATAGATTAGAGAGAATATTTATTAAGTGCCTACTGTATGCTTTCAGGGACTACGATTTAAGTGTTGGGAATATAAATATAAGCAAAACAATTTCTACCCTCATTGCGCTTGCTAATGCTAATTATGTTCTCTCATTTTTTAACACTTAAAATTTTTTTTTTACTTTTATAAAATTTTGATTTCCATTTTTTCTCCCTGCCACATTCCTTTCCCCTCCCTAAGATAGCAAGTAATCTGATATCATTACAATCATAGTAAACATATTTTCACATTAGTTGTGCAAAAGAAAAAGGAAAAATCAAGAGAAAGAAAAAAAGTAAAAATAATATGCTTTGATCTAAATTCAGACTCCATCATTCTTTCTCTGGATGTGGACAGAATTTTCCATCATGAGTCTTTTGGAATTGTCTTAGATCATTGCATTGCTGAGAAGAGTGAAGTCTGTTGGGTTTCCAGTTGACATCTTTAAACTTGACATATCCAAAACTGAATTCATTCTTTTTCTCCCCAAGCTCTTTCCACTTCTAAACATCCTCATTTCCATTGAGGGCACCACTGTCCTTCCAGTCAACCAGACTCTCAGTTGAAGCATAATCCTCAGCTCCTTACCATCTCTCACCCTCCAGTTCCAAGTTGTGGTCAAGGCCTGTAGATTTTTGTAGCATCTCTCATCCACACATCCCTTCTCTTCCCTGCCATCTCCGATGCAGACCCCCAGCTCCTCATGGCTGACAATGCAATAGCTGCTGGTGGCTCAGTCTGCTTCAAGTCCATCCTCCAAAGCCATCCTTCACTCAGCTGTCAAAGTGATCTTCCTAAAGTGAAGGTCTGACTATGTCACCCTCTATTTGGTAAACTCCAGGGGCTTCCTATCACCTCCACAATCAAGTGCAACATCTTCTCTTTTTTGCATTCAAAGCCTTTCATAACCTGCACCCTTAATATCCTTTCAGTATTCTTATCTGACACCCCACCACAAACTCTTTTTTCCCTTCTTTTGGACAAGGCAATCTGGGTTAAGTGACTTGCACAGAATCATACAACTAATAAGTGTCAAGTCTGAAGTCAGCGTCCTCAGTAACCATCCAGCACAATGCCCACAACTGTAGGGGCTCAAGAAGTGTTTGTGGACTGAATTAGTGAAATTGTTTGTCTTCACTGTACAACTGAGTCTCAGAAACAAGAAAGGAAGGAAAAAAGAGAGAAGGGGAAGGAAGGAGGGAGGGAAGGAGGGAGGGAAGAAAGAAGGAAGGAAGGAAGGAAGGAAGGAAGGAAGGAAGGAAGGAAGGAAGGAAGGAAGGAAGGAAGGAAGGAAGAAAGAAGGGGAAAGAAGGAGGGAGGGAGGAAGGAAGGAAGGAAGGAAAGAAGGAAAGGAGGGAGAGAGAGGAGAAGAAAACAGAGAGAAAGGAGAGGGCAGGAGGAAGGAAGAAAAGATAATTATGGCATCTTTTTTTTAAGGCCAGGACAAAATCTAGACAAACAGGATATCTTTGAAAACTAGTGTTAAAATTATTCCATGTTTAAAAGAATTCCATGTTTCCAGTGCCTCTGGAAATCTCAAGTTTATTTGGTGTTAGATTTGGAACAAAAGTTAATTATTTTTAAAATGAGAGATAGAATAAAGCAAAAGGGAGGTGGACAGAAACGAAAAGGAGAGGAAAGGGAAGGAAGGAAGAAGGGAAATAAGAGAGGGATGGAGGGAAAATGAGCAGAAAGGAAGGGATTTGGAAAGAGTGATGGCTTGGGAGCTATGGATCCAAGAATAGAGATCAATCCAATATGGATTCAAGAATAGGGATCAATCAAAGAGTGAAATTGCCCACAGAACACAAATGTTAGATAAAATTGCTTAAAGAGAATGTCCTTTCTACTCTGATGGATCCAGTCTTCAAATAGAATTTCTAGGTCACATGGACAGAATCTAATCTTCCCTGGTCATGGGGTGCTTGGGAAAGCAGGAAAGACATCTTTAGCTCCAAGGTAGAGAGAAAGAGACTGAGGTCCAGGGAGAAGAAATTCTTTACCAAAGTTCCACTCCCACTTAGTGGCAAGGCTGGGTCCAGAATCCTGATGTCCAGACTCCCAAACCTGACTTCTCTCCATGAGATGAGGATGTAGCCCATCCTGAAATAGAGCCTCTTCTAGAGGTAAAACTAATGGCAAGGACACCCCAGACTATTGGACAAGGACGGTCTGGGTTCTTAAGGAAATGCGGAGACAAGAGGAAGGAGGAAGCAGACATGCAATGGACAAGGGGCTCAAATGTAGAAACTGAAGACATCAAGGTCAGCTTCACCCTTTGGTGGCTACACGGCGCCCTCTGGTGTTTAATGTAGATATCAGCTCCTGCTGATAGCAGAGTACACCAGGACCTCAGAACTCATGGGATCATTGATCTCCTTCTCTAATCAATCCTCCTTATTTCATAGAAAAGGAAACTGCAGCGCAGAGAGAAGAGGCCGTTAGGTGCCACAGTGGATGGAGAAATGAGCTTGGAAGACCTGAGTTCAAATCCAACTGCACATTATCCTATATGCATTTGAATCAAGGTAGAGAGGGGCGGTTAACCTTCTGGAGAACCGAAGGAGGGTCCAATAAGATCCCAAGAGATAGCTGTGTGATCCTGAGAAAGTTGTCTGCCTTTGTTTCCTTATCTGTAAAATGAACATAATACACTTAATTTCCATGGGTTGTTCTAAGAGTAAAATGAAATAATGTTTGTAAACCACTTTGGAACCTTAAAGTGCTACTATGGGTGCTAGCTATTACTTATTACTAAATATTAGCTGTCATCCAATCCCCTGTTTTGAAAAGAATCTGTCTCTTACATGCTCCAATCTTGTGGTCAAAAGGGAGAACTGAAGACTATTATACAACTGAATTATGAACTAGCTCTGGAACCAGTCTCTGTCAGTTTGGCATAAAGTATGGAGTAAAATACATCAGAGATCTGTCATTGGCCTTGTAGGGTTTAATGTTTTTATTATTATTAAAACCTATATAAGATCCCTGTCTTGTGAAAGGAGGCGGTAAAGAAGGAAGAAAAAATTTGAAAAACAAAATCTTTTTATTTTTATTTATTTTTAATTAAAAAAAAAGATGTCAAACTGCCTCATCAATTTCTTTTTTATTATTTATTTTATTGCCCCCCCAGTTACATTCTTTTTTTTTAAAATTAAAGATTTTTATTTTCAAAACATGTGTGAATAATTTTCAACATTCATCTTTGCAAAACCTTGTGTTCCAAAGTTTTTCCCTCCCTTTTCCCCACTCCCTCCCCTAGATGGCAAGTAATCCAACATAGGTTAAACATGTGCAATTCTTCTATACATATTTCCAGTTATCATGTTGCACAAGAAAAATAAGATCAAAAAGGGAAAAAATGAGAAAGAAAACAAAAAGCAAGCAAACAATAACAAAAAGAATGAAAATACTATGTTGCAAAACATACTCAGTTCCCACAGTTTTCTCTCTGGCTGCAGATGGCTCTCTTCATCACAAGATCCTGAATCACCTCATTGCTGAAAAGAGCCCCTTCCATCTGAATTGATCATCTATAATTTTGTTGTTGCCATGTGCAGTGATCTCCTGGTTCTGTTCATTTAGCATCAGCTCATGTAAGTCTTTCCAGGTCTCTCTAAAATCATCCTACTGATCATTTCTTACAGAACAATAATATTGCATAATATTCATATACTATAACTTATTCAGCCATTCTCCAACGGATGGGCTTCCACTTAGTTTCCAGTTTCTTGCTATTACAAAAAGGGCTGCCACAAACATTTTTGCAACGTGGGTCCTTTTCCCTCCTTTATGGATCTCTTTGGGATATAGACCCAGTAGAAACACTGTTAGATTGAAGGATATGCACACTTTGGATTTAGTTCCAAATTGCTCTCCAGAATGATTGAATCAGTTCACAACTCAACCAACAATGTACTATTGTTCCAGTTTCTCCACATCCTCCAACATTCATTATCTTTTTTTTTTGTTTCCTTATAGAACAATAACATTCTATTATATTCATATATCATAACTTATTCAGCCATTCTCCAATTGGTGGGCATCCACTCAGTTTCCAGTTTCTAGCTATTACAAAAAGGGCTGCCACAAACATTTTTGCAATGTGGGTCCTTTCCCTCCTTCATGGATCTCTTTGGGATACAGGCCTAGTAGAAACACTGCTGAATCAAAGAGACTGCATGCACAGTTTGATAGCCTTTTGAGCATAGTTCCAAATTGTTCTCCAGAATGGAGTTCACAACTCCACCAATAATGTATTAGTGTCCCAGTTTTCCCATACTCCCTCTAACATTCATCATTATCTTTTCCTGTCATCTTAGCCAATCTAAGAGATGTGTAGTGGTACCTCAGAGTTGTATTAATTTGCATTTCTCTGATCAATAGTGATTTAGAGCACCTTTTCATATGATTAGAAATGGTTTTCATTTCTTCATCTAAAAATTTTCTGTTCATATCCTTTGACCATTTTATCAATTGGAGAATAACTTGAATTCTTATAAATTTGAATCAGTTATCTATATATTTCAGAAATAAGGCCTTTACCAGAGCCCTTGAATGTAAAACTTGTTTCCCAGTTTATTGCTTCCCTTCCAATCTTGTCTGCATTGGTTTTGTTTGTACAAAAACTTTTAAACTTAATATAATCAAAATTATTCATTTTGTATTCAATAATGTACTCCAGTTCTTCTTTGACCACAAATTCCTTCCTTCTCCATAGATCTGAGAAGTAAACTATCCTTTATTCTTTCAATTTGCATATATCATTCTGTCTAAATCATGAACCCATTTTGATCTTATCTTGATATAGGGTGTTAGGTTTGGGTCAATGCCTAATTTTTGCCATACTAATTTCCAATTTTCCCTGCAGTTTTTGTCAAATAGTGAGGTCTTATCCCAAAATCTGGGATCTTTGGATTTTTCAAACACTAGAATACTACAGTCATTGACTACTTTGTCCTGTGAACCTAACTTATTCCACTGATCAACTACTCTAATTCTTAACTAGTATCAAATGGTTTTGATGATCGCTGCTTTATAATATAGTTTGAGGTCTGGTACAGCTAGACTGCCTTCATTTTCATTTTTTCATTAATTCCCTTGAAATTTTTTATCTTTTGTTCCTTCAGATGAACTTTGTTATTTTTTCCTAGCTTTTTTGGGGGGTAGTTCCTTACTTTGCCTTGGCAGGTAGACTCCCAAATATTTCATATCATCTACAGTTATTTTAAATGGAATTTCTCTTTGTATCACTTGCTGCTGGATTTTGTTGGTAATATATAAAAATGCTGATGATTTTTGTGGATTTATTTTGTATCCTGCACCTTTGCTAAAGTTGTAAATTGTTTCTAGTAGTTTTTTAGTTGATTCTCTAGGATTTTCTAAATATACCATCATATTATCTGCAAAGAGTGACAATTTGGTTTCCTCATTACCTACTCTAATTCCTTTAATCTCTTTTTCTTCTCTTATTGCCAAAGCTAACATTCTAATACAGTATTGAATAGTAATGGTGATAATGAGCAGCCTTGTTGCACCCCTGATCTTATTGAGAATGGTTCTAGTTTATCCCCATTACATAGGATGCTTGCTGACAGCTTTAAATAGATGCTATTGATCATTTTAACCTATACTATTTATTCCTATACTCTCTAGTACTTTTAATAGGAATGGGTGTTGGAGAGCATTTCCACTCTTTCTGTTATTGTTTGCTTACATTTTTATTTTTCTTCGCAGGTTTTTTTCTTTCTTTCTTGATCCAATTTTCCTTGTGCAGCAAGATAACTGTATAAATATGTAAGCATATATTGGATTTAACATATACTTCAACATATTTAACATGTACTGGACTACCTGTGTGGGGAGAAGGAAGGGAAAAATTGGAACAGAAGGGTTTGCAAGGGTCAATGTTGAAAAATTACCCATGCATATGTTTTGTAAATAAAAAGTTATAATAATAAAATAAAAAAGGAATGGGTATTGGATTTTGTCTATTGCTTTTTCTGCATCTACTGAGAAAAACATATGATTTTTATTAGTTTGATTATTGATATAGTCAATTATGCTGATAGTTTTCCTAATATTGAACCAGCCCTACATTCCTGGTATAAATCCTACTTGGATCTCTTTTCTAATATTTTATTTAAGATTTTTGCATCAACATTCATTAGAGAAATTGATCTATAATTTTCCTCCTCTGTTTTGACCCTATCTGGTTTAAGTATCAGCACCTTGTCTGTGCTTTAAAAAGAATTTGGTAGCATTCCTTCTTTCCCTATTTTTTTCAAACAGTATGCATAGTATTGGAATTAATTGTTCTTTAAATGTTTGATAGAATTCACATGTAAATCCATTTGACCCTGGAGATTTTTTCTTAGGGAGTTGATTAATAGCCTGTTCAATTTCTTTTTCTAAAATGGGACTATTTAAGTAATTTATCTCCTCCTCTGTTAATCTGGACAATCTATATTTTTCTAAGTATTCACTCATTTCACTTAGATTATCATATTTTTTGGCATGGGCAAAATAGCTCCTAATTATTGCTCTAGTTGCCTCATCATTGGTGTAAAGTGGAACACAAAATCTCAAAAATGAATGTTAAAAATTAACTTTAACTGAATGTAGATCAAAGCATAATCTCATTTTTTTTTTTTTTTTGCTTTGTTTTCTTTCTTGTATTTTTTCCCCTTCTGATCTGGTTTTTCTTCCACAGCACGACAAACATGCAAATACATTTAGAAGAATTGCACATGCTTAACCTATATAGAATTGTTTGTTGTCTTAGGAAGAAGGTAGAAGAGGAGAAAGGGAGAAAAATTTGGAGCACAAGGTTTTGGCAGAGGTGAATGTTGAAAACTATCTTTACATGTATTTGGAAGAAATACTATTAAAAAAAGAAAATTATCTTTGCATGTATTTGGAAACATAAAATACCATTGAAGCACGCCCCCCCCCCCCATCATGATATACATTACAGAAGTTTGTAGTTTCACATTCTTCTGGTCTATTGTACATATGGAAATTACATTTTTTTAGTGTTCATTAAATTCAAGGTAAAGAAATATTTTTAAATATGTATTTTTATCAGGAGCTAAGAGAAAGGAATGGTGGTGGGTTTATCCACAGTTCAGTTGAAACAAAGCTAGGAAAAACAGTTAATTTTCTAGATTGAAGGAGGGTTCCAAAAGATCCCAATAGGCTCTTAGAGCAACATGACTGAATCTAATGAGATGAACATTAACTGAAATGATTGTGAAGTACCATAGTTGGGTTCAAAAAGATTAGCTTCCCAAATGCAAATGAGAAATTTGTAGCTAGACACCAATTTCTGTGAAAGGACTCTAAAGACAAACCAGTGTGGAATAAATTGAGTAAAATTGGAACAATCTCTATAATGACAACCAAAAATATAAAAGAAAATAATAGTACTCTGATCAATGGAGTAATCAGTGAAATATACCTCTCATCACATAATGGATAGAGTTTTGGACCTGGAATCAGAAAAATCCTGGGTCACATCTCACCTCCAACATTCACTGTGTGATCCTGGACAAGTCACTGAACCCTGTTGCCTCAGTTTCCTCAATGAGCTAGAGTTAAATGGCAAACCATCCAGTATCTTTGTTAAGAAAATCTCAAATATGATGAGTTGAACACGATGAAAAACTACCCAATAAAGAACTCTTGGCAAGATTATGAATGCAGAATAAGGCATCCTTTCAATTATAGTTAGTGATTTGTTTTGCTTGCCTGTACTTTTTTTTTTTTTTTAAATAGAAGGGAAGCTTCTGAAAGGATCATTAGGGACAGTGGTACAAAAAGAGAAAAGAGCATCATTTAAAGAATTTTAAAATAAATTTTTCAATAAAGGAAGACAAAGATCCAAGAGTCCTAAGGGTCCATAAAAGCAATAAAAATTTATGGAGTCGCTGATCAATGCTCATGCATGGTCTCATACCCCCTAGAGGTGTTGATATACTTTGGGAGGTATTTGTTTCAAAAAGGAAATGCCTGCTCCTACCATAAAATGTTTAAGACTTGTGGGAAAAGAATTATTTACCTATTATTATAACCTGCCTCGCCTACTTTTCCATTTAATTGCTTTATGTTCTTTCTAGATGCTGACTGTAGTGTAACTCAAAGTACAAATCTGTTTTCTCTGTTAGGAATAAGAAAGGGCAGTTGAACCTCAGAACAAGGATCTATTGTTTTCTCAGCTACCCAAAGTCACTGACTCTCTCTTTCTTGGATTCCCACAGATGTTGTTTTGTTATTTCCTAGAAATGGAGAACTTGGCCTCTTCCATTTGCCCAGTTTAGCAGACATGCTCATCTCTGTTGAGAATTTGTACTGTTTAATGCTGTCCCAAACTCCTCTCCTCAGTTTCCCAGGTCACCCGATAAGAAGGTTGTATAATGTATCTTTGAGCTCCTTGCCCTCACCCCACGAGGGTGGATTGTAGGATTTATCAATTGTATATTTATACAATATACTATATGTACAGTATATACGTATATACCACAGATACAATAATTAAATTTGTCACTAGAATGAACGTGACTGCTTTGGAATTCTGCCTAAAATTCCCATGTTGCACGGCTGAGAGAAGTGAACTTTTGAACATCCTGCCTGCGAATCAGCGTGTGGTTTGTGCCATCATAGTCCAAAGATTCATCAATGAGCACTTAGACTCACATTTAAGACCCCAGAAGGGGTCACCCTATATGTGTCAATTCTTAACATGGTGGCCCACAAGCCCCCGCAAGTGTGCTTCTCATCCGTAATCAGCTAGTAGTCTCAAGGAGCTCTCAGAAAAAGTATTTACTCAAATGGCATAGCAAGAATTATCGTTTCAAAGCACCCACTCACCCCCAATCTGGGGCACACTTTAATGCAGACCACAGCGAGTCCAGTGATGGGCAGAGGAAGGGTAAAGTTTCCTGGCACATATGTAGCCAAGGCAGCTCACAACCTTAGAACTGAATCTGAAAAGGCTTTGATGTCCTTTGTCTCTCGGAGTCCTCATGAAAGTTGCTGCAGGATGACACATTGATATTTTTGCTGGATGACTCTCCTCTGCTCAGGTGGACTGACTACTTATAAGATATAGAATCTCTGCTGATTTCCTTGTGCTTCCTTTTCCATGGGTAGCTAGAGTCTTTGCCAACCCCCGTCCTAGGCTGGATGAGTGTTACTGAGCTCTTGAAAGGTTTTAGCTCTGTGATTTGCCACCTCTCACATAGAATTTGGGAAAGGCCCGAGCTGGGTCCCTTCAGTAAATGACCTCACTCTATGATAGCCATTAAGCACACTTCCCACATTTCTATTGGGTCTATGTAATTATTTTCCTGGTGGAAAAATGTACAGAGGGAATATGTGCCCAGGAGGCAAATCCACGATCTCTTCAGGATTATTTCAGTCAGTGGAGCCACTGTTCTTAGAAGGGTACGGGCTTCAATGTCTCACCCAATATTTCAAACATCATTTAGGACCAACAGTTTTGTGAAATCTAAGAGGGTGCGCCTTTACAACAGTTTTGGAGACTCAGAGGCTTCTTTGGAAGAAGCAGCCTGGCTGGTGATTCTAAAAGCAATATGTCCTTTGTGGGGTGGCGTGGGTAGGTGGGTGGGTGGGTGGGGGAGTGGGGGGGTATTTTAATTCCCACAAAGAGAAACTTGTGATTGAGACATCTTAGGGAGTGAGGAGGGATTTGGAGGGAGGCCAAGGATGAAGGGGCAAGGACATGGTTATCTGATCACAGTTATCAGAGAAAAAAGAATGACAAGAAACCGGCTGAAGAAAATTGATCCTTAATCTTGGTTAGGGATGGAGGGGAGAAGAGGAAGAAAAAGATCAATGGTTTGCTGAGAAGCTCCCTCCTCCTTTCAGTGTCCAGTTTATGGCAAGCTCTTAGAAGCCCTCCTACTTGGGTTTGGTATACTTTGGTAGTCACATATAGTAGAGCTACTCAGCAAAAGCACAGGCAGTGGACCACATAGGGAGGGGTGGTGTCTCACTCAGGTTCATCTGTTTGTCCTAGACAGGGAGGTACCATTCAGGCAAATGGAGCAAGTCATTTTCTAGCATGGAAGAATCCAGAGAAGGAACAGGCTGGGTTACTAGGAGGTGGTCTGTCTAAGGCACAGATAGCCTGTCTCAAGAAAGATTAGGTTGGGAAAACCAGATTGATAAAATACTAATCGATCCATTAAAAAACGTGGAGTCATAGTGCATAGAGAGCAATGGAACTGGAGTTCAAGTCCAGCTTCAGATTCAGATTAGTTGTGTGAGCCTGGGCAAGTCACTTACCCCTGTTTGCCTCAGTTTCCTTACTTGTAAAATGAGTTGGACCACTCCAGTATCTTCGCTAAAAATGGAGTCATGGAGAGTCAAACTGAAAATGTTTGTCCTTTGTTCTTGAAAAGGGCCATGCTATCAGGGAGATGATGCCCAGATATGCAAGCAAATTGGATCTAAGTGAGGCAGGCCTGTGCAAAGTCACTAACCTCACTTTGCCCTGTGGAGCCATCTAGTTGAGAGGACAGATGTTGTTCAGGATGATTGGAAATGGCCCTGGATTAGTGGGACGCCTTGGCCTTTTTGAGCTAAGATCTTTAACAGGTTTCAGTTTGATTGAGGCAAGACCTATTTTATTGAGGCAAGAAAGAACTGAGGCAGACAATGATCTCTTTTACCTGTTTTTTTTTTTTTTTTTGTTGTTGTTGTTTGTTTTTTGGACAGAGGCTATCCCTATGTCTAGATTACCCCCAGCTTTGGGCAATCTAAAAAAATCTAATAGAATCTATATACCCAGGACAAGGAGATGCTATTAGAGTGTTAACTATGACTGAAAGTCACTGAATAGCCAACCAAATTTGATAGATACTGCATTAAGCACTGTCATATGGAAACAAAAGTCCCTGTCTTCAAGTAGCTGACATTCTACTTAGGCAATTATGAAAGGATATAGACACAAGTTGCAGAGGATGAGAACATGTGGGTCACTTGTGATTTGGATGATCTCTCCATCTATAGGATCTATAGGCATCTATAGGCATCTATAGGCAATCCCTTTTCCATATGGATTTTGCTTTGGTTAGTCTCCATAACAGGACCAAGACCTTGGCTAAGTTTAAATCTCACTATATTATATGCTTTACTTGATGTTGTAACTAGTAGATTTTTGAACAGTTATCTCAGTGGTTAATTTATCAAGGAATCTTGTATGTTAAATAAGTATACATTACATTAGTATTTAATGTCTCCCATATATACAGGAGACAGAAGCAGAGTCTTTAAGTATGAACTCTGATCCATCAAATCAAATGCTTTCTAAAAATAATCAATACCTCATAAGCACACCAGAATCTTGCTTTCTCTGTATTTTTCCCACCTCTTTCTTTGTCCAGGATGTTCCCCATGCCTTGAATTCTTTTCTTCTTCATTGTTTCCTCTTAAAATCCCTAGCTCAGTCCAAGGTTCAACTCAAGTATTACCTAGTTGTGAGACTCCCATCCTACCCCCCCTTCCTGAAATTACTTTGCACATAATTTGTATATATTTGCAAACTATTTGTTTCCCTCACTAGAATATTCCTTAAGAATATTTTTTTACTTTTTGTCTTTATGTCTCAAGTGAAACATAGTATTCACCTTCTCTCTCCTGTTCTTCCTCCTCCCCCACTTCCTCCTCTTCCTCTTTTTCTTTATCTTCTTCCTCCTCTTCTTTCCTCTCCTTTTCCTTCCCTATTCCTTTCCCATCTTCCTCCTTTTCTTCTTCTTCTTCTTCTTCTTCTTCTTCTTCTTCTTCTTCTTCTTCTTCTTCTTCTTCTTCTTCTCTTCTTCTTCTTCTTCTTCTTCTTCCTTCTCTTCCTCCTTTCTAAATAAAATTTATCTTGATATCTCTTGATTTTTGTTGTTACTGAGTTATTTTCAATTGTGTTCAACTCTTCATCATGTCCCCATTTGGGCTTCTGTTAACAAAGATTCTGGTGTGGTTTGCATTTCTTTCTCCAGCTCATTTTACAGGTGAGAAAACTGAGGCAAGCAGAATTCAAAGACTTGCTCAGAATAGTGAATCATTGGTGGATGTCTGAGGCCATATCTGAACTCAATGAGATGAGTCTTCCTTATTCCAGACCATCCACTTTATTTGCTGTGCCATCTCTATTTATGTTCCCCTCTCCTTTCATTCCCAGAGAGTCATCCCTTAAAATACAATGTCTAAGAGAAGAAAGAAAAAAACTCCAATAAAACTAACCAACATTTTGAAAACATTCAGTGTATATACAGACTTACATGCCCACAGCTCCTTCTAGAACTAGACTAGAAAGAGGGAATACTTTGGGGGGGGGCGCTAAACTTAGCTATTATAATTTCAAAGTATTCACTTTGTATCATTTTGTTGTTGCTATTCTATTTACATTGTGTAGTTGTTACATATAAATGTATATATATATATGTGTATATATATATATATATATATATACATACTCACATACATATATATAGTTTTCCTTAATTCATTTTGTATCACTTTAAATAAGTCTTACCAGGCTTCTCTGTGGTCACAGCTTCTCCAGCACAGTACTAGTCCATTCCATTCATATATCATACTTTGTTTAACCATTGCCCCAGTGGATGGTTATCTACTTTGTTTCTGCTTCTTTGCTACTGTTAACCGTTTTGTTTATTTAAGACCATAATTTTTGGCTTTGACCTCCTTGGAGCATGCTCCCAGCAGTGAAATCTCTGGGTTAAAAGGACAATTTTCGTCACCGAGTTTGTGGAATTCAGATTTGTTTCTACAAGGGTTGGACCAAATTACAATCCTTCACATACTTTCATCAAGGATGCCTTCACTCCATGAATGGTCTATTGTCATGAAAAGCTTAGAGAGATAACACAACAGATAGGATCGGCAGTCACTGATGCTTTCTTGTCCTTTTTTTTTTTTTTTTTTTAATAGTAGAGCAAACCCATCCATGATATTTTCCCTTAACAATTTCTCATCTTTTTCAGATAATCAATACCTTCAAACTGTTTACATTCTAATCAAAACCTTCCATTGTGTTTGTCCCTGCCTACATTTGGTTTCATCTAGCTTATTTCCTCATTTCTACTTTCTTATATGGAATATCAGGGGCTGAAAGATGAATCCAAACCGCTGATTCCACTGTCATCCATCATAAAAGCTAGTTTGTTATAAAAATATAGAAATGTTGATGATCCAGTCCATTTCCCTCCTTGTTTTCCTTCCAATTTCATCTTTAAATTTTCTTGGTGGGATCTGTTTTGAATCTGGAGCCAAATATTTAGAAAACTTGTATCCCCCCTCTATTCATTCTCATGTTTTTATGCACGTGACAACCCTATGTTTTATAGTTGTATAACTGCCAAAAATTCAAATGCAATCTTGGGCTGAATTAAGAGAAACATAGTGTCCAGGACTAGAAAGAGAGAGTAACTCTTTTATATCTGTCCTGTTCACACAACATCGGCAATATTGTGTTCAGTCCTGGCTGTGACATTTTAGGGAGGATATGGATAAACTGGAAAGTGTCTAAAGTGGAGGAGGGAGGAAAGAGGGGGAGGAGGAACTAGAAGTTGAGAGGTCAAGGTTTATGATATCGGAGGGATGGTTGAAGGGGATGCTTAGCCTGAGAAGAGAAAACTTAGGAATAGAGAAGGGGTGAATGATGACTGTTTCGAATTGGACAAGGATTAGATTTATTCTGCTCAGTATTAGGTAAAACCAAGAGAAGTGTGTGGAAACTGCAGGGAGGTAGATTTAGACTTTACAAAAAGAAAGACTGCCTAATTATGATCACTGTCCCCAGAATGGAATGGGTTGCTTCTGGAGGTGAAACTTATAAAATTGTAGGTCCCTCCCTTCATTGGAGGGAGATAAGTGACCATTTGCAGGAATGTTTTAGAAATCAAGTCTTGATTAAATGGTCTTTTGGGTCCCTACCAGCTCTGGTATTCTGTGATAAAGATAGGAATAAACAAGGCTAAGAGAATGGAGGCGGGGCAGCACTTGATCCTTTGCTGCTTAACCATATCATCAATGATTTGGAGAAAGAGTCGATTTGTATTTGAACCAACTAGGAGGAATAGCTGAAATTGATAGAACCAATTAGCATAATATTTTCACTTGGTAAGAACTTTGGACCAGATCTAATAATATGAAATTCAATGAAATTCTGAGGTCCTAGTCTTGGGTTTAAAAAAAAAAAAGTTGAGTTTGTTATATTGCTTGCCTTCTCAATGACTGAGGGAGGGGCTGGAAAGATGTAGAAAATTTGAAACTCAAAATTAAAAAAAATTAATGTAAAAATAAATATTAAGATCTCAGCTTGTAAAAGCTTGGGCCAGATATTAATAAGATGAAATTCAGCGAGAACAAATTTAGAATTTAACTTGGGTTTTATTTTTAATCAAGTTTTGTTATAGTGCTTGCTTTATCAATGGATGGGGGAAGGACTGTCAGGAGGAAGAGAATCTGGAACTTAAAATTAAAAATAAATAAAATTGAGGAGAAAAATCAATTTTGCAAAAATGGGGAGACAGAAAAGGTCAAGAGTGAGAGAAATATTATTTATTCCATATTAATATGGAATTTTTTATTTAATTGAAACTTTTTATTTTCAAAATATATGCAAGGATAATTTTTAACAGTGACCCAAGCTTGCAAAACCTTGTGTTCCAATTTCCTCCTCCCTTTCCCAACCTCCTCCCCTAGATGGCAAGTAATCCAATATATGTTAAACATGGTAAAAATATATGTATATATAATATAGGCATATAATTATCTTGTTACACAAGAAAAGTCTGATCAAAAAGGAAAATGAAAAAGAAACTAAAATTCAAGCAAGCAACAAAAGAAGTGAAAATTCTATGTTGTGGTCCACACTCAGTTCCCACATTCCTCTCTCTGGGTGCAGATGGCTCTCATCATCACAAGATCATTGGAACTGGCCTGATCATTTCATTGCCGAAAAGAGCCAAGTCCATCAGAATTGATCACTGTATAATCTTGCTGTTGTCATGTACAATGACCTCCTGGGTCCTGCTCATTTCACTCAGCTTCAGTTCATATGAGTCTCTCCAGATCTCTCTGAAATCATCTTGCTGATCGTTTCTTATAGAATAATAATATTCCATAGCATTCATATATCATAACTTATTTAGCCATTCTCCAACTGATGGGCATCCCCTCAGTTTCCAGTTTCTTGCCACTGTAAAAAGGTCTGCCACAAACAAACAAAGAGATCCCTTTCCCTCCTTTAAGATCTCTTTGAGATATAAGCCCCGTAGAAACACTGCTGGGTCAAAGGGTATGTACAATCTGCTAGCTCTTTGAGCATAGTTCCAAACTAAATAGCCAATTATTAAAATTAGTAAATTATTATTAATTTATAATTAACATTATTAACAAATAATAATTAATAAATTATTATTAAATTAAAATGATTAAAAATGGGGACACCCAACCTTTCCCCCCCCGTCCTATTTTCCTGTCCATTCTCTCAATAACAGAGCTTATTCACAGGATTAACGTTCTCCTCGTTCTGGATGTTGCATTGCCACCAACTAGCTCAGGCTAGTGTGAGAAAGGAGACTAAATTGGAGACTTAGAGAGCTATTGTGTGGATCTCATTGTTGTACCTGTGAAACCTGGGCTGTGTACCAGCGCCGTGCCAGGAACCTGAATCGCTTCCATTTGAATTGTCTTAGGAAGATTCTGAAGATCTCCTGGCAGGATAAGGTACCAGACACTGAGGTCCTTTCCTAAACTAAACGGCCAAGCACGCAAACTCTACCACAGAGAGCATTGTTCCATTGGGATGGGCCCATTGTTCGAGTGCCAAACATACATTTGCCAAAAAGACTGTTTTATGGAGAACTCACACAGAGCAAATGATCACAAGATAAATGCTACAGAGACACTCTCAAGGTCTCTCTTACAAACTTTAGAATTAATTGTCTGACATGGGAGACACTGGCACAGTATCACCCAGCATGGCATGTTCCCATCAGAGAAGGTGCCGTGCTCTATAAACAAAGTAGAATTGAAATAGCTCAAAAGAAACATGAGATGGGCAGTCAGAGAAGCACGTCAAATGTTCACAGGGACTATTTGTGTCCCACCTGTGGCAGAGCATTCTGAGCTCCTATTGGTTCTGAGCTCCTATCAGCCACCGTTGGACACACTGTAATTCGATTCTAAGATAGTGGTTGTGGTCCTTTTTGAGAACAAAGGACAAGCAGGGTGGAGGATGTAGATTCTTTGTTTTAGATTGAGCAAAACTGGGAGTGTTCTAGGGATAGGAATATTCTCAGTCCAAAAGAGAGATAAAAGAAGAGGACTTCTTTGCCTCAATTGTTACCTGTCCTTAATTAGTGAATGTGCACAATTTCAGTCAAACTGAGACTGCAATCTAAGGTCATCTCCAATTGTCCTCATCTATATCTTGCCACTGATCCAGAAAACTCTGGAGGAGAGAGTGAGGCTGTTGACTTTGCACAGGCCATCCTCATTTAAATATAACTTAGGGCAGCTAGGTGGCACGGTGGATAGAGCACCAGCCCTGGAGTCAGGAGGATCTGAGTTCAAATCCAGCCCCAGACACAACACTTCCTGTGTGACTCTGGACAAGTCACTTAACCCCAACTGCCTCAGCAAAATAATAATAATGATAAATAAATACAATTCACTTGCATGACATGGCATAGCTTCCTTGATATCATGATCCTCTTTGAGGATGAAGGACAACATCCCAGCTTCTCTTAGAAGCCTTTCCCATTCACACTAAGAAAATGTGACCAAAGCATAGACATAAAGATGACAAATATCATGGATACACATACACACATACACACACACACACACACACACACACACACACACTTTTAATTTTGTTTATTGAAGTTTCAGACTATTAATGCTTTTCTACAGATCATTTATTTTACAGTTTCAAAGTATTAATAAGAACAAATGAGCAAAGCTCAGGCAATTTATACTGGTCTTACAGAAAAAAGTATTTTTTAAAATTTAAAGTGCAATAAGATCCTAAAGCTGGTAAAGATGAATAGTTATTGATATTTCTATTAATGCTCTATAAGAGGAATCTAATTTTAAGTGATGGCAGTGACTGATATTATTAATTTCAATATTAGCAATGTCTTGCCAGTGTTGATGGAGTCAATGTACTATTAAATTCAACTGGATGAAATATTAAATAAACTCAGATTGAAATGAAAAAAAAAAAAGCCTTTCCCAATCTTTCTTAATTCTGGTACCTTCTCTCTGTTAATTATTTTCCTATAGCTTGTTTGTACATAGGTTCACATTATCCCCTTCCATTAGAGTGAGCAAGAAGTTTTTAGCAATGTTGTTGGTCACCTTCAATGAGAATGAAAACAGCACCAAGGTCAGTGACTGTACTGATGGTAAATTATTTATCACGAAAAGGCTAAAAGCCAAGACTAAAGTGGAGGGAGAGTAGGCGTGTGACTTTTTGCTCTCAGAAGAGCTCTCACGGCGGCCTCCGAGGCTAAGATACGACAAAGTATAGATTGATTCTCTACTAATTGGGCTAATTTTGGCCTAGTAATTAATACTAAGAAAAAAATATACTCCATCAGTCAGCCCCATACCATTCTTTATATGGAGCCGTCAGTTATGGCAAATGGAAAAAGATCGCATCCTATGGTTAAGGTCACTTCGGCAGGCCGCGTTCCAGGGATGTCCACGAAGATGATGAAGTTGATACACGCTTTGCCAGAGCTAGCTCAGTGTTTGGGGGGCTCCGAAGCAAAGTGTGGGAGAGAAGGCTGCCTACCAACTGAACAGCTACAGAGCCTTGTGCTGACCTCTCATGCCTGTGAAACCCGGGCAGCGTACCTGCGCTGTGCCAATGGAAACTGAGTCGCTTCCATATGAGTGGATTTAGGAAGCTAAAGAGCACCTGGCAGGATAAGGTGCTGGAAACTGAGGGCCTTTCTCAAGCCAAATTGCCGAGCATTCCAACTCCGCTGCAGAGAGCACCACTCTCCACCGGACCGCGGGCACTGGAAGAATGCCAAACACATTTACCTAAAAAATGATGTTCCGGAGAGTTCACCTGAGGCAAGCGCTCACATGCAGGTCCGAAGAAGACATACAAGTACACTCTCAAGGTCTCTCTGAACAACTCTGGAATTGATTTACGACACAGAAGACACTAGCACGGCATCGCCCACCGTGGCGCACCCTCATCAGCAGAGAAGGCGCTTCCGGCTGCCTGAACAAAACAGAATGGGAGTCGCTCCAAAGACATGTGAGAAAAGCCACCCCAAGTGTTCATACGAACTATGTATGTGTGACCTGTGGGAGAGCCTTCCAAGCTCATCGGTGCTCTGAGCAGCCACAGTCAGACCCACTGCCCCTTGACTCCAACCAGAGGTCATTTGGGTTTTCTTCCAGAATTCTACCAATGTGCACCTTTATTTACATGTGGCATGTTGTGTATATGTAGCTGCGTGTATATAATATACATATACCTAGATGTGCATGTATGTTTGTGTAGTTTACATATATGTAGGTCCATATCCGACAGTGCTGTATGCAGCATGTGTGTATGTAAATGCACATGCATTATTCACAAACATACACCTAGATGTGCATGTATGTTTGCACATGTATATGTGTGTATACATGCATGTGGGTCCATATACATGCATCTCCCCCAATGTAAGCTCTTTCTGGGCAGCGCTACATGCAGCGTATGTATGTCTGTAGATGCACACACAGCATATATATATATATATATATATATATATATACCTAGATGTGCATGTATGTTTATGTATGTACATGTGTGTGTGTACATGTGGTCGGTCCATATACATGCATCTCCCCACTGTAAGCTCCTCCTGGGCAGTGCTACATGCAGCGCATGTGTGTTTGTAGATGCACATACATTATACATACATACTCACATTGCATTATGTTTGTGTGTACATATGTGTATACATGTGTGTTGGTCCATATACATGCATCTCCCCACTGTAAGCTTCTCCTGGGCAGCGCTACATGCAGCGTATGTGTGTATGTAGATGCGCACACAGCACATATACACACATACCTAGATGTGCATGTATGTTTACGTATGTACATGTGTGTGTACATGTGGTCAGTCCATATACATGCATCTCCCCACTGTAAGCTCCTCCTGGGCAGTGCTACATGCAGCGCATGTGTGTTTGTAGATGCACATACATTATACATACATACATTGCATTATGTTTGTGTGTACATATGTGTATACATGTGTGTCGGTCCATGTACATGCATCTCCCCACTGTAAGCTCCTCCTGGGCAGCGCTACATGCAGCATATGTGTGTATGTAGATGCGCACACAGCATGCATGTTTGCGTGTGTATATGCCTGTATACATGTATGTAGGTCCTTTTCCGTGCATCTCCCCCACTGTAAGCTCCTCCTGGGCAGCGCTGTGAGTCGTGCCTCAGTACCCCTACTTGTCGCACAGGGCCCGGAGCCCAGTCAACACTTTAAATGCTTGAGCTGGCTCGGCTGAACAGACTGCCGAGGAAAAGGCCGAGCCCAGGGGCTATGCTGGACCCTGCGGCGGGGGCATTTGGGAGACACAAGAGTCTGGCTGTGTCAGGGAGGACTGCCAGCCCCGTAGCCGTCTCTTGCCCCGCCCCCTTATCGGCTCCGCCCCCTCCCAAGGAGCAGCGAGACGACGGTGTCCTTGGCGCCCGCGCGGCCTAGAGCGTCGAGGGAGACCAGGAGGGGAGGGAATGAGGGAGGGAGGTGCCCCGCTCGCTCCCGGAAGCGGAAGTGGCTCCCGGCTCGGCCGGGAGGGCGGCCATCTTGGAAGCCGGAGCGGCGGCGGCGGCGGCGACTGAGGGTGTGACGGGCCCGCTCCCGGACGGCGGCGGCGGCGGCGGCGGCTCCCCGGCCCGGCCCGGCCTCTGCTCCGCCTCAGCTCGGCTCCCCCGCCCGCCCGCCCTCCTTCCCTCGCCCTCCCGGCGGGCGGAGCGAGCCCGGGCCCGGGCCCAGCGCGGCGGCGGCGGCGGCGGCAGCGGCAGCCCCGGGAACGACCCCGGCGGCGGCGGTGGGAGAGGTGAGCGGGGCCGGGCGGGGCCGGGCGGGGCCGGGGCGGGGCCGCGGTAACAATCGGCGGGGCTCCGGGCCCGCGCTCCCCTCCCCCAGCGGCGCAGACGAGCCCCCCGAGGCCCCGAGAGGTGACGTGACTGTGAGGCCCGAGGTGGGCTTCCCCGCTCCCACTCCCGACGCGTCCCGCAGCCCGGCCCTGGGTAAGTCGGGGCCCGGGGCCTCAGTTTCCCCAGCTGTCAGGCAGGCCCCCCCCGGGGCGGGAGGGACCGCGCTCCGACGCCCTCCGGCCTTTGACAGGCGGGGCAACTGAGGCTGGGGACTGGAAGCGGTTAACCTGCGGGCCGGGCCCACGGTCATTTAGTAAGCGCTTTCTGAGTGCGTGCCATGGGACTTGGGGGGAGTTAGGGAGCGGAGGAAAATACAGCCGAAAGCCCATTACTGTAAACAAGTTAAAAACGAACATTACTGTAAAAAGGCAAACCCGAGCAGCCTCTGGGCTCGAGGAGCTTCCTCTGCCTCTTCAGGTGCCGGCTTGTCTCTCTGTGGGACTGGAAGCCCCCTGAGCATTGGGTAGCATCCTCAGTATGGTGCCTGTACTCTGTAAGGGCTTAATAAATGCAGGAAGCCTCAAGTGATGTCCTACTCCAGCCTTTTGTCCGATCAGGAAACTGAGGTTCCGCGGGTGTGACTGGTAGAAATAACCCGAGGTCTGCCCTCTTCTTATTGAGCCAAGGTCATGAGTAGGAAGGGTCAGAGGTCGCACTTGGACGGACCTCGTTCTCATTTTATCAACTTAAAAAATTGATTGGCCCGAGGTCACGCCCCTAGTGAAGTCAGAGTCTGCATTTGAACCCGGTCCCCACTTGATGAATAAACAGACTAAGAGAAAGTGTTACTTGCTTAGTAAATTTCACAAACTAGTAACACTGTAATGTCTGCCCACTGACTGTTTACTACACCAGAAGTTCTAAGACTTTTTGATCTCAGGATCCCTTGATAATAAGTTGAGGATCCCAGAGGTCTTTTGTTTATGTGGGTTATACCTATCAACATTTGCTGTATTAGAAATTAAAATTAATAAGTGTAAGGTATTTATGGATTCATTTAAAAGTAGTAAACATTTCTATATTAAAGTAATATTTATAAAAATAAGTTTTCCAAAAACAAAAAAAAATTAATGAGAGTAGCGACAGTATTGTTTTACTTGCTTTTGCAATTCTTTAATGTCTGACTCAATAGAAGACATTTTGCATTCAATCTGTTTTGATTAGAAGCAAATGAAGAAAATCCAGCTTTACACAGTTATGTAGTTGGAAAAAGGAGAAGTATATTAATAGGTAAATGATGACATATAATTAGGAAAGACTTTGGGCCTCCCTACTCTCTGAAAGACTGTCTAGGATTTTCCCGAGGCTATAGGCCTTCTCTGAGAACCTCTGCCCTTGAGTGATTTGGCAGTATCTCAGAGCTTAGCCCAGGAAAACCTGGATTTAAAGCTGGAAAGAACTTGGGATAGATGAGGAAGCAGAGGCCCCGAGGGGACAGGATGTGCCTAGAGCGCCAGAGAAACTGAATGGCAGAGACAGATTAGAACTCTGATCCTCTGGATCCAGTTCCACTGCTCTCTCCACTGGACCCCTCCAAGGAGATGATCTATGAGTGGATGGAATGAAATTAGCTGGTCCAGCCTCTGTCTCACAGAGATGGGAACTGAGGCCTAGAGAGATAAGGGTCTTGGCCAAGCGGGAGCTTTGCACAGGTAGTTGGGAGCAGAGCTCCCTTCAACAAATCCAGTAGTGGGGAGGCTGGTTCATCACAGCAGCCGGTGGTTCTTGCTGTTCTTCACTCTTCTGCTTTCATCCTCCTGGAGCGTCCCCTGCTCCACTCCCCTCCCTCCCAAAAAAAGGGGGGGGGTTTCCTAAAACCCTATCAGCCCAATACCCTTCTCTGCTTCTGCCTGAGCCGGAGGGAGGCCTGCTGGTGTCTCTCTCAGCTGCCTTGGAAGCATAGTCCCAAAGCCTCTTGGACTTCCTTATGCTTTCAGAACCTCAGAGAAAGGTAAATGGGATGACTTCAGGGTCTGGTCCGGGGTTCTGCAATTGCATCTCATCAGTGCAGCAAGTGGTGCCTGTTGTGTGCCAGGTGTTGGGGCAAGGGGTGGGGGTTGTTAAAAAGCTTAACACTGCACTCAGACTTTAGGGACACCCAGGTATCCTGTCCTCAGGAGAAAGTCAATGAGAGCAGGCTGGGGTTGAGGTGGGTTTGTTTTATAGTCCATGGGGGTGGGTTTATTCTTTCAGAGGGAGGTGTGTGTGTGTGTCTACATCTTTAATAAAACTTGGAGAATCCTGTGAGCCCACCCAGTGGTCCAGACTGAAGATCCCATTTCCAGTGGTGAGATGGGGTTTCTAGATGTGTCACGGGGGCATGGGACTTAGAGCAAGAATGGATCAAGGCCATTGAATTGACTGATTTCGTGGATGAAGGAACAGGCCCAGAGACAAGGAGCTTTCCTGGAGCTGCCATTCACAGAGGTCCTTGAGCTACAAAAACATGCTTCCCTCCAGCCTCCTGAGCGTCTCTGGGCTTTGTTTATATCAATCCTCTGTGTGCAGGAACCTGAAGCTCTTAGGTCACCCACCCCACACAGAAAAACCAGATAACTTTTAATATCAGCATAAAGAAAGCAAAAGGGAAATATGCTGTAGAAATTATGATTATTAAAATACTATTTATGAATTTGGTTTCTTGAGGCCATTTCCCTGAGAACAATCTGATAGGGGAAAGAGCTGAGGGTTGATAGGAGGTCTGTGTTTTTATAGTCTTAGACTTGCCACCAGCAGGCTACAGGAACTTCTGAGCCTCCATTACTTCATGAGTGAAATGAAGGGGTTGGGCTGCCCTAGTTCCTGTCTAAGGTGACTTCCAGCAGGTAGCTCTTTGCCTCTATTTGCCTATACCTGGTATTTGCATGTATTGATCCATATGGAGGCTGCGTTCTCCTTTCTTGCACTCTCCCTCCCTCCCTAACTTTGAGAAACCATAATCAGTTGTTTTTTTAGTTTTGTTTTGTTATAGTATACAGCTATAGATTCCTTTCAGAGTTCCCATTTTAGGGGCAAAGCTCATTTTCAGACTTGTTATTGTCAAGGCTTGTTACATACAGTTCAGTAGTCATAGTCCTGTCTTGCTGGGTGATCTCTGCTCCCACGGGTTCAGTGTCTCTGCAGGTGATTCCTTAGCCCCAGCCTCTGCTGAATTACAGTCAGAGCAAACTCCTCGGACATCTTGAACTAGATGTTCTTTGGAAATCTCAAACGTGACTTGTCTAAAACAGAACTCATCTTCTACTTACTATTACTGGCAGGAGCAGCACCATTCTCCTGGCCACCCAGGCTTAAACCTCAGCATCCTCCTCTACTTTTCCCTCCCATATGTCCAGTCCCTTGTTCAGTCTTGGTCTTTCCACTCATCCAGGCCCTTTGCCTCTCTCACTTGGGCTGTTGTCATTATTGTAATCGTTTCCAGTTCCTCCCCACTCAGCTGCTGAGATGACTGGAGCCTTCGTGTGGACATATCATCCAGTGACTCCAGATTCAAACAGAACATGAACGCCTTTGTTTGGCATTAAAGGCCTTCGTGACCCCTTCTCACAGACACACACGCATCCTGTGGCCCCTTCTTACCTTTCCAGCCTCCTTGAACCTTATTCCTCTCCAAATATTCCATATATCGGTCATATTGGCCTTCTTGCATTTCCTGCCACAGTCATACTTCATCTCCCTTTGCTGCCTTTACATCAGCTGTCTTCTCAATACCCGAAATCCTTTGGCTTCCTTCAAGACTCAGTTCAAATATTACCTTGTATGATAGAAGCCTTTTCTCAGGGTCTCCTCCCCTCTCCGCCAGATGCTTTCAGAATATCTTCCTTTACACTGATTCTGTCTTATGTATAACTAATTATTTACATTTGCCTTTCTCATTAGAATGTATACTCCAGAAGGACAGGAATTTGGGGGTGGGGAGGGAATTAATTGTGCCTTTTTCTGTAAAGCACAGTGTCTCAAGCATAGTAAGGATTTAATAAATATTCAGAGACTGGACTTAACATTATATTTGAGATTTCAGAAAATTCTTCCATACTGGATTTAGTTATGTGTGTATATATATATATATTGCTTTTTAATACACACACACACACACACACACACACACACACACACACACACATACATATTCAAGAAACTGTGATCTCATTGGCTTGGGCACTACCTTGTCACAAGTTGTGTGTGTGTGCGTGCGCACGCCTGAACCTGAGCAGGATGTGTTTGTGAAGTGCTGTGGGCTAACTTTCTGGTTATCAATCTCTTTGAACTTAGCTAGGCTGTGTAGATCAGATGTATTTGGTATAATTGAATAAGCTTAATATTTGAAATTTGAAAACAAGCCTCTGGGAGTTGATCATTTATACTATTTTTCTTAAGTTTCTAGATGTTCAAATTATTTCTCTTCTGGTGTAGGTTTGTGTGCACACACTCACAGTACATTGGGTGATCCCTGCCCTTTAGAAATCCTGTCTTAAGGCAGCATGGATCATAGGTATCATCTTGTATTAATTTGTTTTCCCCTAGTGCCTATGGTTTTGCCCTAGAAAGCTCAGAGAGCTTGATACTTGGACAGAATGACTTGGAAGAGGCAAACTCTTTTCCCTAAACTGGCCCTGAGATGAATGTCCTATAAGCTTGGCATGTAGGAAGGGAAATGAAGTTGGTAAGTGATAGAAATCATGCGTAAACATACATACACAAAAACATTCACATGTACATATATGCATGTTGTTGTTTGCAGTTACATTCTTTTTCATGGATTGAAATTTTGATCTGTACAGACTGTGCTGCTGAAGGTCACATCGTGCCCTTGGTTTGTTTGTTCATAAAATAGCAAAATACACTGTAGCTTGACTTGGTTTGTGTTCATGTCAGTTCACTTTTGACATCCTTTGGAAAAAATTGAGCATACAATTCAGGCCACTAGAAATGAGTTTTCAGTATTCATGCCCTGGGACAGAATGGCCTCTGTATTACCCAGGTTTCACTCTTGCTTGTGTGACAGGCTGTTGCTTTCATTTCCAGAGTATAAGCCAACATTCTTTTTGGCAGGTGTATTCTTATGATAGGCTTAGCACTCTCCCTTCCTCAGTTGGAACAGGTGTTTGTCATGTTTGTCAATATTGGTATTGCAAGAGCTCCCGATCCCTTCTGGTTGCTCACGGCAGGTACAGCCAGCTTCCAGGACTGCCCAGTAGCATTTGGGAGCACACTCCCTGGAACCCTGTCATTGTAGCTGAAGGGTGGTCTTGTTGGAGGTGAGCTGGGAGAAACTGGAAGTAGAACTGATACTATGGAGTTCCCCCATGAGGCCTTTCTGCTCTCTTGAGTCCTTGTTGGAGGCAGGCTAGTCTAAGAGTCTTAGCTTTAAGGAAAAGAAAGGTAACTTGAAGATCAAGTTGTCTAATGGTTTCCTTTCAAAGATAAGAAAACTGAATCCTGGGGAGGAAAAGCAGCTTCTCCAAGGTAAGGTAAGGAGTCTATGGCAGAGTCAGGGCTGGAGCCTTTTAAGTGTTCCTGTGTTTTCTAACCGTGATGGTAAAAATCATATAAGAATAAACTCACCTCATTTGAAAATCCAGAGTTCGGGATCACTGGATGCAGTGAGAAAACTGGTACCTACATAGAATTTCCAGGTGCTGGTCCCTAAGAGGGTTGAACCTTCTTGAGATTGATAGAGGAGTGAAGCAGGACCATAGCAGGAGGGTGGGAGATGATGTGTGTGATCTAGGCAAGAATAAAGCACCGTGAGAGTCCAAAGAGAAAAAAGCAGCCTTCTGGAACAGGGACAGCTGTTGTGAGGACTTGGCTTGTAGAGGGTGGGTGGGATTTCAACCCACAAGGCCTAGAGGAACTCTCCTGAGCAGAAGCACAGAGGTGGAAAAGGACCAGGGCTTGAGGAATGGTGAGTAATCACATTTGGCTGAAGCTGGGGGTTATATGATGGAGCGTGGGAAGGGGTGGGAAAGGCCAAAAAAGTCAGTTTGGGTCCCTTTTAGGAGTTTGGAATACCAGTTTGAATAGATATCAGGGAGCCATTGAATGATTTTTCACAGTAGAAGTCCCCGATCACTGATCACCTAGAGAAGGTTCATGCCGGTAGCCTCCTGTGAGTTGCTTTAGAGGGGAAGGGCTGAAGGTGAGGAGACTAGGCAAGAGGTGATTGCTATCCCTTAGTCCAAGGTAATAAGGCTTAGACTAGGAAGAAAAGGAGCTAAAGGCATTTTGGAGGACAAAATACTCCCCTCCCTCCCCCAGTGCCTGGAATCAGGGGACCTGTAGGGAATCAATGTTCCAAGGCTGGAATCCAGATATGACTTCTACTCTATGGCAACATCTCCTTTGGCTTCCATCCTTGAACTTGAAAGAGGGGGAGAGGGAATCCACAGGGATTGGGTGTGTTATCTCTTCTCGAAAGCCTTTCTTGATCCCCTTTTACGTAGGCTTCCCTCCCAAGTATTTACTGATCTGTGAGGGCAGGGACTGTTTTTGGTTTTGGAAGTTTAATCCCAGCAAATGAATGGGAACATGTTCCATTAATAAAAATAGGAAAGCCAGGGAGAACCACAGGCTGCCTGGGAAGATGATTTCAGTTTTGGACAGGTGGAGCTGGGGGAAGGGCAGGGAGAGCGCGAGATCGGGTCCAAGTCTGAGAGAGTT
The DNA here is from genome assembly GCF_016432865.1 of Antechinus flavipes. Classification (NCBI taxonomy): domain Eukaryota; kingdom Metazoa; phylum Chordata; class Mammalia; order Dasyuromorphia; family Dasyuridae; genus Antechinus; species Antechinus flavipes. Next base: position 610,457,633 of record NC_067400.1, read on the forward strand.
TGGGGATGGGTATTGAGCAGGCATGTGAGATGGGGGACTGGGGGAGATTTTGGTTAAGTAATGGCAATGTAGAATTGGTATTTTAGGAGGATTAACCGGTGAGGGCTTTGGGTCCCCAGGAGAGTCAGGAATCGGGAGAGCGATTAGGATACTGTTGTTCTCAGAGGGTAAGAGAGGAGGAGAAACTGGACTGTGTGGTGTCAGAAAGAAGGGGAGGAGGTACTTTGAAGGAAGAAGGAGTAGAAGTTTATGGCTGATGAGCTACAGAGAAGAGAAGAGTCCACAGTGTATGGACACATGGGAGGTGGCGGGGCCAGTGAATGTGGAGAGAGGTTTGGGAGGGGAGGACTGGTCTGAATGGATGTGTCAGAGTAACGGACTTAGGAAGTGAAATGTTGATATTAAATGACTTGCTATTGAGGTCTGGAGCTCGTTCATAATTCATGCCTGTGTTTTTAATAGATGAGCAACAACAGTAATAAGAGAGCACCAACAACAGCAACCCAGAGGCTTAAACAAGACTACCTTCGAATTAAAAAAGACCCAGTGCCTTATATTTGTGCTGAACCCCTCCCTTCGAATATTCTGGAATGGTAAGGCTCCGGATTGGTTCACTTTCATCAGCATATAAAAACTTGTGGGTCTCTAGAAAGCTGGGCTCCCTTCTTTTGTAGCTATTCATGCCTTTAGCTTTTTTCCTTTTAATGTCTGAAGACCCCTAGTGGATGAATGTATCCAGGTATTGAACAGTTCAGAGAGAGAGAGAGAAAGTGAGAGAGAGAGAGAGAGAGAGAGAGAGAGAGAGTGTGTGTCACACAGAGACAGAGAGATGACCACAAATACAGTTTATGAAGTTCTAAACCCTTGTATAAATCCTTATCTTAATGTAAAAATAGCAAATTTTAGATTTGAGGTGCCTAGACAGAATGTAGATGAAAAAAAATTTCAGAATGATCATCAGAATTAATCTGCTTTGAAAGAAATATCTCAAGTTTGTTACTGCTCGTGGCATTCTTGGGGAGTCTGCAATTTTTCTGTCCCGGTTTTCCAGCTGACAGGTTGGAAATGGAGGAAAGAATCATAGGGCACCAATCCTTGTGTTCAGCATCATTTTATAGAGGAATAAATGGGCAGCTTAGAGAACTAATGGGACCTGGTCGCAATGGTACAGCTCATGGTGACCGAGCTGGAACTGACTCCTTTCCCATCATTCCTTTCTGCCTCTCAAGTGAGTCTGTGTTAGAGGAGCCTATGAAACCAGTATCTCCAGAGAAGCCATTTGTAGGAATTGACTGCTCAGCTGAGGCCTGAGCCTTCCAACATCAGCCCTCCTACATCCTTTTTTTCTGTTACTTCTTATTCTGTATATGGAATGTCGCATGGGTTGAACATGTCCTGTATGTTTTGCTCCAAGGGGGCAATTTGTTTCCCTTTTCACAACAATTTTTGCTCTAATTGACTTTATCCTCCTTTACAGTACGGATTGATAACTGATTTTTTCCCCCTCTCCCAAGATAGCCATATTACTTCTGGATTATTTGTGGGTGATAACTAGTCCTCATCTAATTTATCAGATTGGCTGAAATGTAGCTGGGGACCATTTGATTGTACAGAATCAATGAGGGCGAGATGGTTCTAGTATTTTTCAGACTTTTTGTATACTGTAGAGACATACTAACCAGTTATCAACTAATGGGAAAAGCAAGTGGCTGTGGCTACATTAAGGGAAAAAAGTGTAAACATTCTGACCACACTTTTGTTTCATCTTTTCAAAGTGTATCATCTGAAAGTGATTTCAGCGTCTGCCATCATGCTTTGAGGAGTTTGTAGATTGAAGTGTTTGTTGGAATTGGATTTAATAACTATGAGTCATCCAAGACCAAATTTTAGAAGTATCAGCACTTCCGTGGAGACATAGAGGAAATGACTGAAGAGTTGTTATAACTTTTTATGTATAAAATTTACTTCTTGTAAAAGGATTGTTAAGTTCAAAGTAAATCATGGAAAGAAACGTAGTACTATAGAGAGAGAAATTAGACATTATATTGTTTGGGTGCTTAGATTCTGCTCCTTGTTGGGTACACACCCACTTGTGCTGCAGGGTTTGTCCAGAGCTATCTGGTGGCTGAGGATGCAGCTGCCTCGGGCAGCCTTGACCTGGGCATACTCTGACCTTTGTCTTTCGTCTCCCTTAGGCACTATGTTGTCCGAGGACCTGAGATGACTCCTTATGAAGGTAAGCGAGCCAGGGCTGCAGGAGGAGTCGGCTCTCGGGCTGTCCTCCTTCGTGCTCCCAAGGACGATGCACTGTCGTATGTCCTTTCTGTGGCAAGACTGTGTCCCCTGTTGGGTAGCAGTTTAAGGAAACATAGTACAGTTCTTCGTTGACTCCTAATACTTCCATGTTCTGAAGATTCCTAAAGTTCTGTGTTTTTCATTAGACGTACTTTTATTCAACTTTTTACAATATTTGAAATTTAAGTTAGGGTATTAGAATCATGGAGCTGTAAGAGACCTTGGAGGCCAGCTGTTGTCCAGCTTCACACTCTTGAGAGTCAGCAGCATCCATGACATTGACCCTCTCTGTAGGAATACCTAGGGAGGGGAGCTCACTGTCTTACAAAGGAAGACCACATATTCTATGATTGAACCTTGGTTAGTTTTATCTTGTCTCCTGAGTTTGCTTTGGTGAACGGGATAAAAGCTCAGATGGAATTGGCTAGCCTTTTTGTGAGCAAGTTAGAGCTTGGGGGAGGACTAGTCTTTGCTTTTGGCCGGCTGGAAAACTGTCTTGACAATTGGAGCCATCTCATGGTTGCCTCAGAAGATAGTGGGCTTCTCACTGGGAACTGTAAGCAGAAGCTGGAGGAGTGAATGAATGAAGAGGTCTGCTTAGAAGGGAAGCCCCGTCTCTAAGGTCTCTGCCACTTCTCAGTCCCGTGAAACCTTAGAGACTCTGGAGTCCCTCTGATCCAGAGGTGCTTTTTCGGGGCACTTCAGAGTACTTCCCGTAGAGGTAGTAATAGATCTCTCATCATCTGGGACCTGGAGAACTTGCTGTCTAGTGATCCTGGGCCCCCCACATCCTGCCCTCAGAGAATTTCATTCTATCAGGGGATTAGGGAAGGTCAACCAAAGTTCTCAGATGAAGCAAGGGCTCTCCCAGGGAACATCTGCTTTTACATTGGGTATACCCTTTGAAAGCTTGTCAAAACTCAGGGGCACAAGAGATGGTGAGGCTTAGGGTGACACTGGGAGCTTCCCTCAGTGGAGGAGGGGAAATTGGATTGGGTGAGTGGAGGGGAGGAGACCAAAGAAGCGGAGGTGGAACCCACAGGATGGGGGGAGGGTGCACTTCACTATCAGGGACTGCACTGCCAAAGTCCAGCCAAAGGAGTTGAGTGTAGTTTGACTTTTGTAGGTAGATGTGATGGGGGTAAAGTGGGTATCTTCCCAAGTGTCTTCTTCACCAGCTTTGTTTGGTCTGTGGAGGCACTTATTCCAGAATGCTTCAATAATTATAATAATCATAGCTAATTTTTCTAGAGTACTTACCATGTGCCAGGCACTGTGCTCAGTGTTTTATGATGATCTCGTGTGATCTTTACAACAATCTTATGAGAACAGGGACTTTTATTATTCCCATTTGACTGAAGAGGAAACTGAGGCAAACAGGGTAAAGTGATTTGCCCAGGGTCCCACAGCTAGCAAGTGTCTGAGGCTGGATTTGAATCGAAGTCTTCCTGACTCCAGGCCTGATGTCATTTAGCTGCTCTGGGTTTGTCTGTATTGTGAAGTAGACATTTCTGTGTAGTTAGATTGAGGGCCTGACCAGTGGACTCAGTCTGCAATTGGGGAAGGCCTAAATGATGATTCTTTTTTTTACATTTTATTTGCAACAGGTCTGTGTTTGTAAATGCTACAAGGAAATTTCCCAGAATACTAAAGAAGTTATTTTTGGCCTTCTTCTGTTTTAATATAGGTGGCTATTATCATGGAAAACTAATTTTCCCCAGAGAATTTCCTTTTAAACCTCCTAGTATTTATATGATAACTCCCAATGGAAGATTTAAATGTAATACAAGGTAAGACATTTCCCTTGTCCCCACTATTGTTTCTGCGATTATCTTTGGGGTCCATGCAGGGGGCATCATGTGTATATTCAATAAATTGGTGCCTTTCCCTTCCCCTTTTTTGGCAGGTTATGCCTTTCAATCACTGATTTCCACCCTGATACATGGAATCCAGCTTGGTCAGTCTCAACAATCTTGACGGGTCTGCTCAGCTTTATGGTGGAAAAGGGCCCCACATTGGGCAGCATAGAAACTTCAGACTACACAGTGAGTCCTTAGGAACATCTCACGGGTGGGGGGATTCTAGGTGGAAAATGGGGGTTGTGGACCACCAGTGTTTTAAGTGCCTGCAATGTGCTGGGTCTGAGGATACAAAGAACAAGTCCCTTCATTCAGCTTAATTTAACCATAGAATCTGATAGTGACCGACCTCTCACCCCATCTTCTCTGCTCTTTGGAGTTCTCCCTTCCATAGCATCATAGTCTCCAGCCCCTGGTGGAGGCTTGGTTCTAGCTGTGGGGTTAGGGAAAGCTTGCCATTTGGGCTGGGCCTGAAGCCCTGAAGTGGTGTGTGCAAGGACCCAGGGCTGGAGAAGAACAGAACTGCTCCCTTTATTGGGAGCAGAGAATGTTAGAAAGGGAATACCTTGGAATGAAGCCAAAGGGTGGAATTAGATTGTGAGAGATGGTTCTGTGTCAGCAGAGCCAGAGCAGCTCATCCCCAGGGAAGCCTTGGTCGTTCTCTTTCCTTTCATGGCACCTTGTTTCTGTGCCCCTCAGAGATCAGTGTTCCTGGCAGAAACCACGAGGTTATACTCCCCATTCCCCTATCCCTAGATAAAACTGCACCAAAGAACATAGATAATAGCCCCTGCTAAAATTGTCTCTTCCCTTTTTTCATTAAGGGAAGGTTCCCCAGCCTAATTAGTGCCATGTTTCCCTCTTTAGCCATGAAGATCCTTCTCATTTCTACATTAAAGCCTGTCTGTTTTGGCTTAGCATATTTCTCCTTATTCTTTGCACCCACCTGGGAGTCCTTGAGGACTTTTGATTGGAATGAGCTAAGAAATGGTGGGTTCCGGCATGGGGCTGCTCCACCTGTGTGTTAGGAAACAAGGGATGCTGAACTCTTATGGCTATTTTGTCTCTGTTGAATATAGACCATCTCTTTCCTGTTGTGTGTAATAGTGCCTGCCTTCATTTCTGCCGCTGATGAACTGGGCCAAAAAGCGTGAAAATGTGTAACATTTGTAAAGGGAATAAAAGCAATGAGTTTAAAGTATGAGATAGGAGATGGAGAAATCGAGTTAGTTCCAAGAAACAAATTACCTAGATGTTAGCGAGAGCCCCCGTCTCCCTGCTTTCCCCAGCATCGATATGGTAACGCCAGGCCAAAAAATTTCTTCTCTAATGATTTTAAAGTTATCATGTGGGTGACATTTTATTCTCAAGGTGATCCTTTTCTTTCTTGGCAGAAAAAACAACTTGCTGCACAGAGTTTGGCATTTAACTTAAAAGACAAAGTATTTTGTGAACTCTTTCCTGATTTGGTGGAGGTGAGTACTCCTTAAAAAGGAGTGAGAAGGTTGAAAATTGGTTCTCCTTCCATAGGAAAAAATGTATTTAATAGGCAGGCTGGGAGAAAACAGGTGTGTCCCGTGCACCCCCTTTTAGTACTGCTTGGCTCTGTGCTCCCGTCATTATTTCATTTGGTTTTATCTCCTTTGGTTTAGGGGGTGTAGCTGCAGAGTACACACAGACATCTCCTGCAGAGACTCTATGTGGTGGCTTGTTCTAAATTGCCCCCAGTCGGGAAGCATTTAAGTGTCTGTGTGTAGGTGCCAGGTGCTGTGTTAAATGCTAGGGATACAAATATAAAAATGGAAGGACAGTGCCTGTTCTCAAGGAGCTTACACCTCATAACAGGACCAGAAAAGAAGGGGGGGGGTCCCATAAAGCGCAAGTGAGAGGCCGTGCCCCCAGGAGAGTGGGGAGGGGGGCTGGACACAAGGGAGGGCCCGCTCCTGGGTCTGTGGATGCAGAGCGAGTGCGCCTGTCCCCGGGGATGAGAAGCTGGGGGGACCCTCTTCCTCAGCATGTCCCCGGGGATAGGAGGCTGGGGGGACCCTCCTCTTCAGCACGTCCCTGGGGATAGGAGGCCAGGGGGACCCTCCTTGGGAAGCGCTGCTTTAGTGGCCTTGTGACGCTTTTCCCTGCCGGTGATGGCTCTCTTTGTGGCTTCTTTTCCTAGGAGATAAAACAAAAACAGAAAGCACAAGATGAACTCAGTAGCCGACCCCAGCCCCTCCCGCTGCCAGACGTGGTCCCCGACGGGGACACTCACCACGCTCAGAACGGGCTCCAGCTGCTAAACGGGCACGTGCCGATGGCCGGCCCCAACCACGCGGGCCTGCAGCAGGCCAACCGCAACCACGGACTCTTGGGGGGCGCTCTGGCCAACCTCTTTGTCATAGTCGGCTTCGCCGCCTTTGCCTACACAGTCAAGTATGTCCTGAGAAGCATAGCTCAGGAATGAGGCTCACGCCGGGATTCCAAGACCTTGGTCGGAGCGGAACGAGTGAGACTCTGGGCAGCGGAGCGTGACCCTGGGACGGATGACAAACAAGCTGGGTCTGGTCCTGCTGGGCTCCTGGGGTTTAGTTTTGGAAGCCTTTACAAAACACAAACAAAGCCAGACCCCAGAGCGGGCACGGCTGGGATCCGAGAAATATGTGAGAGTCTTGAATTCCTGTCTTCTTAACCTCCCTGTGTGTCTGTGGCCGTAGAGCACCTCTGCGCTGTGGACGAGAAGCCGGCGCTCGTGACGCTCGCTCTCTTAGTGCGGGCCCCCATCCACTTTGTTGGACCTGTTTGAAGTAAACACGTTTTTCATTTTACATAATTCGGTCGTTCAGAAAACCTGAAACTCAATGCCTAGCCCTCGTTGTATGTACTGTTTTTAGTTTAGGTGAAGGACTCTGGTCTGGAGTGAGACGGAAGTGGCCAGTATCCCAGTCGGGAGGCGGCCGGGGGGCTCACGGGGCTGCCCTGCGGCAGCCTGAACACCCCCCGGCGGAGGGCTGAGCTTCGGCCAGGCTCGGTGTTGGCTCCTCGCTGTTTTGGTTTTTGGTTTTCGTCAAAATATGGATGTCTTAATAAGGCTTAGGGCGAACTCTTAGGAGTTCAGGTAGCCAGTCAACTGTTAGATGCTTCTGCTGGCCAGTGACAAACTCTTAGACTTATCCGGGGCCAGCCTCGATTTATCTCAGCATTTTTAGTGTGTTTATGTTCACTTAGAATGACAAAAGAAATGACTTTTAGGAAAGGGTTTTTTCCTTCTATACCACCCTCCTCCCCCCCCAAACACATGAAATTAAGATTCTGTTTTGCTTTCTGATCGCAAGATGTCATTGTTTACTTAAATAAATCTGCAGAGAAACTGACAGGCTGCTCAGAATGTGTTGCGTTTGTCGCAGATTCCCCTGGAGGGCTTGTAGTGGAGAGAGCAATAGATGCTGTCTGGTGGCGGACACTCTAGGGCGGGGCGGAGGAGACATTCTCCTGCCCACACAAGGATCTCCTCTGGCCTCAGCTCTCTTGTCCGTCACTATTGAGCTGTTCTCTTCCTTCAGGCAATTGGCAGAGCCCACCTGTGACCACATCGATCCCTGCAGGTCTCTCCCCTTGATGCAGGTGCCCCTCAGACATCCACCGGCTGGCCTGGGGCCTCTCGCTTTGTCCCTGGTTCCTTAGTTCAGGATTGCTTTTTGGTCCCCTGTGGAAGACATGAAATCCCGCTCTGTGTACATGGCCTTTTCCCGAAGGGATTCCGATAGAGTTGGAGACTTCCTTTCTCAAGCTGCAGACTTGTTTGACTCATATTTTGACTTGGTCTGGAGGCAGTTTTTCCGCCTATTGCAGTAGGGTGTGATGGGTCCCACTCCACATGATGACAGATTCCCAGCTGGGAAGACGAGTCCAGAAGGAATGGAATGGTCCGCAGAGAAAAATCCGCTCCACGGCGGCTGGCCAGGAACTGTCTGTCCTGTGTGCCCAGTGAGGGTCCGCGAGAGCAGACTTTCCTCGTGCTTAGAAACCACCTTGGAGGTGCGTGGTCTCTGCTTCCCTGGCAAGGAAGCGCCATGTTCCTTCAGAGCGGTAGCACGTAGCCCATCAGCCGTTTCTGGGACCAGTTTTCTCTGTAGCGGGTGACCAACTAGGCTAATAGGCCAGCACTTGAGGGAGGCAGTTGCATTGCTCCCCTTCTTCTAGGGATGGCGCAGGAGGGAAGAGATCTCTCATTACAGCAAAAACCAGAACCCCCCCTGATTTCTAAGCCTTTGCCTTTCTTAGGATTGTTTTTAAATCTATCACTTTGTATGTTTCTGTCTGTCTTTCTAGAGCTAGTTGTTTTGATCTGGGTCTTGGGAGAAGGGATGTCTCGTTATGTGTCCTACTGTGCCGAGGCTGGGAGCTGGGTAGTCTGTAATGGGCAAGCCCATTTTGCCCGTCCCGGAGTGAGCTTGCTCCCGGGGCTCCCCAGCTCTTCCACCTTCGGTTCCAGATATGCCGATGGAATGCCCCACTGGGAAGGCAACGTCCAGTTGTCCCGTCCTCAGTAACTGGAGGTGGCAGAGGTGGAAAGAGCATCGAAATTGGAAGGGTTGGTGGCTGGTGGCTTTCTGGCAGGAAGAGGGATGGAAAGAGGCAGTGTGGAATCAGCCTCCCTGGGAAATGCCGAAACCCTTTTCCTTGCTGCCCTGCCACGCGGCTGGTCTGCGGCCTCCCAGCTTTGCTCTCTGTCCCTCCCCTCCTTCCCTCCCCAGTGGTGCCTTCCCCCTAAGCTGCCCTCCGTTGCCTAGGAGATGAGGGAGGAGGCCTGATTGTGCAGCCATGGCTACGCAGCTGGGCCTGTGCACACAGGGAGCCCCTCGAGGCCGGTCTGCAATCTTGACCTTTTTCTCTTCTCAAACCGAAGGCAGCTTGTCTTCCAGGCTGAAATGTGGTCCATGATGCTAGGACCCTGAATGATCCAAATGGTAGACAGCAAAGCCAACTTCCTTTTTCTGCTGATGGAACTGATGGGGTTCTGACCCTTGTTCTGTCTTGATTTCCTTGGAAAAGGTTTGGGTCAGACTCCTGACCACTTTTGGAAATGGGCAGAAATGTTTTCCCCCTCTTTTTTAAGTCCCATGACTCTGCTCAGCCTTAGTTAATTTTTTTAAATCACATGTTTTGGGCTGTGATAAAGTTTTGTTTTTTTTTTTTCCTCCCTCAATCTCTTCATGAAAATGTTGTGTCTTATTGCTGGAAAAGTTGAGACTCTTTGTTATGCAGATTAGAAGTGACCACATTGTAAAGCTGTTTAAATAAAAGAAGGAAAATCTCTTACAGAAAATCAGATTGCGTGGGGCTCCGTGCCTGTGTGTACGTGTGGGTGCACGCCCGCTTACCCTGGCCCAGTGCCGGTTCTCCTCTGCCCTAGAACCGAACACGTGGCCTTCGGCCCGTGTCCCCGGACCACTCGGAGGTGAGCGAATCAGAACCCAAGCGCATCACTCCCTGGCTTCCCTTGGAGTTCTTCAGGAAGATCTCGGGGCATCGCCCAGTTGGTGGAGGAGCTAGGACAAGTTTGGGGCTATCCCAGCTCAGACCTGGACACGCTGGCAATTCTTTCTGTGACTGTCTGAGGCTCCAGGTCTCTACAGTCTCTTCAGGTTGGAGTTGGGCCAGCAGATCATGGTTATTGATTGACCTGGAACCTGAGTGTAGACAGAGGAGAGCTGCACATTGGGGTTGCTTGTGTAATCCTGCCTGAGAAAGGAGCACGGGAAAGGATGTGACATTGGGATGGCCTTAGATATTCACTGCCCGTTAGAACAGGGGGACCCGATGGAGACCTGGAGTTAGTGTCTCATGTCACAGCAGGAGGCGGAGGGGGAGATGAGGCTGCGGGCTCCATCCCATGTGGTCAGGAAGAGGCAGATGGGAGCTGGGTGGGGGTGTCCGGTGTTCCAGCACCCACAGAGGGGAGGGCCGGAAGGAATCTCCACTTGGGGCATGCTGTGGAGTGGGAGGGAAGGAGCAGAAAGAGACTTGGGATTGGAGTGGCTGGGGTAGGCCCGGGGCCTGTCGGAGCGGGGAGAAGGGAAGTATACTGGGAAAGATTGTTTTGTGAGAGAAATTTAATAAAGTTTCTGTTTTCACTTATACCACCTAGCTCTTCAGTGACTTTAAGGCAGGTTTAGTAGGGATTTTGCTTTATTTTAGGACTCTGGATAGATCCATCCTTTCAGCCATAAACATAAGCCTGTGTGGTTAGAGCTTGGTGCTTTTCTGAGGTCTAAAGAAACAGGTCTGAGCTGAGGATGGGGGTCACCCCGAAGTCTCCAGTCATGGGCTAACCTAGACACCTCTCCAGTCCCCATTCCATCGGCCCCTTAAGGACCAATGGTTTTCTGTCTCCCTCTGCAGTGTCTGTCATCTTTGGGTCCAGAGGACCCGGGGGAAGGGGAGGAAGTGGGGGGAGAAGGTTTCTGATTTAACACGGTTTCTGGGTTTTGCCCTCCCTCCTCGAAGAGGGCCAGGATGACATCATTTTTAGAGTCGGGCTGCAGTGTGTCCGACCGGCCGATCAAACCGGCACAGCCCACCTTGTCCATCTCTGGCCAGGGCGTGCCAGTGACTCTTAATGGTCATTGAGTTAGCGCCCCGCTTCCCTGAAAGGATCCCTTCATTGTCCTGTGACTCCCCATGACTTTCACCCTCACCACCAAACTCTATTAGGGTGGAGACCTCCTGGGGGCAAGAACTGAATTGCTTTTTCTACTGGCATCTGTAGAACTTCACCCAGTGCCGGGCACAGAGTAAGTGCTTAATAAATGCTTATTTGTTCCCTCTGCTGTTTTCTGGGCCTAATTCCTGGACATTTCTATTGAGCTTTAACTTCTCCATGTGCCCAGCGGTGACCACTGCGTTGAGACTAGATTCTGGGGTCTGTGTCCAAGCAGAGGGGCTCCAGGGCTCTGGTTCTCATGGCCGGGGCCTCCATTGGCTTCTGTCCTTTGTGGGTCTGGGGCTGCGATTCTGCAGGCAGTCACAGGCCACACCCAGGGCCCCAGGAGTCCCCAGTGACTGAGTGTTATGTAGCATCCTAGGAAAAAGCATCTGTGGTCCTCCCGGCCTTTGCAAGAAAGGCTTTTGACCCGGAAATTGGAAGAGAGCTCAGTGACTGAGCAACATAATTGCTGAAAGCCTTGGCCCCACGATTGGAGGGTTTAAATAGCCCATTGAGGAGAGGCAGTGGTTATTAAGCTGGACTATTGTCCTTGGTCTGAACGGCTCCCACAACTACCACCCAGGAGGCCTAGAGGATGCTGGGCGATAGGGCTTGAGGCTTCCTTCAGTCTGTGACCAAAAGAATACAGCTTTGTGCTCATCCAGACACCGCAGAGACGGGTCCCAGACCCATCGGGAAGCCGGCATCTAGCTCTCCCCACCTCCTCCCTCATGCCCTGGTGTCTGTACTCCCCGGGGGCCACTCTGACTTCATTAGTCTCCCCAGAACAGGGCCCCACTTTCTCAGGGCTGCACATGGAAGGCCTGTGATGAAAGCTGATTGGCTGATTCTGTGGCGAAGGGACCTCTGATGTCCAGCTCTTGGTGTGTGGCCGGAAGGTCTGGGAGGGGGCTGACCGGGAAGCATCACGTTATTGGAACTGAGTGATGGGGTGTGTGTGGGGGGAGTGCGAGTGGGGGGGGGGGGGCGGGGAATCCATCTCCAACCACCTTTTGTTTACCTCCCACTCCCACAAGGGCTCCACCCCAGCGCCTGCTCCTGGACAACCCAGAGTGCACATTCTCACCTATCCCGTAAAGCTGAGGGGGAATGGGGGGGTCCTGGGGTCAAATCCACCACTCCAAAATGCTGAGACCTCCGAGCTCCTCCCTTTATAGCTGCAACCCTCGAATGCTTCTAAGTGACCTGCACACAGCCACGCTTCTCGGAGCCGGGATCCACACCCTGGCTGCTCTCCGCTCCAGGCTTCTGTCTCCTCCGCTCCCTCACAGGGTCCAGCCAACTTGTACAGCCATCTGTCTTGGGGAAGGGGCCTTCCACACAAGGAGTCCCCTCTTCTCAGAGCCATGTTTCATCTTGGTGCGAGGCTGAGCGGGCCTCCCAAGGAAAGGAGCCCCCTCCCCTCATGCAGATCACCTCCTCAGCCATCTGAACTCGTCACATGCGGGCGAGCTCAGGAGCCGCTGCTGCTCTGGGAAACACTCTCCATCTGTAAGGCTTATGGGCCACCAGGTGCCCACCTCTGCCCTAGAGCCGCGACTGGCCAAGCCTTGTGCCGCCTGGGCCGTGGGGAAGATTCAAACCCAGAGACCCCTGGAGGCAGGGGGGCAGAGCCCCAGGCTCGGAGCTGGGAAAGCTCGAGGGCGACTCCAACCCCAATTATGGCCTGAGTGATCCTGGGCAAGTCACCTAACCTGACTTCTGCCTGCCTCAGTCTCCTCCTCTGGAAAATGAGGCTCCCAGGGGGTCTGTGAGGATCAAATAAGATAACTATCAAGGGCTTAGCCCCTGCCTCCAATGGAAGTAATCGTTCTCTCCATCCATTCCTTCCTTCCTTCTCTTCCCTCCTTTTCCTCCCTCTCTTCCCTCTTTCCCTTCCTCCATTCCTTCCTTCCTTTCTTTTCCTTTCCTCTGTCCTCCTTTCTCTCCCTTCTGCCTTCTTTTCCTTCATTTTTTTTTTCTTTTTCAGGGAAGGAAGGGAGAGAAGGAAAGAAGGAAGGTTTCCCTTTCCTCATTTTTATAATGAGGCTCTTTTAACCCAACCTCAGACTTGAATCCTGATCCCTTTGGCCTTTGGAGGTCCCGGGGGCTCTGTCTCCGGGGGAACAAAAAAGGGTGTTGGGGACCTCATCCGGGCTAGAAGTGGAATGGAAGGATGGCAAAGGAGCAATTCAGTGAAGCAAACTTTTATTAAGCACCTACGGGTGCTGAGCATGCAAAGTCTGACGGAGCGTTAGAGCTTGGATCATTGCCTTCGATCCAGAATCTGCGTCCAATGCCACGCTCTAGCCACAGTAGTGCTTACTCTGTAGAGACGGGAAACGGGCCCCTCTAGCCTGCAAAAGGGGTGGGAGGATCCAGGCCCAGCACTGGGAGAAAAAGGCCCTATTTGTGGAGTCCATGAAATCCCCTGCTGTGGGCCTTGTGCTGGGACCCATGGGCAGGTGGTTTCACTGAGCTGGTCTGGTCCCTGCTAGTTCTGCCTCCCTTACAGGTCCCATCTCTTCTGGTGCTCCCTCCCTTACAGGTCCCATCTCTTCTGGTGCTCCCTCCCTTACGGGTCCCATCTCTGCTGGTGCTCCCTCCCTTACAGGTCCCGTCTCTTCTGGTGCCCCCTCCCTTACAGGTCCCATCTCTGCTGGTGCTCCCTCCCTTACGGGTCCCATCTCTGCTGGTGCTCCCTCCCTTACAGGTCCCGTCTCTTCTGGTGCCCCCTCCCTTACAGGTCCCATCTCTGCTGGTGCTCCCTCCCTTCCGGGTCCCATCTCTGCTGGTGCTCCCTCCCTTACGGGTCCCATATTTTCTGGTGCTCCCTCCCTTACAGGTCCTGTCTCTGTCAGTGCTCCCTCCCTTACAGGTCCCATCTTTGCTGGTGCTCCCTCCCTTACAGGTCCCATCTCTGCTGGTGCTCCCTCCCTTACGGGTCCTATCTCTGCCGGTGCTCCCTCCTTTACAATTCTATCCAGCTGCCCTGGGAGAGTTCCCTGCCATCTGGGTGCGAGTAGACTGGCCGGTGTGTCCACGTCAAGGTGACAGCTCAGTCCCCTCCAGACTCCGGTGGCTTCTGCTGCTCCTTGTGGTCACCAGCGAAACCCCCGAGGGGACTGAGCTCAGCATCTGCACTTCCATGTCTAGCCCTCCCTAGGTTGGACTGCCCGGTTCAGATGCTTTTATGAATAGGCGCCTTATTTTTGGGGGGTGGGAAGTTAAAAGACATGTCCAGGGTCACACAGCTGGAATCCAAGGTTGCTTTTGAGCTCAGGCCTGCAGGCTCCAGCTGCCCCATCCAGCTGCCCCAGTCACTTTAATGGAACCGAGTTTATCCTTGTGATTGCTTGGTTGAATCAAACTGCCTTGGAACAGGCCTTTCTGCTGAGCCCAGAGCTCCGCGCTTCTGCAGCCGTGAGGCTCCGGATCCTCCTGTCCCTCCGCCAACTTCCCCCAGAGAAATGAGGGGAAACTCCAACAGCGTGAGCGATGCAGGAGCCACGGCCACAGGGTGGCGCTGTGGGCTCACAGAGGGCACCCGGGCGGGCGGGAAGGGATTCTGGCCACATACTGACTTGCTGCCAGGAGCCACAGGGGGCCGCCCGAGGCCTCCCCCCACCTTTCTCTGGCTTGTGGCTTGTCCACAGGCTAGGCTGGGGGGCCAGGAAGGCTTTCGTGACTCTAGAGGGATTTTCCTGAAGGCTGGGGAGCCACGGGCAGGATGCCCTCCCCCAATATCCCTGCACCTGGGACCCCGTGCCTTTCCTCTCCCGCAGGGAGGGTCAGGAGCTAAAGTCAAGGGTGGGAGCTATGGCCCTCCTGGGACTCCCCCAATCCTGGTAAAAAAAAATCTACCTAAATTAGACTGGCCCTGGCTTTAGGAACCCAGAGCCCTCCCCCTGCTCCAGCCCTGCACTCTGTCTCTGCGCACGCTTCTCCCGCTCCCAAGTGGAGCTTGTGTGAATGTGAGTGAGTGTGTCAGTGTCAATGCGTGAGTGTGAACGTGTCAGTGTCAGTGTGTGTGTCAATGACAATTCATGTCAATGTCAATGTGTGTCAGTGACAATGTGTATGTCAATGTCTGTGTGAACCAATGTCAATGTGTGAGTGTGAATGTGTCAGTGTCAGTGTGTGTCAATGACAATGCATGTCAATGTCAATGTGTGTGTGTCAATGTCTATGTGTGTGAACCAATGTCAGTGTATGTGTGAATGTGTCAGTGTCAGTGTGTGTCAATGACAATGCATGTCAATGTCAATGTGTGTGTGTCAGTGACAATGTGTGTGTCAATGTCTATGTGTGTGAACCAATGTCAATGTGTGAGTGTGAATGTATCAGTGTCAGTGTGTGTATATCAGTGACAATGTGTGTCAATGTCAACGTGTGTGTGTCAACATGTGTATAGTTGCTCTCTCCCTTACCCCAAATGAAGCCCCCATCCCCACTCAGCCTCCACCTCAGCCTCTGTCTCTTGGGGGCCACCCTCTCTCCTACTTGCCCACACTTCCCAGCCCGGCTGTCAGGAGGTGAACCAAAGCCCCCAGGGCCAGCCCAGGCGGGACAGTCTGGCTCAGCTCAGTCTCCAGCCTTAGGGCCCTCTCCCAACTCAAGTTTAGGGTCTTCCCTGAAATGCTGCATTTCTTGTCTGTGAGTCTTCCTGCCCCCCCCCCCAAGGGCAGAGACCTTCTCTCTTTTCCTTCTGGCCAGAGGGTCATCCGGGCCTCAGGAAGCCCCTCCAGACAGAGCCACCTCAGCCTCAGAACTCTCCAGGCCCTAGGCAGCCTCAGGACAGAAGCCCCTACAGCTGGCCTGGGCCACTGGCCACAGATTCGTGGTACACACACAGCCCGGCATGCAGTAGGACCACTGAGTTAGGTCTGCAAGTGACCGTCCAGGTGTCCGAGTCCAGCCCTCTCATTGTTATAGAAAAGTAAACTGAGTCCCAGAGACTCACCCATGCTCACACAAGTAGTTTAAAAGCAAAGGCAAAATCCAGACTCACATTGACCTCCAGACCCAGCCCTCTTCCCCCAGTATGAGTATCTAATGAGCAGTTGTGAATGAATGAATCTCTTTCTCTCTCTCTCTCTCTCTCTCTCTGTGTCTCTCTCTGCCTGTCTCTCTCTCTCTCTCTGTCTCCCTCTCTCCATTTTTTATCTCTTTTCTATCTTTGTATCTCTCTCCTCTCTGTCTCTCTGTCTCTGTGTTTCTGCCTCTCCTCTGTTTGTCTCTCTGTCTCTCCTCTTTCTGTCTTTCTGCCTCTGTCTCTCTCTGTTTCTGTCTCTCTCTGTCTCTGTCTCTCCTCTGTCTCTGTCTCTCTGTTTTTCTGTCTCACTCTGTGTTTCTGTCTCTTCTCTCTCTTTGTCTCTCCTCTCTGTCTCTCTGTCTCTGTCTCTGTCGCTTTCTCTGTGTGTTTCTGTCTCTTTCTCGCTGTATCTCTGTCTCTGTGTTTCTGTCTGTCTCTGTCTGCCTCTCCTCTTTCTGTCTGTCTCTCTGTCTCTGTCTTTTTGTCTGTCTCTGTGTATGTGTGTTTCTGTCTTTCCTCTCTCTCTCTCTCTCTCTCTCTCTCTCTCTCTCTCTCTCTCTCTCTCTCTCTCTCTCTCTCTCTCTCTCTCTCTCTCTCTTTCTCTTCTCTCTGTCTCTGTCTCTCTTTGTCCCTGGTGTGTGTGTGTGTGTGTGTGTGTGTGTGTGTGTGTGTGTGTGTATTTCTGTCTCTCTTTCTGTCTCTGCCTCTCTGCCTCTGTCTCTCTGTCCCTCTCTCTGTTTCTGTCTCTGTTTCTCTGTCTCTGTCTCTCTCTGTGTGGGTTTCTTTCTCTCCTCTTTGTCTCTTTGTCTCTCTCTCTCTGTCTCTGTCTTTCTGCCTCTCTGTCTCCATCTGTCTCTGTCTGTCTCTGTATGTGTTTCTGTCTCTCTGCCTCTGTCTCTCTCTGTCCTGTCTCTGTTTCTCTATCTCTGTCTCTCTCTGCCCCTCTGTCTCTGTTTGTCTCCGTCTGTCTCTCTCTCTCTGCCTCTGTCTCTCTGTGCCTGTCTTTGTTTGTGCTCTTCTGTCTGTTTCTTTGTCTCTGTCTCTCTTTGTTTCTGTCTCTATCTCTCTCTGTCTCTGCCTCTGTCTCCGTCTGTCTCGTTCTGTCTCTCTCTGCCTCTCTCTGCCTCTCTGTCTGTCTGTCTCTCTGCCTCTATCTCTCTCTGTCTCTGTTTCTCATGTCTCAGTTTCTCTGTCTCTCTCTGCCTCTCTGTCTCTGTTTCTGTCTCCCTGTCTCTGTCTCTCTTTGTTTCTGTCTCTATCTCTCTCTGTCTCTGCCTCTCTGTCTCTGTTTCTGTCTCTCTCTCTGCCTCTGTCTCTCTCTGTTCCTGTCTCTCTCTGTCTCTGTCTCTCCTGTCTCAGTTTCTCTGTCTGCCTCTCTCTGTCTCTGTTTCTGTCTCCCTGTCTCTGTCTCTTTCTGTCTCTGCCTCTCTGTCTCTGTCTCCATTTGTCTCTCTCTGTCTCTGTTCCTGTCTCTCTCTGTCTCTGCCTCTTTGTCTCTGTCTCCATCTGTCTCTCTTTGTCTCTGTGTGTTTCTGTCTCTCTCTCTGCCTCTGTCTCTGTCTGTTCCTGTTTCTCTCTGTGTCTCTCTCCTGTCTCAGTTTCTCTGTCTCCCTGTCTCTACCTCTGTCTCTGTCTGTCTCTCTGCCTCTCTGTCTCTCTCTGTCTCTCTCTGTCTCTGCCTCTGTTTCTGTCTCCCTGCCTCTGTCTCTCTCTGTGTATGTGTGTTTCTGTCTCTTTCTGTCTCTGCATCTCTGTCTCTGTCTCTGTCTCCATCTGTCTCTCTCTGTCTCTGTGTGTTTCTGTCTCTCTCTCTGCCTCTGTCTCTCTGCCTCTCTGTTTCTCTTTGTCTCTGTCTCCCTGTCTCTGTTTCTCTTTCTGTCTCTGCTTCTGTCTCTGTCTCCATCTGTCTCTGTCTCTGTCTCTGTCTCTCTCTCTGTCTCTGTCTCTCTCTCTCTCTCTCTCCCCCTGTCTCTGTCTCTCTCTCTCTCTGTCTCTGTCTCTCTGTCTCAGTTTCTCTGCCTCTTTGTCTCTCTCTGTCTCTGCTTCTGTTTCTGTCTCTCTCTGTATCTCTCTCTGTCTCTGTGTATGTGTGTTTCTGTCTCTCTCTGTCTCTGTCTTTCACGCTGAGAGAGCTAGCTGCTGTGCAGTACCCCAAGGGGCCGCCGCTTTCCGTCCCCACTGGTTTGCTATTTTGGGGCTCCCCCAGATCAGCCCCAGCAGCCTGTGGGGCTGAGGGAGGCGGGAGGGGATGGGGGCGGCCCCTGCCGGCGGACTCGTGCTGGCGGGGAGGGGGCGGGAGCGCTGCCCCTTTGGCAGAAGGCGCGGGCCGCTCCGTCAGAGCTGCTTAGGTGCCCTTTGACAGATGGGGCTATTAACATGTCATCAGGTGCATTCTGACAAATTCAGGGCTTGTCTGCCACCAACCTGGGGGGCGGGGGCCTCCCGAAGGCGCCGGCGGAGGTTAAATATTATTAACAAATAAAGACAGCCCGGACTTGGCTGGAATGCGAGTGGGGGGAGGGGGAGGGGTTAACTGTTTAATGGCCCGGCCGGTCCCGCCCGGAGCCCGGCCCGGGGCGGGGGCGGGGGACAAAGGGCTCCGGGGTGAGCGGCTCCGGCGGCGCCTGGGACTCCCCGGGAGCCCGCTCCCCACGGGCGGCCGCCGCCGGCAGCCCTTCTCCTCGTTAATCAAAGCGCCGGCAGCCAATGGTGGGGCCGGGCGGCTCCGGGGCTCCCGCCAGCGGCGGGCCGGGGCTCCCCAGCTCGAGCGCGGCTTGACCCCTCCCCCTTGATGGAAAGGCTCTCAGGAAAAGGAGTATTTATTTCGTGCGAGAGACAGAGGGAGAGACAGAGGGAGAGGGAGCCAGAGCGCCGGCCGGGAGAGGGCACCGCTCGCGGGGAGAGCGCAGAGGGGGAGCGGAGGAGGGCTCCCTGGCGCTGGCCCAGCCCGCCGTGGGGGACAAGGAGGCCGGCTCCCTTTGCGGCGCTTTCGAGGTCCGAACATGAGCCTGGAGACGCATCCTGCGTCCTGACGGCCGGAGCCGCTGCCTGCCCTGCCCGCCCGGCGGCTCGGGGAGCCCTCCCGCTCCTGGGAGGCGGGCACGGGGGCTGAGCGCGCTGCTTCTCCGGGCCCCTCGAGTGCTGGGGTGCAGATAGTGAAGATGGGGCTGCAGCATCGGGAGGGCTCTGGGGGTCTCCCGGGGGCCCTATGAAGGAGACACAGAGGCCACCCAGCGCAGCCCCGCCAGCCGGGGAGCCTTCCCGAGGCAGGTGCCCAGCCGCCCCACGCTTTGGCTCCTGCAGTCCGTGAGAGCCGTCCCACCGACGGGAAGCCCCGGTCCCCGGCCCTCCTTCCCCAGCACAGGGAGCGCTGCCTCTGCCAGGCTCCGGTGCCTCCACTTCCCCATACCCATGAGAACCCAGGGGCTTTGGGGCAAGGGACGCTGAGGCTCGAAGCGGCAAGCCGGGCTCTGCGCTCGGCGTCCTCGAACGCCGCGTGACCTCGAACTCTGCGCCCCAGCCTGCATCCTTCAGCTCACTGCCCGCGGCCGGCACTCTCGGTTCTCGTCACCTCCCCATCACCTCCCCGGGGCCCAGAGTCCCCAGGCCTGGCCCGGTGAGCCCAGAGACCGTCTGCCCGCTCCTAGGCCCCCCCCCCCCCCCCCCCCGGGAGCAAATCCGGCCGGCCGCAGCCCCCGGCTGCCCCCGCCCCCGCCCCCGCCATGAGGTTGTGGGTCTGGGCCGTGGCCACGGCGCTCTTGTGGCAGCACCTGGCCCTGCTCAGGGGCGCCGGCGCCAAGAGGGAGCGCAAGAAGGCCAAGGAACCGAGCCAGTACACGGAGCCCTTCAATGCCACGCTCTCCAACAGCGAGGAGCTGCCCGGGCATCCCAAGGTACGGCCCGCCGCGGGGGGGAGGGGCCAGGTGAGAGGGCTCGGGCTCCCAGGGCTCCCTCCGCTCGGGGCCGAGTCTCAGGGACGCTCCACCGCGCCGGGCAGGGCTGGCCTAGGAGGCACGGGCGCCTTGGGGGGCAGAGGTATCCCCCTGTGGACAAGGGCCTCGCCCCAGGGAACCGATTCTCTTGTGCCCCAACCTGGGTCCGGCCGGGATGCTCCTGGCCGCCACTGAAACTCATCAGCCGGTAGCAGTTGATCCGAGGCCACGGCCCCATGTGGGGCTGAGAGCGGGGGATGCTGGGGAAGGATGCAGCTCAGCCCCTGGAGCTCCCCCACAAGCCCCTCCGAGCCTCCTGCCACACTGGCCGCTGTTCTGTACCCATCTCTCTCTCGGGCTGCCTCCTTCCCCCTCCCCATGTCTGTCATTCTCTGTGACTGGGGGACTGTGCCTCTCTCTCTGTCTCGTCTCTCTGTCTCTGTTTCTCTAACTTTGTCTCTATTTCTCTCTGTCTCTGTCTCTCTAACTTTGTCTCTTTCTGTCTCTCTGTCTCTGTCTCTGAGGCTTGTGGGTGCCTGTCTCCGAGTTTCTCCCTGGCTGCCTATCTCCCTATGCTCAAAGGCTCAAAGGTGTTTCTTGAGGGAACATTGTTGACCACACGGCGGTCTTTGATGGAGCCCGTGGCTTGGCTTTGGTCACTGAAGATGGGGGGACGGTGGAGGAATTTGGGGGAGTGAGAACTGATCCCAGTGCCAGGGAGAAGCTGCCCCTATCTCCCTTTTACCCATTCCTCATTCACTCTAAAGCAGGCTGCCTGTGGGCAAGGAAGGGGAGGGCATCTGGCTCCGCAAAGGGGGGACCCCTCTCGTCCCTAGCCCGCTGAGCCTCCTCCGGCGAGGCCCAAGGGGAAGCAGCCGGCCAGAGAAGGGACCGTGGAGCGTAGGGGTGCCAGCCACTCTATGGAGTTAGGTCTCGATGAAAGGGGAGGTGGGGTCTGGGCCCCAGCCAGAACTCGGGGGTTCCCAACGGCACATCAATTAGCGCTTTGAAGTCCAGATCATTTGGATGAGCTCCTTGGTGGGGTTGAGGCCCATTAAGTTTAATTGGCTTCCCGGCTCCCCAAGGGGGCGGCCCAGGTGAGCGGCTCCCCCGGTAACAACCCCCGGCTTGAACAGGAGAGTTAGAAGAGGTTCCTTCAGGAGCCAGACGCCAACAGGGAGGAAGCGCCAGTCTGGATACCCAGGGCTCAGACCCTATCTCTAGGGATGCCCGGGCAGAGGCTCCCCTCCTTCCAGTGGTACCCACTGACGCAAAGTCCCAGCTGGCGTCGGGAACCCAGCATCAACGGCTCTGTCTTACCCTGGGCCAGGCCAGCTCAGGGGCCTGAGACTGAAGCCATTCTCACTTCTCCTGACCAGCGTCTGCCCTCCAGCTCTGTGGGAAAGGGGCAGCCCCTGGCACCCGGGAGACTCTCCGCCTGAAGGGCACCCGATGCTGTCTGACTGGGGCCGGGGGGAGTCCAGGGGCCGCCCCAGGGAGGGCGAGCCCCCGGGGAGCTAGATGAGAAGGAGCGCTTATCCAATTCCCCAAACATTCCCAAAAGGCCTTGAGATGCTCTGGTTAGAGGGGTAGACATGTAACAGACGGGCCCTGCCCTCGAGCGGCTTATGACTTAATTGGGAAGTGTGTGTGTGTGTGTGTGTGTGTGTGTGTGTGTGTGTGTGTGTGTGATGTACAGAGAACTTCAGACCTGGCAGGTACTTTACAGATCATCCAGCTAACCCCCCTCACCCCTCAATTTACAGAAGAGGAAATTGAGACCCACAGAGGTCACACAGTGATAGCTTTAGATTTGGGTGGGACCTTAGAGGTCATCAGACCTAACCCCTGGACGGAACAGAGGAAGAACATTTGAATGTCCTGTCCTGGTGGTCACAGGCAGGAGGTGCCTGAGGTAGGGTTCCAACCCCGGACGTCTGTCCTCCAAGGCTCCCCGCCGCCCACTCTGGTTCTCTCCTCCATTACCCAGGGAGGAAGCAAGGGGACAAAGGAGAAGTGCAGACAGAGATGTAGCCAAGTCTGTCCAGGGGGAGCCTTTGTGCTGGGGAGATCAGGGAAGGTTCCCTGGAGGAGGCAGCTCCTGATCTGGACCTTAAAAGAAAGGAAGACTTTTCAGCCTAGATTTGTTTCCTCCTCAGTCCTCCCCTTCCTCCCTCTCCTTTCCCCTTTCTCCTCCTTTTTCTTTCCTCCTCCCCTTCCTTCCATTTTCCTTCTTCTCCCCCCTCCCTCTTTTCCTCCCCACCCCCTCCCTTCATTTTCCTCCTCCTCCTCCTTCTTTTCCTCTTCTCCCCTTTTCCTTCCCTGCCTTCCCCTCCCTCCTCTCTCTCTCCCTTCACTTTTCTTCCTTTTCCCCTCTCTCTTTCCTCCCCCTTTTCCCCTTCTTCCCGTTTCCTCTTTCCCTCCCTCTCTCCCTGCTTTCTCCCTCCCCCTCCTTCCATCTCCTCCCACTCGCCCTCCCTCCTTTTTCCTTCCCACTCGCCCCTCTCCTTCTTTTCCTTTCACTATCCTTCCCTTTCCCTCTCTTTCTCCTCCCTCCCCTCCCTCTCTCCCTCCTCCCTCTCTGTTCCCCTTTTTCTCCCTTCCCTAATAACATCAGTTGACACATGCCTGACATTCAGAGTCAGTGAGGTACCATGGGTAAGTAGGAAGCCCTGAGTTCGAATCCTGCCTCAGACACCTCCTCTGATGATACCAGGCAAGTGCTTTCCCTCTAGCTGACCCTCAGCTCTAGGTGGTCCCAGCGCCTCCCTCAGTGGGGCTTGTGAGGCTCAAAGAAAACGAGGATGGTTGAAGGTTTCCGGGGCCTTCCCCGCCCACCGTCTGCAGGGCAGCCTTCATTCCTGGATCTCCCCCGGGCTTCAGTCAACCTTGGGAGGGAAGGGCTATGAGAAGCCCCATTTTGCAGATGAGAAAACGACTCCCCGAGGGGCCCTGTGACTCGGGGCTCAGCGCTCCTGCCTCCTGGCAGGCTGGGTGGGCTTCCTTGTCCGGGGGGCTCGGGCCCGGGTGCGGACCGTCTCGTCCCGACCCCCGACCCAGGCAGGCTGGCTGAGGGGCTTTCTGGGCCCCGGAGCGTGTGTATGGCCGTGCGCGTGCTCGCACACCCGAGACAGGCTGTTCCAGCTCGCCCCGGCGGGCCTTTTCATCTGCCGTACATCGCCCCTGCTATCTGCCCGTCCATCTCGCAGCCCCCGGGGCCCATGTGGGGCTGGGTGTGCCCTGGCATGGATGCCCTGGCTCTGCCAGGGAGACGGGGGAGGCTGGCCTGGGAACCCCGGGAGCTCCTGATCGTGCCGGTCATAGGCCGGTTGCTTGGGGATTAAACCAGCCTCTCACCTGCCCAAGGACAACCTGAGTCCCGAGCAGGGGGGCGAGGTGGTTTGGAGCTGGGGGGAGGGTCTGAGCAGAGTGTCAGAGGGCACCTGGTATTCTGGCGTGGCCAAGGGAATTTGGGGGGCCGTGGTATGACATCCTGGGGTCCCATGTACTGGCCACAGGGTGGCACTGGGGCCAGGCCAGGGAAGGATGCTCGTGGAAGCAGAGGCTGGGCATTGAGCCTGATTCACTCAAGCAGCCTCTCCCTCCTTGTCCCTAGGGCCCCCTCCTCGGGGTGCCTCAGGAAGGGTGGGCCCATGATGGCCTCCCTTAGGCCCCCGGCTCCTTGTCACCAGGGTGGTGCTAATTCTGGTCTCTCTGACCCAGCCCCGTGGTCTTTCTGAGAGACCATGAATTCTTGTCTGAGGCCTGAAGTCATCAGCCCCCTGGGTCTGGGTGCCTCAACTTACCCCTCTGTGAAATGGATCTGCCTGGGCTGCATGGACTCTCTTTGGGCCTGTGACCAGGCCACAGTTCATCCCCCATCCCCTTCCCAACATGGCGGGAAGCAGGACGACGAGGTCTGGCCAAGGATGGGATGGGAAGGGTCCGCCCACCTTCGGCTCCCAGGGAGAGAGGTCCCGCCCTTCACCTTTGGCTGAGTGACAGCCCCAAGGCCCACAGGAGTAGGAGACGGGGTGGGCTTGGAGCCCACAGCCTCCGCTCCAAATCAGCGTTCTTCCCACCACACTCCCCCTTAAACCGCTGCTTTCGCCAGGGTCGTATCACCAGGAGAATATCGATTTTGCTACAGAAGATTCCTTAGAGGTTTTTCAGAAGGGGAAACTGAGGCTCACAAGGACGATGACTTATCAGAGCCAGGATCCGCACCCAGAGCCTGCGCCTCCAGTCTGAGACATCACTTATGCCACAGGATCCCACTCTGACCAAGGCTTTTGTCCCCAGGTCCCAGGGCCTCCCTTTTCAATCCACATGTCATAAATGCCTTTGTTTACTTGGGAGACTGGAAAGAGCACTGATTGCAGAGTGAAAGGCTCTGGATTCAGATCCTGCTTCTGACCCTTTGCTGATCCTTGCTATGAATTTTAGACCATCACTTCCCCTCTGTGGACCTCAGTTTCCTCATCTGTCAAAGGGATTTAGAGCAGACTGCCTCTCTGGGAAGGTGGCCTGGGATCCCAAGGAGAAGAGGGGGGCGGAAGGAAAGCAGGAGCCGGGGCCCATTTTCCCAGAGAAGGGCGCTCCCGTGGCACTGGGGCGCTGAGGCTCCGGGCCCCGCACCCCCTTTCCTTGGGAGCGTTGGCCAGAGGAGCTGCGGGCGAGGTCAGGGGCTGCTGGGCCCCCCGCCCCTCGGGGGCTCCCAGGCCCCTCCAGCCCCCAGAAGAATGGGGCCATTGAGCAGAGCTCCCTGAGATTCCTCAGCCCTGACTCCCGGCCTGGGAGCTCTCCCTTGACAGCTTTCACTTTAGCACTAATTACTTAATTAGGCCTGACTCGGGCTGCTGGCTCCCTGCTGCCTGCTGGGCCGGAGCGTGGTGCCCAAAGGCGGGAGGTTTTCCAGGGACCGAGGCTTGGGGCCCTCGGCGGGGCTGGGGCCGGGTCAGGCCCTCGCTGACGGGACACCGGTCCCGAACCTCCCCCCCATTCCCAGGCTTGGGGCCTGTTTTTGAGAAAATGGGGGGGGGGTCGGGATCAGCTGAGGTCACGATAACTCATTTATGCGGTGATTTATGGGATGCCGGGGGAGTTGGGCCGAAAGCCAGGAGTGAGACGGAGAAGGGATGGGGCGATGGGAGCCAGGGGTAATGGGGGTGCTGGGAGTCGGGGGCTCGGGGGCAGTAAAGAGGCAGAGTGGGAGTTATTCTGTTCAGTGAAGCT
The DNA here is from genome assembly GCF_016432865.1 of Antechinus flavipes. Lineage (NCBI taxonomy): Eukaryota > Metazoa > Chordata > Mammalia > Dasyuromorphia > Dasyuridae > Antechinus > Antechinus flavipes. Next base: position 610,482,686 of record NC_067400.1, read on the forward strand.
TCAGGACACGTGTCTGGCTAAAAGCCAAGGAAATAGTCCCTGTCTTCCAGGGGGTTGTGTCTGACCGGGGGCTTGCGGTGATCAGGCAGCCCCATGAGATGCACCCAGCAGCCCAGTGCTCCAGGGAGCGCTGGGTTTGGTATCAGAACAACCACACTTAGATACCTACCACCCGTGCTACCTTGGGGCTCAGTTTCCCCTTTTGCAAGAATGAAAGGACTTTTATGGCCTCCAATCTCCCTTCCAGCTTGTAATTGATGAGCCTGAGCGGATATTTTTTTAAAAGAGGCAAAAGAAATAAAGGCAAAGGGATTCTGTAAGTAGAGGGAGAGCACAGGGTCTGAATGGGAAGGACTTCTCGAAGGAGGTGCTCAAGCTGAGCCTTGAAAGGAGCTGGGGGTTCCCAGGGGCAGAGGTCAGGGAGAAGGGCATTCTGGGAGTGGGGGCCAGTCTGGATGAAGGCAGGAAAGAGGGAGGTGATGGGGAAGGAGAGCAGAAATGGCCGGGGGAGGGTGGGGATAATGAAGGTCATTATCAGGCCGAGGGCATCGAGGGGAGCGGGACGGGGGTGATGGGATAATGAGCGGGGATGGCGCTGAGGGATTCTGATGGTGATGGGTGATTGATGGGGAAAAAATGCTCCTCCGCACCTTTCACCAGCCCCAGTTCCCATGGACCTGGGGCCAGGAGCCGGAGCTGGAAGTCGAGAGGCCGGAGCCAGCGCTGGCGGGAAGCAGACTCGCTGCTCAGTGGCTCTGAGCTCCCGGCCAGCGTCTGCTAAGCTCATGGCCCTGTTTTATGGGCTTCCTGTTCCAGGCAGGAGGACCGAATTCCTCCTCCACACCCATCACCTTCCCCCGGGAGGCCGGAGGGGCACAGAGGCGGCCGGGGTGGGGGGGCTTATGGGGGGAGCGTTCTTTCCCGTCCCCGACACTTCGTCCCTCCCCTGGAACAAAAATCTCAGGCTTGACTGGGTCTGACGGGAATCTGGCCGACCTACGGTGTGGGTAGATGGAGACGGGGTTGGGGAGAGGAAGGACGAGGGCACGGAGGGCCCCAGACAGCCGGAACCTTAAGCCCGCTGCCCCCCAGCCCCCCGAGGTCCCCAGGACCTTGTACAGTCACCCGCCTGTACCAGGGCACCAGATGGTCCCTCCGGGCCCCGCCTGCCCGATACAGGTCGGGAAGCTCCCGGGACCCTCTCCTGCTGCCTGCAGCAGAGGGAGAAGAAGGCTGGGGTTTGAAGTCAAATGGCCATCCCTTCACCCTCTCCATCCGTGAGCCCGGGAGGACGGGCCTTGGCTGCCCGGGAGAAGCGGCTTGGCCCAGCCCGGGTGTGAGGCTGGGAGCCTGCCAGCCCCCTCAGTCATCACAGAGGGAGTGAGGCGTCAGCAGTGCCCGGCGCCGTGCCAAGCAGGAGCCATTTGTCTGCCTTTGAAACATCTGGCCCCTCGGGCGTCCCCCCTGCCCACATGCCGGGCCCGGCTGGGTCTTGGCCCTCCCGGGGCCTCGGAGCCGATTGTGAAATGCCCCCCCCCCCGACCCCTCTCCCATCCCACCCTTCCCCTGACTCCCTCTCTGGCTTTGGGAAATCACAGAAAAGCACCTGGAAAAAAGTCCTTTCTGGTCATTGCCTGCCCCGCTTCCCTCGCCCGCTCCCGGCCAAAGAACGGAGCATGGATCCCGGCCCGGCCGGCCGGGGACCTGTTTTTGCTCCCTTGGCCAGCTCCCCTGGGCGGGCGATGGCCCCACCTGCACATCCGCATGTGGGGGAGGTCAGAGGACCTCTGACCTCCGACCTCTGACCTGTCCTGGCTGGTCCCCCAACCCCCCTGCTCCTCCTTGCTGCCAGGCCACTCTTTAAGGGACAGAGTGTATCAGGGCCTGGACCAAAAGGGGAGGACCCCAAACATGCGGGAGTCTCTGTGCCCCCCGAGGTCACAGAATACATTTCTCTGTGCCTGCTCCGTGTCTTAGTGGGCGTGTGTCATATTTTTGGACTTTAACTTTGAACTTATTATTCAGTTATTTGTCTCAATTTGTTAAACTTTTATTTTAAACTAACTTTTTAACTTTCATTTTAAATTTTTATACTTTTAAAAAAAGATTATACATTTTAAATTCTCTCTCTGACCTCCCCATCTCTTCCCCAGCCCACTGAGAAGTTCAACAATGTAATTAATAATGGACATTTATTTATTTACTTTAATTATTTTGGGCTTTAATTTTTATTTTTTACACTTTTTTTTAGAAGATTTTGCATTTTAAATTCTCTCTCTGACCTCCCCATCTCTTCCCCAGCCCACTGAGAAGTTTAACAATGTGATAAGGGGTGTACATTTATTTATTTACTTAATTATTTTTAACTTTAATTTTTACTTTTTTATGCTTTTTAAAAAAAATTTTGAGTTTTAAATTCTCTCCCCGTTTCCATCCCCTGACTTGGTACCTCCCTTTCCTAGAGAGCCAGACTCCCCGAGGGAGACCGATGGGCGTCACTTGGTACCCACCTTTGCCTGGACTGTTCCCACATGCAGCTGATCCCCCTCTTCTGGGAACCCCAGAAGTTTAGCTCTGACCACATCCCTGGGCCAGCTCCGGCCTTGGCCAGCTGGGAGCCAGGACTCCTGGGTTTCCTGGGGAGTTGTTAGACCTTAAAAAATGACAGAAGCGGAGCTTCTGCTGGCCCTTTCCATTCCCAGCTGCTCCCCCCACCATGGGATGTTTCTTCTTGGGTTTGCCCCACTCTGGCGTTCTGTGGATTTCTTGTCACTGTCCATTTGCCTTCTGGATGAATCGCGTCTGTTTGTGGCCCGCTGTTAGGAGTGACTCCTGGGGAGGACTGGGGGACAGTGGGGGAGGAGGAGAGGGATGACTCACTGCTCCTCCTCCCCTGGGAGGAGCCCCCCTACGGGTCCCTAGTGGAGGCTGAGTCTCTATTCTTGCTCTCTCTTCAGCCACCCGAGGGTCCGGGTCCTGAGCTCTCAGACGCCCACAAAACTTGGCTGAACTTTGTCCGGAGGCCGGATGAGGGCGCCCCCAGGAAGAAATGCAAAGGAAAAGATAAGAGATTAGTGAGTGCTCCAGGCCAAGGCCAAGAGGAGCTGGGGTGGGGGGGGAAACAGGGAGGGCCCTGGTTCTGGAGTGGGGGCGGGGCCCACTTCTGCCCGACTTGGGGTCTCACCAGTCCCTTTGTCTTCTTTAAGCGTGGCCTCATGGGCCCTCCTGGCCCCCCCGGGCCTGCTGGCCCCCCAGGCCCCCCAGGGGCCGAAGTCACCCAGGAAGCTCTGTTGCAGGAGTTCAAGGACATGCTGAAAGGTGAGAGTGGGCCCTGGGCCCCAGCCGGAAGGGAGCAGGGCCCGCTGGGAATGGAAGGCCTGGGGGTCAGGAGGGGGAGGACTGGGGTGAATCTGGGGTCTCTATGACCAGTGTTCCCCACAGAGGCCACAGAGCGCCGGGCGGCGACGGCGGCCTTGGCCCAGCCCAGCCAGAGGCCCCTGGACTCCATCGTGATCCCCTACAGGCGCGTGGAAGAAGCTTTCCACTGCAAGCTGAAAGCCCAGCTGGTCATCGACAAGAAGACCCTGATGGAGCTGCACAGCTTCCAGGCGGTGAGCCGGGGACCCTTCCCTCCCCAGGTCTGGCCCAGGACACCGAGTCCGGGGGTGCCCGCTCCGTGGCTGAGGGCAGAGATAACTGGAGCTAGAGCTCCCTTCGAATCTAACCTTGTCCTTTCCTAGCTGGGTGATCCTGGCTAAGTCATTTAATCTCTCCCAGCCTCAGTTTTTCCATCTGTAAAATGGGTTCATGATGCCTAGAGACCCACCTCCCAGAAGTATTGGGAAGCTCAGCTGAGGTGGTGTGTGTGAAGAAGGGTTTTTCCAACCCCCACTGATAGTGATAAATGCTAGTCACACATAATTGAGGGGAAGGCCAAGGAATAGTGCCCTGAGTCAGGGATTCTGAGTTCAAATCCTGCCTTAAACTTTGTGTCACTGATTAAATCACTGAAACTCTTGTTGCCTCCAGGGAGCTCTCTGAAGGTGATTTAGAGTCTCCCCTCGCCCCCAGAAGTATATAAAACGATTTTGTGAGATCAGGCATGGCCAGAGGCACTCACACACCCACCCACACACACACTCACTCACACACAATCACACTCTCACATACACATACAATCACACAGTCACACACACTCACACACACACACTCATATACAATCACACTCACACACATACAATCACACTCACGATCACACAGTCACACACACACACAATCACACACAATCATACATACAATCACACTCATGATCACACACAAACTCACACTCTCACACACAATCACACAGAATCACACACAGTCACACAACACTCATACAATCACACACACTCACAATCTCTCACATTCACACACACTCACACAGCCCCAAAGCCAGTTAGCCAGCGCCCGAGGAGACAGGGGCGCTTTCTGGGGCTCGTGTCCTGGTGCCGCAGTTTCCTTTGTCTCCCGCCAGTGGTTTGGAATTACGTCCCGGCTTCTATTAGTGTAATTGCTTTAATGGGGGAGGGAGGGAGCCCTTTTCTGTTGGACTTGAAGGCAGCCGGGATGCCAGGGGAGGGAGATGCTGCTGCTGGGAGGGAGCCCGACTGGAGGAGACTTTCCTCCTCTGCTCCTCCCTCACCCCCACAGACCTGGAATGTGTAAGTCCTGGCTTAGAGGAGCCTCCGCTCCGCTGGGTGCCTCAGTTTCCCATTTGTGACCCATCCTCCATGGTCCCTGGACTTGGGGAGGAAGCAAAAGCTCGGGGGGCTCGGTCGTGCTAATTCGGGGTTCCTCTCTCCCCCACAGCCCCTGGCCAAGGGGGCCTTCCTGCGGGGCTCGGGCCTGAACCTCTCGACCGGCCGCTTCACGGCCCCGGTGTCCGGCATCTACCAGTTCTCGGCCAACGTGCACATTGGTGAGTGGGGGAGGGGAGGCAGAGCTGAGGGGGAGCCCTCTGTGCTCGGGGACGGGGGGAGACACCGGGCAGTGCCCTGTGAGCTGGAGTCTGTGGAATTGGAGACGTGTACAGAGAGTGAATGGTGCTGTGTACTCAAAGATGAAGAAATGCAAATTTGGGGGTCATCTGGGGGTGGGAAATTTTTTTGGTGGAGGGTGGGGGATGGAGAAAGCAGACGGGTGGCTGTGGGCACACTTATAAAGCACCTACTATGTGCCAGACAAGAGGCAGAGTGGCAGCTGTGAGGGCCTTACAGGCAGGAGGCTTGCCTTGGATCCATCCTGACCACCCACCCTGGCCAAATCTTAACCTTTCAGGGTCTCGGGCAATTTTTTTTCATTTAAAGCAGAGTGATACATTTATTATTATTATTATTATTATTATTATTATTATTATTATTACAGCTTTTTACTTTCAAAACACACGCACAGATAATTTGTCAACATTGACCTCTGCAAAACCATGTGTTCAGATTTTCCCTCCTCCCTCCCCCCACCAGATGGCAGGGAATCCAGTATACATGTTAACATATATGTTAAATCCAACGTGTGTAAACATATTTGTACAATTTTCTTCAGGCAATTTTTTACAACACAGGGCTGGACCTGGATCTTCTGGGGCTCCTTCTTACTCTCGCTCTCGGGTGCCGTGTCCAGAGAAATAAAGGGATTTGGGTTGGGGCAGGGCCCTCGCAATGGGGTGACGGGAAGGGGAGATCTTCCTTTAAGGGAACCAGGAGTTCGACAAGGCAGACGTCCCTCCGTGGACGCAGGCTGGCCGTTCATCCTGTGGTTCTGACGGGATTTTCCCGGGATCACAGACGGGCTCTGAACTCGGTCCAGCGCTCTGTGTTCCATGTGCGTCTCCTAGAGAGACGCTTTCTGTTTCCGTGTTGCTCTTCTCCCCGACTGTGGGTAATGGAGAGTGGGGGGTATTTCTGAGACCCGCCCGAATGGTGAAAGGGAGCCGCTAAGGCTGGGTCTCAGCAGGCTCTCCGTCCAGCCTGATGCTTTTCTCTCAGACCACAGCGAGCTGAAGAGCCGAGCCCAGCTGAGGGCCCGAGACAATGTCCGGGTGCTGATCTGCATCGAATCCTTGTGTCATCAACACACGTAAGTGACTGTGCTTTATACTTAGGTGGGTCCTGGACTCCTGGACTCCCACTTCCTGGGCCCTGCGGACTCCGGGATGTCTCAGCAGGGCCCGGGACGGGGCCGTCAGTGCCTGAGAAGGAAGAAGGGCCGGGATCCCCTGTTTTAGGAAAACCCGTTATATGGCGGGAGATGGTGCCCCAAGGGAAGCCCTCCTGATTGGTTTGTTTGGGAGAAAGAGTGGAAGGGAAAAATAAGTCTCAAGGGCTCTTCCTCTACCTCATGGCTGGTAGGGGGCAAACAAAGAGAGTGAATATAATTTGTGTATGTGTGGATATATATATATATATATATACATACATACATACATATATATATATCTATATATATATCTATATCTATATCTATATATCTATATATATCCCTGTATATTATATATATCCCAGTGAGCCTGGGTTTCTAATGCAATACAATAGTTATAAATGTAAAATCCGGGCTCAAGCAATCAATTGCACAAGCACAAGGTGGGGAAAGTGTGCTGGGCAGTAAAGGTCCGAAAAAAACATTGGGGTTTTGGGACAAGCTCAGTATGAGTCAGAATGACTTAGGATGGCCAAAAATAATGTCACCTTCGGCACATTGAACATACATGGACTTATGTATTAGAGGGGATTTTCTTCAGGTTCCATTGGATGATGAGGGATCCGTGGGATCCCACGATCCTGTCTCCACCTTCCCAGTCCCACTCTTAAGGGGAGGCTGGCAGGAACACCGGGAGAATGGCAGAGTCCCAATGAAGGAGTCTCATCCCACCTTGCAGTTGCCCACCTCTTTAAAGTCCCCTCCTTCTGAGCACTGCCTTCTGTGGCGCTTTGCCCCCTCCCCAGGTGTCCAAGAGGAACCTGTTCCTGAGGAAGTTTTTGTTGCTACTTGGGAGGCTTCAGGGGGCCGGGGGTGAGGGGCGGGGAAGGTCATGAGCCTTTTGGGGGAGACAGGGAGGGAGGGAGAACTCACGGCTTGTGACGGAGAAGGCCCCGGCCCACCTGCGGCCTCCTAGCCAGGCGGCTCCTCGCAGAGACCGAGACCCCCAGAGAGGAGAGCTCCTTAGTCGGGAGAGCTGAGTCCCGTGGTCCGAAGTGGGGACGTGCCCTGTGGGAGGACCCAGGGGAAGATGGGCAGGGCCAGACCAAGCAATGGCCTCCTCCCCCTGTGCCTCCTGCCCCTGATGCCTCCTGCTGGCTTTGGCCGTAGGTCCCTAGAGGTGATCACGGGCCTCGAGAGCAACAGCAAAATCTTCACGGTGCACATCCAGGGGCTTCTGCAGCTTCAGGTAGTGAGGGGGGCAGGGAGGGGTCGAGGGCCCCCACGGGGAGCGACCCCAGCCTCGAGGGCCGCCAGGGCCTCTGGGCCCAGCTGCTTGTCACACCCCTGGGGGTGGGGGTGCTCCGGGGAGGAGGCCCCGGGGTGGGGGAGGGCAGCTGCCGGCCCTCCTCAGGGCCCAGCCCCCTCTCAGGCCAGGCCGCCTGTGCTTCTCTCCTAGGCCGGCCAGTACACCTCCATCTTTGTGGACAACAGCGCCGGGGCTGCCCTCACCATCCAGAGTGGCTCGGACTTCATGGGGATGCTCGTGGGGCTGTGACCCGGAGGGAAGCCCAAGCAGCTCAGGGCCAGGGCCGGCGGGGAGCCCCTGGTCGGGGAGGGGCAGGACCTGGGGCAGGGGGAGAAAGGACCCCCGGGGCTCCCCCCTTCTCCGGGATCCGGGAGCCCAGCCGGGGCCGCCGCCCCGCCTTCCCTCCGTGTTCCCCCAAACACACACACCACGGACACCCACGTGCCCTGTGCATCCCCCCCAACACTCACACACACATATTCACACACCTTGCGGGTCAGAGGCGGCTGCTTGTTTTTTTTATTCCTGTCTATTATTATATACGTTACTGATAATTATTATTATGAAAATTATGATAATAGAGAATAAAATGGCGGGAGGGGCCTGACCTCCAGCCACGTGTGGTTAAGAGTCCTGGCTCCTGTCGCTGGGGGAGAGGCTGGGGGACGGGGGGCTGGAAGGAGGAGCCGAAGCCTTGGGATCCTGGGGTCACAGAGGGAGAGCTGAGAGGGGCCTCAGTCCGGCCTCCGAATTTCACTGACAGGAAACTGCTCCCCAGAAGGTGAAGTGATTTCCTAAAGTCCCACGTGTAGCAAAGAGAGATTGGAGCCTGACTCCGGGCCCCAGGCCCCAGGACTTCAGGGAAGGGGGGCACGTGGCCTGGTGCTGGGCTGCCACGCGCGGACGGCCTCCCTCCCCAAAGGTCCGGCCCTGTCCTCGGCCTCCGAGCCTCCCTTCTCCATTTTTTTGGATGGAGCCGGGGAGCAGCAGCCTCGGACTGTTTCACGGGGCTGTGACTCCCCCCTCGGGCCGGGGCGGGCCTCTGAGTGTGGGATGCGGGCTCCCAGCTCTGATTCCTGGTCCCGGGCGGCCCCGGGTTCTTCGGGGACAGGAGGGCGTCCTCCCGAGTCCCAGGGGGTCCCCTCCCCGACTCCGTCTGTGTGAAAGGTTCCTCCTGCCTCATGCCGACGGAATCCTGCCTGTGAAGGCCTGCCTCCTCCTTCCTTCCCCCTCCCCATCCCCCTCTCCATCCCCCAAGCCCGTTTGCCCCCATGCCTGGGCACACACAGGCCCATGGGCGAGTCACACCGACACCCACCTGTGCCCCTGGCACGCGGGCCGGAAACGGGCCTCGGGATCCCCCGGAGCAAGCGCGGGGGCCTCTGAGGGCAGACACATTGACGGTGTGACGGGAGGCCCCGAGCGAGGTCCCGGGACACCTTCTGGCCGAGCTCCGGCCTCAGTTTCCCCTTCTGTTGGATGGTAAAGTCCCCAGTCAGCAAGTTTTCACTCAGCAGCCTCTATGGGCCGGGCACCGTGCTGGGTGCTAAAGTGACACGGGTGGAAATCAGAGTGAATCCCTGCCCTTCGGAGTTCGTATTATGGGGGGGATAGAACAGAGTCCCAGGTAAACACACGTGTGCACACACCACAAAGTGGGAACTAGGGGTGTGGGTCGAGAAAGGCCTTAGAGGTACTTGGAGACTGGGGGGAAGCTTCCAAGAAGGTGAATCAGCGAGGGAGAGCGTTTCAGCTGGGGCACAGCCTAGGCAAAGGCCCGGAGGCTGGGAAAGAAGAAGGGCCAGGGCATAGAGCTTGAGATGGGGTGGTCAGCTGGGCAAGATAAGCTAAAAGCGGACTCTGATTTAAGGAACAGAGCTGAGCGGCCCCCTGGGGGAGAGGCTGGAGGGGAGGCTTTAGGTAGCAGGGAGGAGGGAGAGGGGGCCTCATGGGGAGTGCAGAGGTTTCTCTTTCTCCCGCTCCCCCAGTTCCGGGGGGGGGGCATGTATCCAGGTCTGCCCTAAGGGTTTGGGGGACCTAGCCCCATCTGTCCCACATAAATTCGGTGCTGATGGGGGCACGGGGCTTTTAAACAGCTAGCAAAGGGATGAGTAGATATCATGTGATCAACCCTTAGAAGCTCAGCTTTGGGGCAGCCGGGTAGCTCAGTGGGTAGAGCACCGGCCTTGAAGTCAGGAGGACCTGAGTTCAAATCTGGCCTCAGATACTTAATACTTCCCGGCTGTGTGACCCTGGGCAAGTCACTTAACCCCAAATTAACAGATCCCCATTTGGTCCATGTTTATTCCAAGACTTCCTTCGACGGGGAGCTCACCCCCTCTGGAGCGGCAGGCCCCATGTCACTTTGGGGAGTTTTTCCCGACAAATCTGCCCCTTGGCACCTCCTGCCCGGGTCCTCAGCTCCACCCTCTGAGGCAGAACTGTGGGAGTTTCTCTTCCATATAACAACAGGCTGCGCCTCCCCCCAAGTCAGAGTCTTCTTCAGGCTGAAAATCCACAGCTCCCCCCACAGATCCCCATCCAGCCTAGTCTGTTCCTGAGGGAGGGAGGGGGCTCGCTTCACCCCGGGAACGCCAAAGGCCGATGGAGTCGGGGAGGGACCATCCTCCTGCCTCCAACGGAAGGCCCGGCCCGAGCCAAAGGCAGAGGCATCTCCCTGGGCCCGGGCCCTGCAGCACCGGCTTTTACGTTCTTCTGGAGATAGCAAGGAAACCCCCCGGGGTCTTCGCTGGGGCTCAGGCTGCGGAGAAAGCGGCCCTTCCCGGCCCGTTAGGCCCCTGCACCAAGGCCCAGCAGCCTCTCCAGACTGTGGCCAAACTGTGGTTTCACAAGAGTTGGAGAGAAGGAAATAAGCATTTATGAAGCACCTAATGTATATCAAGCACTATGCCCAGCCCCTTTACAAATATCTCATCTGATCCTCAAAACAACCCTGGGAAGTAGGGGCTATTATTATGCCCGTTTTACAGACTTGGCAAACAGGGTTAAGGCTCACACAGTTAGTGAGTGGGGGAAGCTGAGTGTGAACTCAGGTCTTTGAGGTTTCAGACCCATTGCACCACCTAACTCATGGGGAGGGAGGACTGAGCTAAAGGCACTCCCGTACACTTAGGCTGAGGCTGGGACCGGGGGACATGAGGCCGAGGGAGCATCCTTCGGGCAGGAAGCTCTCTGCCCAGAGCTGGAAGAAACTTAGAGACCAAAATGCCCATTTTACAGATAAGGACACTGAGACCTAAGGGGCAAAGCTACTTCATAGTCCTGGATTCTCTCATAGGCACTGGCTGCCTGACTACTCAAGGGCCCCTGGGGATCGGGCCTGAGGGCAGGCAGTGGGGAAAGGCCTGGGCTGAGGCTGAGAGGAGGAGGATGGGATGGCTGAGGATGCTGGGGCAGAGCAGAAGGAAGGAGGGGGTGGGGGCAGGGACTAGGATGGGAATGGGACTTGGAGGGGAGGGGGAGGAAAAGAAAGGTTGGAGCTGAGGACAGAGGAGGGCCAAGGGGAAGGGCTGGGGCCAGAAAGAGGAGGCTGGGGGAAGGGAGGGGCTGGAGGAGGAGAAGGCCTGGGTGTGTGTGAGAGAAAGACAGACAGACAGAGACAGAGACAGAAACAGAGACAGAGAGAGAGACAGAGACAGAGACAGACAGAGAGAGAGACAGACAAACAGAGACAGAGAGACAGAGAGACAGAGACAGAGACAGACAGAGACAGAGAGACAGAGACAGAGACAGAGAGAGACAGAGAGAGACAGAGACAGACAGACAGAGAGACAGAGACAGAGACAGACAGAGATACAGACAGACGGACAGAGACAGAGAGAGAGACAGAGAGACAGAGACAGAGACAGACAAAAACAGAGACAGACAGAGAGAGAGACAGACAGACAGAGACAGAGACAGACAGACAGAGACAGAGACAGACAGACAGAGAGACAGAGACAGAGAGAGAGACAGATAGAGACAGAGAGAAAGGGGGGAGGGAGGAGGGTTGAGTGTGTGTGTTTTACATTTGGAGTCTAATAAAAAATACTTTATAGCAACAGATTTTTCTAAAGGAATCTAAGCTGGACGGCCGGTAGCCGTGTGGAGCTGTTGGCCAATAATGGAAAACCCAGGCTCGGGCTGGAGGAGGCGCCCGCCTGCACCGGGCGGCTCTTAGAAGCGTTTTAAGAGCTCTGGGTCAAAGAGGGAATATGGAGCTGGGCCAGGCCCAGAAGGGTCTGACTCACTGGGGCCCTAAGAAAGGTCAGGGAAGTGAGCTCTCCCCTGCGGCATAAAGGCAACTTCTTCTTGGTTTCTCTCCGTCTCTGTCGCTGTCTCTGTCTCTCTCTGTCTTTGTCTCTGTCTCCCTATGTATCTCCTATGGCTGTCTGGTCCATCTCTAAGAATTAGTTTCTGTCTCTTCCTGTCTGTCTCTGTCTTGGTTTCTCTCTGTCTCTGTCACTGTCTCTCTCTGTCTTTGTCTCTCTTTGTCTCCCTGTGTGTCCCCTAGGGATGTCTGGTCCATCTCTCCTAATTAGTTTCTGTCTCTGTCTCTCTGTCTCTCTGTCTCTGTCTCTGTTTCTGTCTCTGTCTCTCTGTCTCTGTCTTTGTCTCTCTTTGTCTCCCTGTGTGTCTCCTAGGGATGTCTGGTCCATCTCTCCTAATTAGTTTCTGTCTCTGTCTCTGTCTTTGTCTCTCTTTGTCTCTCTGTGTGTCTCCTACCAATGTCTGGTCCATCTCTCCTAATTAGTTTCTGTCTCTGTCTCTGTCTCTGTCTCTGTCTCTCTGTCTCTCTGTCTCTCTGTCTCTGTCTCTGTCTCTGTCTCTGTCTCTGTCTTTATCTCTCTTTGTCTCTCTGTGTGTCTCCTACCAGTGTCTGGCCCATCTCTCCTAATTAGTTTCTGTCTCTGTCTCTCTGTCTCTCTGTCTCTGTCTCTGTCTCTGTCTCTGTCTTTATCTCTCTTTGTCTCTCGGTGTGTCTCCTACCAGTGTCTGGTCCATCTTTCCTAATTAGTTTCTGTTTCTGTCTCTGTCTCTGCCTCTGTTTTTGTCTCTGTCTTATCTGTCTGTGTGTCTCCTACAGGTGTCTGGTCCATCTCTCCTAATTAGTTTCTGCCTCTGTCTGTTTCTCTGTGAGACCCTGTCTCCATCTTGCTCTGTCTCCTATTTCTCTCTGCCCTTCTGCCTCCCTCTCTGTCCATCTCTCTCAGGTGCTGCTATGCCGAGAAGGGAGCTTCCCCCCACTCTCCCTTTTCTTTTAGCCGGATTGCCTCATTCTCTTGGCTCCTCATTGCCTTTTCCTATGGAGGAGCTGAGTTCAGGCCTTGTCACCAAAGAAAGAAGCTCAGTGTGACCCAGGGGAGAAGCCCCCCTTGACTTCCCGAACCCCTGAATCCCTCATGTGAGTCCCTTTCCCCCACTCCAGTCCCAGCCCAGACTCCTGAAAGGATTTGGAGGGAAGGAGAGTTGAGGCTGAAACTTTACAATTTTTTAACATTCGTTTTAAAAAAGTTTTCGAGTTGAACCTTGTCCTTTTTCTCCAGTCCCTTCCCCATCCCCTGAAATGGCTGGCAACAGATCGGTTGTACATTTAAAATCGTGCAAAACATTTCCATACCATCCAGATCGCAAAAAAGCAAGAAAAGGAAGTGAGAAAATGACACTTTGCTCTGCACCCAGAATCCATCAGTTCTCTCTCTGGAAGTAACACTTTTCCTCATGAATCCTCCAGGCTTGTCCGGGATCACTGTATCGCGCAGGCCCAAAGCTCTCACAGTCGATCATCTTTGCGATGTTGCTCTTACTGTGTACAACCTTCTCTCGGTTCTGCTCACTTCAGTTCTCCTCAGATCATCCAATCTTCCTAGATCTTTCAGAAACTCTGCAATCAAACATTTATTACGGATAATTGAGGGGTCCCTGGTTACCAGCAGACTGAGTATATTTCTGTTAAAACTCTCGCTCCGTTGTACAGACGGGGAAACTGAGACCCAGTGACGTTTGATAACTCGTTGGATAACGTGCCACAAGCCAGAGGCCAGATGTAGGTGGGAAACGCCTGAATCTTGAAGCTCAGCCCTGTTACTGTTGTTATAGCCAGGGAGTAAAAGAAAAGGGGAAGGAAGCTGGACAGAGCCCGAGGGAACCTTGGCTTGGGCCAGGGCCAGAGTCAGCGGGGGCAGGTGCAGACAGAGTCTGGTAGAGGGAGACCAGCAAGGAGATAAAGAGGCGGGGAATTCCTGGAGGATAATGGGCGACACTTTGTCTGTGGGTCCTGGGGTTTAGCGCTGGCTTCCAGCAAGGGCTGTGAGAGCGGGTTGGCGCTGGTGAACAAGCAGGGCTGGGCTGGACTGGCAGAGGAACAGGTGGAGACGGTACCACTGCTCTTCTTTAATGAGCAAGAGACATGGCTCCAAAGGTGGGCAGAACAGCCCCCTCCGGCACTATCTACTCCTTTCCCTTCTTAACTCTTAAGCCTGATTCCAAGACCTGCTCCCCACCATTCCCAATTCAGGCCATTTACCTATTCACTTCTCCATCTTTCCTGTCAATGGATTCATTCGCCTTCCTATCCATCCATCCACTGATTATGTTCTCACTCACTCGTCTATTTACCCATCCATTTATCCACATCCCAGCCATTCACACGGCCCTTCATCCACTAATCCAGCTACTCACTCAATCACATATCTACCAACTTCTTCACACTTGTACCTTTACAATTCACCCATCAACCCATCCATCCATCCATCCATCCATCCATCCATCCATCTATCCATCTATCTAATCTATCTATCTATCTATCTATCTATCTATCTATCTATCTATTGTCTATCTATTATCTATCTAATCTATCTATCATCTCTCTTTCTAATCATCCATCCATCTTTCTAGTCACCCATCCACCATTCCAATCTATCTATCCATCTATCCATTCCCCCGACCATCAAACTTCTATTCAGACTCCGTACTAGATTTAGAGACATTTAAGCTCAAGTGGATGCTTGCTACTTGTTTATAATCCTTTACTTATCTCTGGTTTACTAATCTTTACTTATTCTGGCTTGTATATTTTTTGTACATAGTTTTTTTTTTTTTTTTTTTTTTTTTTTTTTTTTTTTTTTTGCTGTTTTCTCTCCGATTAAATTGCAAATTTTCCAGTGCTGAATGTCTCATAGTAGGTGAGTGCCTGGCACATAGTAGGTGCTTTTTCTCTGTGTCATACTCATCTATCTATCCATCTATCTATCCATTTATTTATAGATCTATCATCTATCTCTCTATCTCTCTATCTATCCATCCACCCATCCATCCATCCATCGATCCATCTGTCCATCTATCTATCCATTCAGATCTCTCTTTCGCTCTGTCTTTGTCTCTGTCTCTGTCTCTCTATCTCTCATCTCCCCTCTCTATTATTTCTCTATTTTTATTCTTTCTCTTTCCCTTTCCTTCTCTTAGAGTAAGAAGCTCATTGCCCACCTTGCCAAGGTTAAGGGCCCTTCATGGCATTCCCTTTAATCACTCTTTTATCTTCACTCTTTCCCTCCCACCTTTAGACTCAGATCTCCTCTCTCTCTAATCCATTCATTTTAAAATATGGTTCCTGATTTTTTTTTCTCCCTCTGAGCCCTAATCTAGTTTACACTTGACCTTCCTTTCCCTCCATCGCCTACACTGACTTTCTTCCCTCCCCCACCCCTTGCAATTTGTACCACTGCAACGAAACGGTTTCCTTTGAGGTGACCCTGTGGGATCCATTGACTTTTTCTTATTCCTCATCTTGCCCGACCTTTCTGCTGTTTTATACCACTGGCTTCCTTCCCCTTCTTCTTCATGATCTCTTTTCCTTCAGCCTCTGAGACACCGGTTCCCCTTCAGACTGTTTATTTCTAGTCTCCTTCCTGGGTTTCTCTCCCGGCCCCTCAGTATGGACATGTCCCAAGGCTTGACTTCTCCTCTCCCCTGTAGCTTTTAAGACTGCCCGGGGCACTCAGGGATGCAGTGATTTGCCCAGAGTACCACAGTCCCCATCGAGGTCTTGTGGCTCGAATGTCGCTTCCTCTGCCACACGTGGAGGGTGCTGGATTGGCTTGGGTGGCAGAGGTAGCTGATGAGTGTGAAGGGGCAAATTTTTTTTTTTACTGATGCAGAGTGTGAAAGGACTCCAATTTATCAACTCCACCCACCCTGCGTCATCCTGGGCCTTGGGGTTTAGTAATACTCCCCATAAGGACAGACTTCATTCTTTTCAAATACTTTCCCTTCTGTCTTCCCATTAGAGTCTCATAAAACCCCTGTGATGTGGGCAGAGCAGGGGCAGTTATTCCCAGTTATAGAAGAGGAAATCGAGGTCCAGAGAGTCATTTGTCCATGGTCACCTGGGTGAGTTAGTGATCGCTGGGGCTAGATAGAAAACAGCTGTTCCAGGCTCCCATCCCTGGAGCTCTCTTATTTGGCCTCTGCCTGATCCTGAGGTGAATGATGCTCCGGGTCATCAGAGATCAGCATTGTGGGTAAGGAGCTAGATTTAGAGTGGGAAAGAGCTGGATTCAAATTCTAACTGGGTTTGGCCCTGGGTCTCTGAGCTGTTGCAGTGGAAAGCGCTTGGTGCTGAAGTCCCCTTCTATCTGGGTGTCAATCCTGGCCCTGCCAGAAAAATGGAGTTAACTCCGAGGTCCCGTCTAGCTTCAGACGGACCAGGGGACCCATGGACTGGGAAAGGAGGCGACGAGGTCCACGCCATGAGATTGTCCAGAGCCTCGGCCCACGGAGCAGAGTCAGCGTTAACACAAACGCATGTACACATGTGCACTCACACACGTGTACGTGCGGAAACAATGTAATAGATAATGGACCCACCGCCAGCTGCTTCGGGGAGCACTGGCAATAGAGGGCCACCGTTGGAGGCTGTTCCTCAAACCTGACAACGAGGGCTTGGAATGCTCTCTAGCCTCATCTTTGCCCCTTTGCTTCCTACTGTTTTCAGGAGACCTTTTCTGATCCTCCCAGATCTTGATGTCTTTCCCTTGAGATTACACTCGATGTATTATGCATATTGCATAATGGTCTTCTCCCTTAGACATTGAACTCTTTGAGGCTAGAGACTATGTTTTTGCCTTTCTTTGTTCCCATGGTGCTTAGCACAGTGCCAGATACATAGCAAATATTTAATAGATGCTTCTTATCTTCCTTCTTTCCTTCTTCCTTCCCTCCCTCCTTCCTTCCCTTCCCTCTCTCCCTCTTTTCTTCCCTCCTTCCTTCCTTCCTTATTTCCTGCCTGCCTCTCTCTCCCTTCCTTTCTTCCTCTCTTCCTCTTTCCCTCCCTTCCTCCTTCTTTCCCTCCTTCCTCTCTTCTTTCTTTCTTTCTTTCTTTCTTTCTTTCTTTCTTTCTTTCTTTCTTTCTTTCTTTCTTTCTCTCTTTCTCTCTTTCTTTCTCTCTTTCTCTCTTTCTTTCTCTTTCTCTCTTTCTCTCTCGCTCTCTTTTTCTCTTATCTCTCTCTTTATCTCTTTTTCTCTCTCTTTTTTCTTCCTTTCCTTTCTCCCTTCCTTCCTTCCTTATTTCCTGCCTCCCTTCTTTTCTCCCTTCCTCCTTCCCTTCTTTTTCCCCTCTTTCCCTCCTTCCCTTCCTTCCTTCCTTTAAAATGCAAGTACCACCTCTGTCCTTGTACCTAATGCATATGCCTAGTTGGTGCTTAATAAATGCTTGTTGATTAATTGAATGGCCTGACACTAGAGACTCTTGAGGCTCTTAGACTCTGAGAACCATCAGAGCTCCCTTGAGACAGAAGATCCAGGGAACCTCAGTGACCCTGGACACTCCTGCCCTGGGGTGTGTGTTGCGTGTGCATGTGCACGCTAGGTGCAGACAGGCTGAACAAGAGCCCCTTGGAGCTGTTATGTTCTCCCTGAGAATGTCTGGGCCCAGGAAGGTCCTTTGGGAAGGAGACAGGTACAATGTTATCAGCAGGACCTCTGCCCGCCCCTTTCTTCTGGGACCTCCAGATGGAGCCCAAGGGAAATTGCCCAATTAGCTCCCTCCCAGAATCCCTCTCTCCCCATCTCCCCTCCTCCCTGCCATGATATTTTGGCTTTAGAAACCCAGACCAAGAATGTAGGTTGTCCAGGCAGAAGTCCAAGGGTTCCAGTGGCAGGATAATAGTTGATACCATCTCTGTCTGGCACCAGAGTTATAGGTCTTCCTCAGGCCAGTGCTGGGGCTGGGGGTAGGCAGCACTGATATTTGACACTGGCACCCCCAATTTGGGCTCTGAATGGGACCTGCTCGGCCAGGCTCTCGGGAAGCCTGGATCGGCCCCTCGGCCGCTCCTGCCCCCACCCTGAGCACCAGGGCCAGAGGCGCACGCAGAGGCCTCTTTGGGACCTCGGTCTTGGCCATAGCTGCCCCAGTTCTGCCCCGGGCCCACAGAAACTATCCTCTTAACCCTTAGGCTTCCCCGCTGCTCCCTTCTGGATTCCACTCCAATGGTGCCATTCCAGGTCTTGCCAGGCAGTCGATAAGCACTTATAGTGTGCCAGTCACCGTGCTACGTCCTGGGGCTGAGAGGAAAGGCCAGAAACGGTCCCTGTCCTTGAGGAGTTCCCAGTCTAATGGGGGCGAGGTTGCCAACTACACGGCAATGACCAGGTACAAACCTGTCTGTACTTTGGCAGCCCCTGGTAAAGCGAATTTCAAGGAGGGAGTGAGAGGGTCAGGCTTGTGCTTTGAAAGATGGTTTTGGCAGCCTTGTCCGAGGCTCCCGGTCACCTTCTCAGAGAGCCAGCAGCTCCTGCCCACAGCTCCGGCCAGTGCCGGCCTCTAGCTAAGGGGACAGCCCAGGCCCAAAGGTGACCAAGAGCGCAGAACAGAACACTCCTTACCAAGAGCATGGAACGGAACGCTCCTTGCCAAGAGCGCAGAATGGGACACTCCTTACCAAGGGCGCATAACGGGCGCTTCTTATTAGCGGCCAGCAAACTAAAATGTGTCATCTCTAGGCTAAAATAGGAGCTGAGCTTGGCATTCGAGCACTCCACAAACTGACTCGTTTCCCTTTCCAGACTGACTTCATATATTCCCTTTCACATATTTTATGCTCCAGCCAAATGGGCCTGCTCACTCTTTCCCAACTCAGCCTGCCATCCATTTCTCACCTCCCTGTCTTTGCACAAGCTGGTCTCCACACCTGTCATGTCCTCCTTCCTCACTTCTGCCTCTCAGAGAAGCCTCTTGGCTTGCTTTAAGGCTCATCTTATGTACTGCCTCCTATGGAGAAGAGAGCATTTCCCAATTCCCCCAGGAGTTAGTTCTCTCTGTGTCTTCTCCCTTCCACCCTTCCCTCTCTCTTCCCTCTTCCCCCTCCTCCTTTCTCTCCTCCTCCTCCTCCTCCTCCTCCTCCTCCTCCTCCTCCTCCTCCTCTTCCTCCTCCTCCTTCTTCTTCTTCCTCTCTCTCTCTCTCTCTCTCTCTCTCTCTCTCCTCTCTCTCTCTCTCTCTCCCTTCTTCCTCTGTTTCTGACTTTCTCTTCCTCTCCTTCTCCCTCCCCTCTTCCCTCTTCCTCTTCTCCCTCTCTTCTTTTTATCCTTCTCTGTCTCTGTCCCTGTCTCTCTCCCATCTCTTTGTTTCTCTGCCTCTGTCTTTTTGTGTCTCTTATATTTTTTCTCTCTCTCTCCATCTCCACCCTCTTCCTCTTCCTTCTTCTCCTCCTCTTCCTCCTCTTCTTCCTCTCTCTCTCTCTCTTTTTCCCCTCCTCTCTCCTCTCTTTTTCTGTCTCTCTCTGTCTCTTTCTGTCTCTCTCCCTTGCTCTCTCTGTCTCTCTCTTTGTGTCTTCCTCTCTCCTCCCTCCTCTCTCTATCTCTACCTTTCTGCCCCATCTCCTCCCCTCTGTCTCTGTCTCTCCCTCTCTCATTCCTCACATGATCCCATCTGCACTTCTCTGTTTACTTCTTCATGGCCTCCCAGACAAGTATAAGTGCTCTGAGATGACTGTTTCCTATCTCGCCTCTTGCCCCAGTGCCCAGCACCTGGGAAGCACATGCCACCCTCCAAGAGGGCATTTATCTCTGCGAGCATCCTGCTTTCACTGCCCCGATCCTGGCAATTCTCGGCAAGGCCTCGGCGGCAGGGTGCCAGCAGCGATGGCGTGCGGAACGGAGAGGTGCCGGGCGCTCCCCCACGGCGGGAGAGGAGCTGCACGTCCCCGGGCGGCCCTCGCTCACCCCAGCTCTCTCCTCTACCCTCCTTCTGCAGGAGGTGAGCTCAGGTGACGAATGAGGGCAGGCCCCCTGGAGTCTCTGGGCAGCTCCCGCCTCAGCCCCCCTGTCTGCACCCACCCCTCCGCGGCTGCCCCCACACATCCATCATAATCAGAGCTGACATTTATATGGCACTTAGAGTTTTACGCACACTACCCCTTTTGATCCAAACATCTTAACAGGCTAGAACATTGGACTGGATCTAATGAGATGAAATTTAATAGGCTGAAATAGCAAGTATCCTCCTTGGGTTCCAGAAATCACTTTTACAAGCACAAGATGGCAAAGGTGTGTTTGGGCAGAGGTTTGTGCTGAGAACAATCCGGGACTGTTACTGGACTGTAAGCTCGGTCCCGGGATGCGGCTGCTGCGAGAAGCTCACTCTCTCTCGGGTAGCTGTAAGAGAGAAAAAGCAGTGGGTATGCTGTCTTCCGCCCGAGTCTGACCACGTAGGCGGTGGTTCTGGGCGCCCCACTTCGAGAAGGGCATTATAAGGGCTTTATAACATTCAGAAAAGAGCAAGTTCCAGGGAAGCACCAGAGGCTGGGCCAACCAGAGAGTTCACTGGAATTTTCAGTGTATTTGCACCTCAAAAATAGGCCAAAGATACAAACCTGGCTTCAGTTGGTGTTTTGCTAATTGTTTAGATTTTTTTTTTTTCCGAGGCAATTGGGGTTAAGTGACTTGCCCAGGATCACACAGCTAGGAAGTGTTAAGTGTCTGAGACCATATTTGAACTCAGGTCCTCCTGACTTAATGGCTAATACTCTATCCACTACACCAACTAACTATTCCTTGTTTAGATTTAAAAAAAAAAAAAGAGGTATAGGGGCAGCTAGGTGGCAGAGTGAATAGAGCTCTAGCCCTGAAGTCAGGAGGACCTGAGTTCCAATGCCTCACTTAACACTTCCTAACTGTGTGATCCTGGGAAAGTCACTTAACCCCAATTGCCTCAGCCAAAAAAAAATAATAAATAATTTGTAAAATAACAAAAATTTGTAAAAGTAATTAATAAATAATAATAAATACTTTGATTCTCCTTGGGGGAAAAAGTAAGAGAGAAAATGGTAATAATGCAGATTAAATTTAATAGTGGTCCACGCAATTTTGTCCCTCCTGGAGAACCAGTTGTTAAACATTCGCCACTAGATCCCTGAGATAGTGAAGGGCCTCCATCCAGTCATATGAAGATCAGATGAGAAACCTAACGGTGTTTACCCTGGAGAAGAGAAGAGTCAGAGGGAAGGAAAGAAGCATTTGTTAAATGCCTATTAAGTGCCAGGCACTGTGCTGAATGTTTTACAAATAATATCCCATTTCATCCTCACAACAATGTTGGGAGGCGGTTACTATTATGATGTTCATGTTATAGATGAGGAATTGGAGGCAATAAATAGGTAAATGACTTGCCCAGGTCATACAACTAGGAAACTGGATTTGAATTTAGCACCTGAGACTCCAAATCTCGAAGCTCTTTCAGTTATGTTATATTCTTTCTTTCTTTTTTGCTGAGGCAATTGGGGTTGAGTTGCCCAGAATCCCACAGTGAGTATGTGTTAGGTGTATGAATCTGAATTTGAACTTGGGTCCTCCTGATTTCAGGACCAGCGCCTTACCCACCAAGCTACCTAGCTGCCCCTGTCATATTATTTCTCCATTATACACTGTTTGTCTTCCCTTTCTTTGTTCTTTTACATTGTTGCAGTCGTTGTATGTGTTATTTTGTTAGTTCTTTTTTAAACTTGCTCAGCCCCTGTCATATTATTTCTCCATTATACACTGTTTGTCTTCCCTTTCTTTGTTCTTTTACATTGTTGCAGTCGTTGTATGTGTTATTTTGTTAGTTCTTTTTTAAACTTGCTCTGCCCCTGCCATATTATTTCTCCATTATACACTGTTTGTCTTCCCTTTCTTTGTTCTTTTACATTGTTGCAGTCATTGTATGTGTTATTTTGTTAGTTCTTTTTTAACTTGCTCTGCCCCTGCCATATTATTTCTCCATTATACACTGTTTGTCTTCCCTTTCTTTCTTTTACATTGTTGCAATCATTGTATGTGTTATTTTGTTAGTTCTTTTTTAACTTGCTCTGCATCCCTTCCTGGTGAGTCTCCCCATGCTGTAATACAACGTGACATTCACCTGCTATCCTGTGCTCAGCCATCTCCTGATTGGAGAGCATTTGCTGGTGGGATGAGCCTTGAATGGGAAGGAAGACGCAAAGCAACAGTCCCTGAATGGGAGCAAGGCGTCAGCCAGGGGTAGGCTGAGGGCAGCCTTGGGCTCCTTGTCTGGGGACCCGGGCAGCTCCTTCCCTGGAGGTAGCAGCTAGGCGCCAGGCAGGACCAGCCCCTCTGGATTTGCTAATGAGCTCACTGACAGGGCTGGGGACTGGCAGGAAAGTGCTGAAGGACAGCTCTGGCTGGGGGCCAGGGCCTCCAGGGTCCCCCAGGGTGGTGGGAGGGTATTGGAAAGAAGGAGGTGAGGAGTGAAATAGTGGCCCAGCTGCTGATGGAGCGTTTGAGGCTCTTTTCTCAGGGAGAAGGGGTTGGGGTGTCCCCAGTGAGAGACCATTCCTAGACACTTCTGAGAAGCAGGGTCAGGTGGAATCAGGAGGTTCCTTAGGTCTGGAGCCCAAGATGGCAGATTGACAGAGCCTAGAGCAGGGATTTGTGGTCTGTGATGGGGATTTGGGACAAAAGTTGGGGTCCAGGCCCAATGGCCTTTCTCTTTGGCAAAAGGACAATAAGTTCCAGACAAAATGGAGGGATATGATAGACACCGGGAATGGTGAATATGAAACTGAGTGGGAGAGAATGGCAGATAAGCTCCTCAGAGGAACTCACAATTAGTAGAAAGGGAGTACCCCATGAGGCTGGGCACACCCTTAGCTGGCAGGCTGGATCCTGGAAGGGTTAGTTAGTGTGAGGAGAAGAAGTGGGGCTGGAAGCACAGTGGAGATGGGGGAGATACCATGAGTCATGAGGAAGGGGAAAGACTGGACAGAGTTAATGGTGGATTGACCCGAAGGAAGGAAACGGTTATGGGGTGGCCCATGGGGAGATTTTATAGGGAAAATTTAACCTCAGGGACATGACTGGGGTTTCTGACAGGGTCTGGCAAGGCAAGACCGCTCCAGACTCTACAGAGGGGGGTTTCAGGGGTTTCAGACTGGACCATTTCCCCAAGGGTGGGACCATGGAGCTAAACTGATCACCACCAGAGCCTTCTGCCTGCTTGCCTCAGGGATCAATTCTTTGCTTTCTCTTGGTCCAAAACACCACTCAGGAGCTCACCCATGATTCCCTGTAATAATTGTTCAGTGAGAACATCCTCCTTCTTCCATATCCCAGTCAGTTCCCTCTCTCGCCCACCACCTCAGCCCGGGAACTTTGGGGCCCAGAGACTGGGACAGGGCCAGCCCCTCTGCCCTTTGACCTCGGCAGCATGGGGAGGGAAAGCGTTTAGAGGCAGAGCCAGAGAGGAGCTTCCCAGTACCTTGTCTAAGGGCCCTCCTCCTGTCTGGGAGCCTCGGTCTTGCCCCCAGACTAAGGCTGGTGCCAGCCGCTGGTCCGTGTAATGTGTGGGGAGGCTCCATGGAGGTGGGAGCAGTTTTGCCTCCTCTTTAGGTCCCCTCCCGCCTCCATCCAGCCATAGCCATTGAATGGCAGGAGTCTGGGGGTGGGGTCCATCCCCCAGTGTGGGGGACAGCTTCAAGACCTCTCCTTGGAGGTCCTGGAGGATTTGGGGGTCAGTGGTCACTCCAGCCTTGAGGCATTAGACTGAGCCTAATGGAAGGTGTATGTTGACATCTCCCCTGAGTGCCTAAGCTCTGTGTCACTGTTAGGCCCTGAGGGGCTGGGAGGAGTGGATCCAGTGTGAGGGGGTGGGGAGGTGGAGGTAGGGAGGAGGACCAAGATCCCAGAGCAGGAGCCTCTCCAGAAGGTATGGGGAAGCAATAGCCGGTTCTCTGTTCCACCCTGTCTCTGGGTCAATGAGAGCACCCTAGAAGAATGGGAGCCCTGGCCAGGGAGGCAATAGCATGGAAATGTCGGGAGGTGGGAATGACTCCAGATAAGGGAGTGTGCTTGGAGCAAACAACTCCTAGGGCCCAGGATTCTCCCAGCAGGCCTCTCTCTCCACCCCCCCTCCCCCCGCCCTCTTTCCTTTCTTGCCCTTCCCCTTCCCTCTCCTTTCCTCTCTTCCCCTCCCCCTCCTCTTCCATTCTTCCTCCTCCTCTTCCATTCCTCCTCCACTCTCCTTCCTCTTCTATTCCTCTTCTCCTTCCCATTCCCTCCTCCTTTCTTCCCCTCCTCCCTCCTTTCCTCTTCCCCTCCCCTCTTCCCCTTCTCCCCTCTTCCCCTCCCCCCCTTTTGATTCCTAACTCAAGGACCAAAGCAAGCACATTGCTTTCTGGTTGCCTTCTGCCAGTCTTTCTGGCTTAGTTTAAGGTGAAGAGATGGGGAAGCCTGGGAGAACTAGAGAGAATGTGGAAGGGACTGGGGCCTGAGGTGGTGGGGCCAGGAGAACTTGGAGATGCTGGGATTCAGAAGAGTCCTGACTCTGGGTCAGAGGTCCTGGGTTCAAATCCTCTTCCTGAGTCCACCTGGGTGACACCCATTTTTTCTGGACCCCAGTTTCCTCTTCTGTACAGCAAAGGGCTTGGACAAGGATCATGGACCTAGAAGAGAAGGGCCCCTCAAAGCCATCACATCAAGCTCCCTCACTTTCTCATTTTACAGATGAGGATGTTGACATCTGCCTGCCCAAGTAGTCATCAGAGGCAGAATCTGAGCCAGCTGGGTGGTGCAGTGGGCAGAACACTAGGCCTGGAATCAGGAAGTCCTGAGTTCAAATATGGCCTCAGACACTAATTGGCTGTGTGACTCTGGGCAAGTCACTTCACCCTGTCTGCCTCAGTTTCCCTATCTGTAAAATGAGCTGGAGAAGGAAATGACCACCTATTCCAGTATTTCTGCCAAAAAGAAACCCAACTGAGGTCATGAGACAGGGACAGGACTGAAAAATGCCTCAACAGCTTCTTATTCTGTCCCTCCTGGCTCTGAATCTCTGAGCTCTCTGGCTCTCCAGGCCTTCATGGAGGTTTTATTGGTTGATTCTCTCAATCCCTATTGTTTTTGTCCCTCTATTGCTCCCAAGTACGGGGAAGACCTCCCAGTCTGACAGGAATTCCTCTGGCCTGGAGGACAGTTACCCTGAGTCTTTACATGCTCCTCATCAAAGAGGGACGACCCCATAATTCCTCAGCGATGTCCCGTCTCGGACTCCAGGCCCCTGTCAGGCCCGAGCCCAGATCCGTGGCTGAGAACAGGCATTTGATGGCGTTCAGGGCTTCAGGGTTGTGTGGAGGAGCTGCGGGGGTGGAGAGGTGGGCTGGGCAGGGAGTCTGAGTTACCAAAGACAAGATGGTTGTTGTTTGTCCGTCACTATGAGAACCCGGGCACCAGGAGGGATCCCATGACATGCAAATGAATTGGATTTAAGGGAGGGAGGGGGTGCAGGGTTACCTCTCTCACTTTCCCCTCCAGAGCCTTCTGGGGCCAGTGGCAAGACACAGATCAGGAGGACTGGGGATGGCCCAGGATGCAATGGGAGACCCGGGCCTTTTTAAGGTAGGACCTACCTCAGACCTCAGTGTGACCGAGGCAACACCCATTCAGTGTTTAAGGTGAGGTGAGAACTGGGACAAAGACTTAGTCAAGAAAGTTTTAACAACAAATGAAGGAATGAACCTGGGAGGGGAAGACCCTCGGGGTTTCTGGCCCAAGCAGAAAGGACTGCTGCTTGCATTCGATCTGAGCCAATCCGGACCCCACAACGACCCAGAGGGGCTTGGCCTGGGACCCATTGGTGGCCAAGGAGAATCCCAGCGATTTGGGCTTAAGGCAGTGGGATGCCTGATTCAGAGACTGAAAAGTGATCCCTGGGACAAACTAAAGCTTTAACTCCCTTCTTCAACATCATCTTTTGGTTCCATTTTTCATGCTCTTACCACTTTCATTGAAACTGGAGCAAAGAGAGAAAACGGAACTTGGCCGCTGACTAAATAGGATCAGGGGCTCCGCAGAGGCAGGGGCAAGGGCTGAGCTCGTTCCCTTTATGTCTCCTTCTCCTTTGACTTGGGGGTCTCTTAAGGCCGGGCAGGGGCCGTGGGTCTCACTCTTCAGACAGGAGAGTCCAGCCCAAAGCCACGTACTAAACCTCTATAACTACACCTATGCATATGTGTGTATGGGGGCCACTAAGGGGCCCCATCGTGCACAGAGCACTGGGTCTGGAGGGAGAAAGGGGTGTCTTCCTGAGTTCAAATATAGCCTCAGACATTTCTTAGCTGGCTGGCCCTAGGCAAGTCCCTTCACCCTGCCTGCCTCAGTTTCCTCATCTGTAAAATGAACTGGAGAAGGAAATGGCAAGCCACTCCAGAATCTCTGCCAAGAAAACTCCAAATGGGACCATGGATAATTGAGCATAGCTGAGAATGATTGTATATAGATATAGGTGTCTGTGGTGTGTGCGTGTATTATATATGTGTATATACATACATACATACATATATATACACACACACATGCACATATAAGTTTAAATCTGTTCTCAGACATTTACTAGCTATGTGATCCTAGACAAGTCACATTTTTCCCTCATCTGGCCTCAGTTTCCCCAAATGTAAAATGAACTGGAGAAGGAAATGGCAAACCACCAAGAGAACCCCAAATTGAGTCACTAAAAGGCAGACGTGGCTGAAATGACCAACCCACACCCACAAACACTGACACACACATATGTGGAGGGAGATTATATACCCAGTGAGGGAAGGCGATCGGTGGGAGCAGGCCGAGCAAGAAAGGCCATGGGATCCTAAGCTCCATCCAAGACCGAAAGGGCCTCCAGAGCCTCATTTCACAGCCCTGAGCAGAAGTGGGGAAGGATGCTGCCCGTGTCCAGAGCCGGCTAGGGCTTGGCAGGCCTCCGGACCAGGGCTGCCAGAGGCCCCGGACAAGAGGGCAAAGGGCCCAGAGAGCTCGGTGTTCGGCCCTCCCTCGGCACTCTGGGTCCGCCCTGGGGCAGAGAGGTTTGGAGCCCTGACATTACAGGGAATGCAAGGTGTGATGTGATTCCAACAAGGGGCTGACCGCAGCTGGGAGGGAAAAACAACCATTTCCCAGCATCCGCGTGTGCACACGCACTCACAGAGATACTCGCCTGCACCCCGAGCACTCGCTTCTACCCGCAGCAGCCAGAGGCCCTCACAGCCCCATCCCTGGATGCAGTGGGCTTTCTAGAGCCCCAAAACTGGGGTGCCAAAATGCATCAGGCTTTCTAAAGCCCCAAAACTGGGGTGCCAAAATGTACCAGGCTTTCTAGAGCCCCCACACTGGGGTGCCAAAATGTACCAGGCTTTCTAGAGCCCCCACACTGGGGTGCCAAAATGTACCAGGTTTTCTAGAGCTCCCACACTGGGGTGCCAAAATGTACCAGGCTTTCTAGAACCCCAAAACTGGGGTACCAAAATGTACCAGGCTTTCTAGAGCCCCCACACTGGGGGTGCCAAAATGTACCAGGCTTTCTAGAGCCCCAAAATTGGGGTGCCAAAATGTAACCGGCTTTCTAGAGCCCCCACACTGGGGTGCTAAAATTTACCAGGCTTTCTAGAACCCCCACACTGGGGTGCCAAAATGTACCACTTGGATTGGTTCTCTGGAGGATCTCGGGACCAGCCAGTCCTTGGTCTCAGTGGAGGAGTGAAGAAGGCAGGAGACCATGAGGCTGGTCAAGGATGGAGTCCCTTTATTTCAAGTCCTCTCAACCCCTACATACCTTAGTACAATTACATCACTGCACACACTGAGCATGTGCTAACCATAAGCCTCCTGCTATTTATTGATATGTAAATGCCTCTAACTGTAAGTATCCCTTGCTTCAAGTAGAGCACAGGTGGTCACCACTCCCTGATGTCTCAGGAAGGGGGAGAGCCCCGAAGGGGGATGGGGGCCAAACCAGACCTTGTCAGCAGGTTCCCTCTGGGCTGAAGGGGCTTGTTCCCCCCACTATCTGCAGTTCCCTACACCTGGAACTCTGGGTTTGAAGGCCAAAGAGAAATTAGCCGAGCTGGGGAGAGGGCGGGGGAACTCTGGATGCTGTGAGATCTCCAAGTTCTAGATTTCTCATCATACAATTCCAGATGTTCCCTTCTTTATCTATTAAATGATGGTGTTGGACTGGAAAACCTTTGAGGTCCTTTTAGCTTCAAATCTGCGATTGGGGATGAATGAGGGGATATGTGGAAAGCCCTCAGCACATAGTAAGTGCTACATAAATGGGAGTTGATATTATTATTTGTCCATTATTTTGTTCTTGCAAGGGCAGAAAATGGGCAAGATGGATGATGCAGATAGAGAGATAGCTTGGGATAGTGGCTCGAATCCCGGCCTTGTAGCCAAGAAGCCCTGGATTTCAATGCTGTCTCTGATATATATTAGTTGTATTTTTAAATATATCTTGACTTCAGTTTTTTTCTTCTGTAAAATGGGATAACAAAAGTGCCTACTTCCCTGGGCTGTTGTGAGAATCAGCTAGGACCAGAGGCATAAGCTTAGAACTGGAAGCAGCCTGAGGGGCATCAGCCCATCCCCTTCATTTGGCAGAGGAGGAAACCAAGGCAAGAGGCTAAACAGCTTGTCCAGGTTCACACAGGCAATGTCAGAGACTGTTTCAGACTCTGGGCTATTTCCACTGCACACGAAGGCCCGGAAAGGGCTTTGCAAACTTTGAAATTATAGGAAAACACTAACTATTATAGTAATATAATAGAATACTATATGTGCAGATACTGCTTCCTTCCTTGCATCCTTGCTTCCTTCTTCCTTCCTTGCACTAATGATCCAGTTGGGGGGGGGGATTCCACACACTTCTGCCTTTACCTCCCCCACCCCCCAATCCAAATGGCTTCCAAGCCTGGTCATTTCTGCCTCCTCAACACCTTTCTTATCTGCCCTCTTCTCATTCAGGGCCACATCACCCCTCAAATGGAGCATGTGGTCTTCTTGCCTCTGGTGCCCGCCCTCTCCCATCCACCCTCCCCATAGCTCCCCAAATAATTATATTCCTGAAGCACAGGCCTGACCATGTCACTCCTTCCTCAATAAACCCCAGGAGTCCCTAAGAATATCAATAAGCTAATGTTTGCATATATATGTGTGTGTGTGTATATCTGTGTGTACATATGTATGTATATCTGTGTGCATATATGTATGTATCTGTGTGTATATGTATGTATGTGTATATATATCTATGTGTATGTACATATGTGTGTACATGTGTGTATATATGTGTGTGATTATATGTGTGTATATATGTATGTGTATGTGTGTGTACACACACACACATGTCACCTATAGGGAGTACCTCACAAATATTCTTATTCAATTTTCACAACACTGGGAGGTGGATCCTTTTTATCTCTATCTTACAGATGGGGAAACTGAGGTGCAGAGGAACGGACGTGACTTGCTGAGAGTCACACAGCTCCTAAGCCACTTGAAGGTCTGGTTGCTGCCTTTTCTCCCTGAGAAGTCCGCCCGCCCTCTTGCCTTCACTTGATAAATCCAGTATCAGAGCACACGATCATGGAAATAGAAATGGAAAAAACCAACCCCAACAAATTCAGGGAGGGAAGGTTGCAAAATCATAAGCAAATTGTTGTTTTGGCGTCTGGGAGAAATTTGAGAAGGCATCCGTCCCTTAATCCTTTGCAGAAGTGGCGGGTTCAAGGACGGGGTCATTGCCTAGAATGGCAGATTTTTTCCCAAGATATTGACTGTTTTTGTTGAATTTGTTCTTCTTTTGAAGAGCTGTTGTGAGGGGGGGACCGCTTTTCTGGAACTGTTAGTCAGCCCACATTTGAGGACCTACTCTGTGCAGGCACCGGACTGGGTGTCGGAGCTATAAAAGAGCAATATCCGTCCGGTGGCTGCCCTCAGGAAGCTTCCAGTCTAATGGGGAGACCCCGTGTGAACAATGAAGTACCAAGGAGCTGGACACAGGATGATAGGGAGCAGAGCGGCAGAGGGAGGCACATGAGTGAAGTGGGGTGGGGAAGGCCTTCCCGAGGAGGGCAAGGACACTAGAAAACAGTCTCCTAACATTGATTTTTTATTTTTTAAAGAAGTACTTGTTCCCAGAGGTGCAGGAGGGCAAGGTGGCGGGGGCGCTGGGGTCCAGTTTGTAGAGGGAAGCCGGGTGGATAATAATAATAATCAGGAATGGTGACTGCCTCCAAGCCCCGCCTTACAGCCGGGAACTCCCCCCTCTGGCCGAGCCCTTCAGAGGGCCTGCCGGGATTCCTCACCTTTCCATGCTGGCCCAGAGAGGCAGCTTGACGGCCCGGGGTCACACAGTGAGCACGCTGGGAGTGGGGACTCAAAGTCAGGTCCGAGACCGGGCTGAAGGGCTACTGATGGGCCGCGTGGGAGGGGCTGCAGCCCTGCCCTGCCCTTCCCTGGCTCCCACGCTGACCTGGCTTTTGGTCCTGGGCAGCCAGGGCCGGACCCTTGGGATCCGACTGGGGCTCCGGCTCTGGGGCCCTGGGGAGAAACTGGAGGCCGGGGAGGGAAGCAGTGATGGCCGACCTCTCCGAGGCCTCCGGCCCCCCTGCCCCCCTCCCTCCCCCGAGCGGCAGGAGGCCGCCGTGCTGAAAGGGAAAACCTTTCCCCTTGGATGCTCCCAGGCTGACCTCGGGCCCTCCGCCGGAGTGGAGGCTGATTTACGGGCTCACAGCTCACGCAGGAGCGGCGCCTGCTCCCCACAGGCCCTGGCCCCGAGCTCCCCTCCCCCCCACCAATCCCGAGCTCTTCCTCCTCACCTGCAGCCTGCCTGGGGGCGAGGTGCTGGGGAGGTCGGGGAGGAAAGGGGACACGGGAGGGGCATGGAGCTGGCCCGGAACCCCCCAGGCAGTCCTGGAGAGGGACCCAAGGGCTACACGCTGAGAGAAGTGCTGAGGGGGAAAGGGAGAGCAGGAAGAGGGGCAGGAAAGGAGGAGGAGGAGGAGGAAGAGGAGGAAGGAGAGAAGGAAAGGAGGAAGAGGAGGGAGAGGAGGAGGAGGAAAAAGAGGAAGAGGAGAAGGAAGAAGAGGGAAAGGAGGAGGAAAATATTAACCAGGAATGAATGAAATCTGCTGGGGCTTGAAGCTGGGGAGAAATGGTTCCCTGAGCCTTGGGCCAGCCCCCTCTCTAGGTCCAGGCTCCTTCCTGGACAAGGCCTGTCTTCCCCTCTGCTCCTCGGGAGAACAGCCCAGGTATTCCCCAAAGGAAGGACTAGTCTTGGGCTCCCACTGGAGGTCCCCAGGACAGGCTCCACCTCCCTTTTCCAGGTACTCTCAGGCTTCAGGGATGTGACCTCTGAAGGGCAGCAGCACATTTCCTCTGGCTCCTAGGGGCTCCCCTCTAGAAGAGGGGTCTGACTAGGGCAGGGCCAGATCTCCCCTTTCCCCCCAAGGTCAGGACTATAATCTCCCCTCAGACAGGCAAGTGCCTGAGGCTGGGAAAGGAGTCTGAGCTGAGTTGGCGCTGCTGCCTTGGGACAGTCCAGTCGCCTCCCTGGTCTGGGGGAGAGGGGGCTGTTAGGCGCTGACCTTTGCCCTCAGTCAGGGCTGGCGGTCAGGAAGGTACCCCAGACTCATTAGTCTCTCTGAGCCAGTTTATTCTGAGGATCATGGTCTGAATTCAGCTTGAAGGATGTAAACATCCGACTCCAGTCCAATAGGAAACTTCCCTTGGGAGCAGCCCCAAGCAAAGGCCCTCTGGCCTTAGGGTGACAAAGGGGGCTGGTCCTGGCTCCCTCCCTGACCTGAGGCTTGGGGGCCAGCTTGGGCAGAGGGGAGCTGGGTGATGGAGTCAGACTAGTCAGGGAGGCTGCAGCTGGAGGGAGCCTTGCAGAGCTTGAGGAGGAGGCATCTGAACACTTCCTCTCTTTATGGCTTGTTCTGTGGGATGTTTCCTACCTCGGTGTCCCCCAGAGGTGACCTTTCTTTTGCTCTTTCCTGAGCCCTCTTGAGGGCTGAGTCCTCAGCTTAGCTGATGGGTCTGGGAGATGGGGCAGAGGTTCGGGGATGCTCAGGGCCCTTCAGCCACTTACTAGGCTGCGGTCTGACTCAGTGGGCTCTGGCAGGCTTTTGTGGCACCACGGGGAGCCAACAGTCCCGTCTCGGGTCTGAGGACAGGGATGTCACCAGCCCAAACTGGGCACAGACAAGATGGGGGTGGGGCAGGGGTGCTGGTGGAAGGGACACATGGGTGGATACGCAGATATAACCATGGGTGGGCGAATGGGGAAGGGGGGAGGTAACGAGACTGGAATAATAAGACCGTCTTGGAGGAATGCGTTCTCCCGGGGAGGAAGGCAGCAGGTGAGGGATAAGGATCTCCCGAACCTCTGCACACAGCTGGGCCTGCCTCCAGCTGTGACCAGGTCTGGTCCCAAGAGCTCGGGAAGGGGAAGGGCATCCTGAGAACAGCCTGGGAGGAAAGACAGGAACAGAGGAAGGGGGCAGGGAAGCTGGTAGGGAGAGGGGAGGGCTGGGGGAGAAAAGAAATCAGAACTCTGCCTGGCCCCTGGCCCGGGAAGGGGCCTCCTCCTTTCCAGCACCCCCCCTTCCCCACCGAGGGGCATCTTGGCTCAGTGACTGGGCAGCCCTACCCTTCTCCTTGGGCCTTCATCCTGTCTGTGGGGGTCTGTGGGCTTTCCGCTCCTGCTGGGTGTCAGAGGTAGACAGCCCTGGGTTCTGGGAGGACCTCTGGAAGTTTTGAAGCGTGCGCCAGACTTAGGGAGCCTGATGCTCGGTCCCTTTCTTAGGCAAGAAGCAGGTTCTCCCTGAAACCTGGACCCCAGGGCCTCAGGGAAGCGGCCCAGCTTGCTGTGCATGCTGGGATAGAGGGGACTTTCTTTTCTGTCTGGTCCCACATCAGGGCCGTGGTGTTTGGAGAGAGTGACCAATGACTCTGGGCTAGAGTCTGCCCAGACCTGCCCCTGGAAGGGCAGGGGATGCCCAGGCTGCCCTCTATGTATCCGCTATAGAGGATCCGGACTGGCTTGTTGGGAAAACTGGAACCTTCAGGGAACTGGAACCTTCATCTTTGTGTCTGAATGTGTATGTAAAACTTGGAGTCAGGGAGGCAGAATTCTAATCCTGGGGGGCCCTGGATATGGGGCTCCAATTCTCAGTCTTGGGATCCTCATCTGTAAAATGAGTGGAGGGCCCCCAAAGTCTCTCGGTTCTAGAATGAGACCGTGGCTGTGTCTTTATCCATACAAAAGGGACTCTGGTCTAGCAGATCAGGAGCCATTGCCTGGGACTGAGCCATGTTTACAGAGTAAACACTGTCTGTGGAGGGGGAGCCCAGAGAGAGTTCTGAGACTGTCTGCCTGTGGGGAGCCAGGCCTTTTAGCTGCTGGACACGTGGGTCAGGGGTCACTGGGTCCCATGTTAGCTGGGCCAGCTGGACAGGAGATGGGGTAGGGGGCAGGGAGGTGAGCCTGCTGATCCTCCTCCTTGTTCAGCTTGTGTTCTAAGTGGGGGTACAGACCCCCAAGGGAAACTTTAAGAATTCCTTTCTGGGCGCCCTTATCTGCTGAGATTTGGTACTTACCTGTCTG
Organism: Antechinus flavipes; assembly: GCF_016432865.1. Classification (NCBI taxonomy): domain Eukaryota; kingdom Metazoa; phylum Chordata; class Mammalia; order Dasyuromorphia; family Dasyuridae; genus Antechinus; species Antechinus flavipes. The sequence goes on from NC_067400.1 coordinate 610,516,091, forward strand.
TGTGCTCAGCATATTATCTATCTGCTTGTGTCCTGAGTCAGTGTACAGCCCCCCAACTGGTTAAGACAATAGAGGACCTTTAAGAGTTCCTTTCTGGGCCCCCTTATCTGCTGAGATTTGGTACTTAACTATGTCCTTAGCACATTATCTATCTGTGGGTAGGTATTATGGATGAGAGTCTGGGTGACTCTTGCGGACCCCGTCTGCCCGTCTCACTCACGTGGGTCAGTGACGTGTGGGTTTGTTCAGTGAGCGTTTCCGTGTACGTGCTTGCATCAGTGTGAGCTGGGTCTGCCCCTGTGCCCGTGTGTGTGTGTGTCACTGGGATCGGCAGGCCGGCTGTAGTCACTACTATGGGTCACTGCCTCGTCACTATTTCCTTGTGACTGTCCACATGTGGTACGCCTGTGCACGTGTCTCTGGGTGAGCGGCTGTAGCTGCCAATGTCCAGGTGCATATTTCTGTGTATGTAGCAGAGTATGCTTGACCGTGGGTCTTAACATGGAGGACATGGTCGGGGGTCTCTGGAAACCCTCTGGTCAGACCCTGTTCATGTCTATCAGAGAGTTGAGGCAGTCCAGAGGTAAATAAAAGAGTGAAAAAAGAAATTTAAAGCTCAGAACTTGGGGAGTTTCCTCATCTGCCAAATCAGTGCCATATGTAATCTAGTATGAAGGCTATCCAATGTATTATGTGGCTATGAGAGAACTTGGGATGAGGGAGAATGGAGTGAGCATTTATTAAGTGCCTACTGTGTGCCAGGCATTGTGCTAAGTACTTTCCAAGCATTATTTCATTTGATCCTCGCAATAATTCTGGGAGTAGGTGCTATTATTATTATCCCCATTTTACAATTGAGGAAACTGAGATACCCAGAAGTGAGGTAGGTCATTTTCCCAGGGTCATACAGTAAGTGTCCGAAGTTGGATTTGAACTCAGATCTCCCTGAGACCGTGCACTAGGCCTCTAGCTGCCTGATGCAAGGATGTCAGTTTGGGAAAGATGTCACCACGGCAACAGCACTGGGGTGATGATGTCATGGTGATGACTTAGTGTTGATGACATCACGGGGCAACGACAACATCATATGACATAATAAGGCACTTGTTGTCTCCATGACAACTTGTAAGCTGCTAAGACCATGGCCCCGGCTTGGACGGGCTCAGGGCATTCAGTCTCTCATGGATGGGAGAGCCCTCGATCGGCCCCAGATGGGGGTCATAGGCCAGATGCCAGTAGCCCGGCCGGCTTGTTAGCAGCAGGAGAGAGTCCACTGTGTATTAGCCAGGGTAGGTAGGAGCTGAGGGGGAGGGGGAGGCGCTCACAGCCAGACCCCCAACCTGCATCCCTATAATTTTCCCATCAGCCTCTGGCTTTCTCATTTCCCACCAGAGCAGAGGAGACGCCTGGTTTCCCTGTCCCAGAGCAGAATTCTTCTCTAATTAATTGCAAAGACCCAATTACATTCCCCTCTTGACCTTCACCCTTCTTTCTGGAAAAATAATTTCTGTGGGAGCTTTGAAAGTCGGTGCTGAGGCCTGCAGTGAGTATTTACACAGGGGGACTGTGCTAATATTGACTTAAGATGGGATCCTGTTTGTTAGGAGGGAAGGCAGGAGGTTCAGCTCTTTTCACCCCCCTTTTCTCTACTTCAGAGAGATGGCCCCCTCAGACAGGACCCGAGGCTCCCAGCAGCCCGGCCTCCATGTCTGTTCTGCATTAAATAGGAAGACCGGCCAGAATGACCCCGGCAGGGTCAGCAAGAAGTCTTAGCAATGCCGGGGAGCAGCATCAGGTGGGAGGGACCCGGAGGGCCAGTTCCCTGTCTCCGTGTCACCCTTGCCTCCACTGGCCCATCCGCTCAGTGCCTTCTTGTGATGGCATCATAGAACGGATTGTAGACTTAGAGCTGAAATGGACCTTACCCCTTACCCAGAGACCTCAGTTCAAACCTGTCATGGTACAGATGAGGAAATTGAGGCACAGAGTTTAGGTGACTTTCTCAGCTAAGGTGCGAGGTAGGATTTGACTACAATCCATCATGTTGCCCATTGTACTACCTAGTAGGTGCTTTAAAAAATACCTGTTGCTTAATTGGTTGACTAAAGTCAAGGTTTCTGGGAATTCCATGTGGTTTAGATTCTCTTGGGCTCAGCAAACAGTCAGAGCATGGACAAAGACATCTTCTTCCATCTCCCTCCTAGATTCCTCCCAAACCAACCATTTTGCCTAGGAATCTCCTCCTTCAAAGCTGTGCTTTTGGATAGGGGCCTGGACCTGGCTTCAGGAAGAACTGAGGTCAAATGCCGATTCAGTCACTTACTAGCTGGGTGACCCTGGACAAGTAACTGTACCTCAGCTTCATCAACTGATAAATAGAAATAGTAATAGCAAATAACAACCAGGATTTTTGTCAGGATCAAATAAGATAATATTTGTAAAGTACTTAGCATAGCACATGGTGTATATAATTGGTGCTTAATAAGTGCTTATTCCCTTCTTCCCCTTCCCTGGGTTCTATCCTCTCAAAAACTCCATGGTGCCATAGATTTCACCAATCCCTTAGTCTCTGTCCTGAGATGTTCTTCCCCTTGACCTCTGCCTCCTGGAATCCCCTTGTCTCCTTCCAAATTCAGGTACCACTTCCTCCATAAAGTCTTCCTGCTCCCCTCCCCAGCTACTTCCTCCCTCCCCAAACCATCTTGAATTCAGAATCTTATCTAGACTATATATCCTGATGTTTCTAGGTTTTCACTCCTTCTTCAAATGCAGGCTTCTTGAGGGCTTTGTCATATTCCCAGCACACTTCCTGGTACACAGTAGGGGCTTAATAAATGCTTGGTGATTGAAAATGGCAGTAATTCTGAAGCAATCAACCAGCATTTATCAAGTGGTAGGCACTGTATGAAGCCTTTAAGAATACAAAGAAAGGGGGAAAAAATCCAATTCTTACCTTTAAGGAACTGCCATTCTAAAGGGAGATAAAGCAAACAATAACGTACGTGTAAGATATACACATAGAGCAGGACAACTGTATACATAGATTGCATTTAATGTATACTTTAACATATTTAACATGTATTGGACTACCTGCCATCTAGAGAAGGGGGGGGGGAGGAGGGGAAAAATTGGAACAGAAAGTTTGGCAAGGGTCAGTGTTGAAAAATTACCCATGAATATGTTCTGTCAATAAAAAGCTATACTAATAATATATATAAAAAAGATATATACGCAGGCTAAAGTGGAGCAATAAAGGGAAGGCGTTCATTAAGGAGGGACTGGCAAAGGTATCTTACCGAGAGGTGAATTTTGGCTGAGACTTTAAAAAGTTAATTTGTTTTCCCTCCAGTTACATGTAAAGACAATCTCCAACATTCATTTTCCAAAAATTGCGAGTTGCAAATTTTCTCTGTCCCTCTCTCACCTCCTCCATTCCTGAGACGCTAAGCAATTTGATATAGGTTATACGTGTTCAATCATGCAAAACATATTACCATATTAGTCATGTTGTGAAAGAAGACAGACACAAAGGAAAAAAAAACAGAAAAAATACAGAAAGTGAAAAATTGTATCCTTTGATCTGCATTCAAAGTGCATCATCTGTTGTTTTTTTTTTTTTTTTCTGGAGGTGGATAGCAATTTTTTTTTTATCATGAGTCCTTTGGAACTGTCTTGGATTACTGTTTTGCTGGAGAATTAAGTCATTATTTAATCTGCTGTTGCTGCGTGCCATGTTCCCCTGGTTCTGCTCACTTAACTTTGCATCGATTCGTGGAAGTCTTTCCAGGTATTTTTCTCAAGTCCAGCTCTAACTCTACGATTCTACCCATGTGACTTTGGACAAGGTCCGGGGTCTCGGTGACGCAGTGAGTGAAGGCTGCGAGATGCTCTATATACGTGATCTCATTCTAGTCTCTCAACAACTTTGGATGGTAGATGCTATTTATTAATATCCCCATTTTATAGATGAGAAGACTTTCCTTCTGTTAACAAAAAGAACGTAGAATTGGACACTTATGGATAGGAACTTTCTGGGGAAAATCCTTATGAAAGAAGCAGAGATATTGACGGGGTCACGGCAATGTATTTTCCCAGCTGGCACTGCAGGGTTGGGTCCCCAGAGGATGACCACTGTCATAGGTTACAAAAGTATAGTCTGTGGTTCTTTATTCCGAAAACTATAGTTCAAGAGCCCCCACCAATAAACTTAGCTTTAATAGTCAGCCGGTTGATTATTTTGCTCAAAGCAAAGGCATTGACTAAAATAACATAGTAACAAAACTAGCTACACGATACCTTCTCCTCCCATGAATCTGAGGTTCCATGGCAAGAGTGGGCTCAAACTCAGATGGAGAGTAAGGCCCCAGTTTCCCTTGTTGTCTCATCCTTCTCCTGCCTCGACTATTTGAGTGAATTGATTAGATTGGATCCTTGAGTCTGCTCCTCTCTTGTTTTTTCCTGTAATCATATCTTGGCCTGGGAGATTGGTCGGGGAGCAACATCCTCTACCCTCCATAGTAATAACTGATTTTTACACAATGCTCCGAGATTTACAAAGCACTTAACAGTTATGGCTTTATTCTAGCTTAATAATAGCTCTTCTAGGTAGCTGCTAACATCATCCCCCTTTTAGAGATGAGGAAACTGAGACCAACAGAGAAGTTAGGTCACTTGCTTAAAATCATACATGGCAGCACTTGGATTGAAATTCTGACCCTTTGTGTCTCGATTCAGCCCTCGTGCCCTCGTAATCATGCCATTTATGGCTTGGGTACACATCAAGGCTGGGCTTGTGTGAAATCTGTTTTTTAAGTATCCCCTCACAGCCAGAGTGGGTTCTGCTTCCTCTTCTCATCTGACCGTACGGACTATTGATGAATTGGGGAAATAAGACATTTGTTTGTGTTTCCATGTTTTATAAGTTTTTCTTTCATAGAGGGAGAGCCAGAGGCAGCCCCCCTGCCCTTGCAAGGAAGAAGACCCTTCCCTAGGGATATCTATTCTGCTTACCAAGAGAATCTGCTCCCAGTTTCATCGTGGATCCTTATGGAAGGACTGGCTCATCCACCCCTTGGTCTCTGGGCCTGCCTGGGAATTCCTTTCCTTATCTGTATGATGAGGAGGTTGGATAGATGATCTTTGAGGTCAGTTCTGGTCAATATCTGTGAGTCTATAGTCTCTTCTATAGTCTCTTCTTTCATCCTCCTCTTCCTCTTCTCTTTTTCCTTCTCTTCTTGCTCTGCCTTTGTATGATTCTGACCCATGGTGACTCTTCCCAGTTCAGAGACCACTAGAAGTGATCCAACACCTCTCCCCTCCCACCACATACACTGCCTTCCCATTACCTAATATTCCTGTCTTTTTTGATCTCTTTCCTTTTTTCCTCAGCTGTGGTCTGGGGAGATAAGTCACAGAACCCCAGAATGGCGGAGTTGGAAGGAACCTCGGCTTCTCGGCAGAGATCTGGCCAATCCGTTCCACAACCTGATCAGCACCCGCCCCAGTACTCAATACCCCAATCGGTGGTCCTTGCTTGAGATCCTCTTCGGCCATGGAGAGCCCCTTCTCTCATCACTCTGAGAAGTTTGGCTTACGTAGAGCCGAAACCCACATCTCGGTAGCAGCCCTTCACTGCTCCTAGCGGGGCTAAGCAGAACGAATCAAATGCTTTTTCCACACAGCAGCCCTTCCGATATTGGAAGACACTGCTCGTGTCTCTCCTGAGGAGGCTTTTCCTCAAACGAAATCTCACGACCTAGTTCTTTCCCTGTTTTCTATGGCAAGATACGCAGAGGCCCTTCCACATCCTGGTTGCCTTGCCCTGGGCGCTCTCTAGATTATTGGCAACAGCCCTAAAACGTGGTGCCCAGGATGGAACATGGCACTTCAGAGAACTTCTGGTCAGGGTAACAGATTGGGAGATCCCATGATCTGGACCACTGAAACTTGATTCTAGCCAATCTGGAATCTGGGACTTCCTCGGTCCCCAAAGGCCTCTCAGAGATCAATGGGTAGAGGGTGGGTGGGGGATAGGGGATGGGTGGGGTAGGAATGTGGGCACAGGATGAGTCAGGAGAAACGGAGCACTAAGCGTTCCTCCCCCCTCTACCTGCCAACCCCGACCCAAAGAACAACAACCTTTGTTTGTGAACCTGGAAGGGGTAAATGAATGGGGGAGGGAAGGTGCAGAGGGAGAGAAGGTGGGGGAAGGAGGGAGAAGAGAGACAGATGTAAAGGAGAGAGGAAAAGGGGGGATGAAAGGACAGAGAGATAGAGACAGAGACTGACAGAGAGGCAGACAGACAAGCAGAAACAGGCATAGAGGAGGAAGAAGAGAAGGAGAAAGAGGAAGAAGAGGAAGAGGAAGAAAAAGATGAGGAGAAGGAGGAGAAAGAGAAAGAGGAAGAGGAGGAAGAGAAAGAAGAAGAAGAGGAGGGGAGGAAAAAAGAAGGAGGAAGAGGAGGAGGAGGAGGAAGAAGAGGAGGAAGAGAAAGAAGAAGAGGAGGAGGAGGAGAAAGAGGAAGAGGAACAAGAAGGAAGGAAGGCGAGACAGAGACAGAGAGAAGGGAGAGGGAGGGGGAAAGAGAAAGGCTCTTGGAGAAGATGCTTGGGCTAGAGAAGAAAGAAATATGTGTATAAGAGGTATTCATTTCAAAAATTGTGTTCAGTGGGTCAAGCCAGCTCCTGGAGAGGCTGGGGTTCTCTTGACAACTTGAGCTCAGAAGCTCAAAGCTGTGGAGGGTATAAGTATGGTGGGTCACCTGGCATCAGAATTGTCTTAGGCTATCTAAGGAGGGTCACACACCCCAAGTCATGTTGGGGGCAGGTCAAACTCCCCAAGCTATCAGAGGTAAAGTCAGGCTGTAAGTGACCATTGTACTTCCAGCCTGAGTAAAAAAGGGAGACTGAGTCTCGTACTGCAAATTCCCCCCGAGCCCGCCAAAGTTTGAGAGGAATGAGTTTGGGGATGGGTGGGAGACCAACAAATCCACAGATAAATACATTCAAAGTAAGAGGAAGAATTCTGTGGAGATGGGGAGCTCCCAAATGGAGGTCAGCACCTTTTCTCTAACTTTTAGTCAGGGGAGCTACTATGTCTAATAAGCTGATGAGGCAGGGGGAACAGGAGTCAGTGAGAGAAGGGCTTTAAATGACAAACAAATGACTTTGTCTCAGATTCTGGAGGCCAAAGTGTGCTGCCATGGGTTGATGGTTGGAAATAAAGATGGATGGATAGATGGCTACTTGGGTTTTAGATGAATGCGTTTAAGAATAGATGGATAGATAGTTGGCTAGATAGAGATAGGTGGATGGATGGATAGACAGACAGACAGAGGTCTAACAGGTCTATCATAGTACCTTTGAACAGGGCTCTCTAGAATACTGGGAAAAGTATCTCAGAACCAAGTGGTCTCTTTTCTGGACTTGTTCAAGCTAGGGGTCCTCCAAATCAAGGATTTGTAGGCTCTTTGGGAGAAAAGGGCATCCCTTGTGCCTGTGAGGTCTCCAGTCTATAACTAATTCATATGAAAAATATTGTAGAGTAGAGTATTCTCCCCCCATCCTTTGATTAATGGAAGTCCTGAATGGGAAGGCTTCAGGGATTTAACACCCATTAGAGGGTTTCTCCTGATAGGGGGTGACCATGATGGAATGGGGAATGATGGCGATGGTGCTGATGATGATGGAGGCAGTAATGAAGATGGCTCTGAGGGTGATGATAATGGCGGTGGTACTGAAAACGGTGACAAGGGTGTTGGTGAGGATGGGGCTGACAGCAGTTGTCATGGCGGTGGTAAGTCGATGGCGGCGATGAAAAAGGCCACAGTGATGGAATGATGGTGATGAGGATGGTGATGAAGACAGAACAATGGTGATTACAGCAGTAATAACAATAATACTATTGCTGATGGCGAAGATGATGATGATGATGATGGCGAAGGGGGCAGCGTTCTGGCATTGTGCTGCCAGATTCAAATTGTGTGGGGAGGAGGAAAAGCCAGATTTCTTGAGAGCCCAGAAAAAGAGGGATCTGGGTCAGGAAGGGACAAAAGAGCTGGATGAGATGTGGCTCCTCTGAGATCCTGTGACAGACCTGGACTCAGTCTCTCCCGGGCATGTCTCCATCCAGCTGCACCTACGAGTGTGCCCTGGTTTGGGATGAGGTGAAGAGGAGCTCAGCTACCCCAGCCCCAGGAAGGAGGCCCCACGCCTGCCGATGTTGGCAGCAGCAAAGGCAGGGAGGCTGGCATTCCAGCTCCTGCTCCAACATTAGGAGCAGGCAGCCAGCTCCTGTACTCACACCTGCCCAACATCTGGGAACAGCATCTCAGTTACCCTTCCAACTTGGACAGCTGGGCTTTCAGTCTCGTTCATCAAGCTCAAAACAGGCATCCAGAAGCCACCAGGGGCTTTTCAGGGCTGGGGGGAGGTGGAGGACAAGTGCCCCACTTTCCATAAGTGTCACTGACTCTGGGAGGACCGCCACCTAAACGCACGTCCCCCTCCTCCTGGCCGGATCTAGCCCAGAGGTCTTCACTTGAATCACGACCATGGCGTAGACATGTGCCAGAGATGACCCTGACCATCCATGGGCCCGAGTCCTAGATCCTGGGCCCCGGGGTCGAGGCTTAACAAACAGGTGATGTGAACTCACCTCCGGGGCATTTTCTGGTAACTGTGGTATGAACATCTTGGCCAAGTCTTCCAGCTTGCTGGCTCTGTCTTTTCCCACTGGGAAGCTTCCCTCCCTCTAGCCCCAGTGTTGTTCCTTTCCCAGTTCCAGCATTTCTAGCATCTGGTATAGTTCTCCATGCCAAAGAAACCTGGGCCCCATAGTTCCCTGCCTCTTTCTCCATCCAGGTCAAGGGAAGTTGGGGCCAGAGGTCCCGTTTTTTTGCCAAAGATTGGCCAGTCAATTCTCGCTCATAATCATCTGCTAACTAAAAATGGCCCATCCTTCCTTTGCCAAATAAGTCCCCACTGCACCGAGGACAGATTTCAGGTCAGGCTGAGGGTCCCAATTTCCTTTTCTGTAAAATGAAAGAATTGGTCTTCTCATACTCCATTTAACTCTGTCTATGATTTTATGATCCCAAAGATGCTAAGGTCTTTGGCCCTTCAGACACCTAAAGTGGGAACTGAGAAAGCCCTGGATTTTGAGTTAGAATCAATCAATCAATAAGCACTTATTAAGTACCTACTCTGTGCCAGGCACAATGCTAAGTACCAGGGATACAAAAAAGACAAAATCAGCTCCTGCCTTCAAGGAGTTTATAGTTTAATTGAGGAGGCAATATAACCAAACTTAAATAACAACATCCATTCTGAACCTGAGGCCATGTCTGGGGCTCTGGTCCTCTCCCAATAAGGGTTCAATTCTAAGCTCATGAATAAGCAAATTCGTTTCTGGGAGAACCTGACTTCTAAAGAAAGGAGTCTGGCTCTTTTTTTTCTCTGTCTTTAACTCTCTGATTTCCCCATCCAGGAGCTCAAGGAAAGTTACTGAAAGCTTAGGTTTGCCTCAAGCCTAGAGTCTCTCCCAAAGAGAGTAGAAAACTACTGTGCACCACATAGATTAGTTGTGGGACAGCTCTTTTTTGCTTCCATTACAAAAGAAATGCTTAAAACATATCAAGATTTATTGAAAAGACTTGAAACATGAAACAGTAATTTATAGCTGCCATGATACTCTCTTGGGATTATGGAGCACATAGTGAGACCAAGAATTAGATAAATCTTCCTCATTGGGAGGTTACTACCCGAAATATGGAGCACATAGTGAGACCAAGAATTATTAGATATAATCACCTTCACTTGGAACTCTTTGTAAATTCAGATGGCTCGCTCCATCACAAATCTATTGGAATTGTCCTAAATCTTCTCATCAGAATTGATCCTCACATAATCTAGTTGTTTCTGTGTACAATGATCTCCTGGTTCTCCTCACTTCACTCGGCATCATGTAAGTCTCTCCAGGTCTTTCTGAGGTCATCCTGCTGATCATTTCTTACAGAACAATAATATTCCATAATATCCATATACCATAACTCATTCAGCCATTCTCCAACACATCCACTCAGTTTCCAGTTCCTTGAGACCTGCTACTTTGGAAAAAGCTCTCAGGGGAAGGTCACCAGGATGGTGACTGATATTCATGTCATATGAGTGTGAGTTGAAGCAACTGGAGAAGAGAAGACTTAGTGGAATATGATAGTTGTCTTCAATTGCTGGAAAGGCGGTCATATAGAAAGATGATTAGCTTAATTTTGCTTGGCCCCAGAGATAGAACTGGGTCGAAGTTGTGAAGTGGCAGATTCAGGCTTAATGTAAGGAAATATTTCCTAAATATGGAAGGAGCTGCCTTGGAAAATCATAATGACTCATTCTGGAGAGTGCTAGGCCCAGAATTTGGGAAACCTGAGTTTAGATCCTGCCTTAGACATTCAGCCACATTATGACTCTGGACAAGTCACTTTACCTCTGTCTGCCTCAATTTCATCTTTAACATGGGGGCAATAATAACATCTACCTCATAGGGCTGTGTGAAGCTCAAATAAGATAATATTTGTAAAGCACTTACCACAATGTTTAGCACATAGTAGGTATTTAATAAATGATTTTTCCTTTCCCCTTCCCTTTAACTGGGTCCCAGATTTAGAACTGAAAGGAAACTAAGAGATTATCAATACAATCTTCTCGTTTTACCAATGAAAAAAGAGTATTAGGTGAAATGATTTACCTATTGGTAACTGGAAGAGCTAAGACTTGAAGTTCAAACTCTGATGACCAATTGTTTGAATTTTTCACCATTGTACTCTGCCTTTTCCTAGTGAGTTTTATATTACAAAATGTAATTGATAGTGCCCTCTCTAAGTTGGAGTGCCATCCCCACTCCCAATTTAGCACTCACAGGTTAGATCCCTAAAAAAAGTAGCCTCTCCAAAGTTCAAGATATTCAGAGGGTCTTCACTCCTTAAAAAAATAGTTCACTAACCTCCATCAGTGAGTTTGCCTTTAATAGTCAGCCAGTAAACATAACTAGCTAAAAAGGTATTTACTGAGAAGGCACAATAAGGACAATTTAAACTCCATAAATCTAAGACATATGTTTCCATGACGTACAATGTCAATGAGAAGCTTTGGGAGATGACATATATAGAGTACACCAGTAGAAGGTCACACGAAGTGGGGAGGGGGAAGAGATATATGATCCAAACTATTCACACTTCTTGTAATTCAGGGCTCCAATGATCTTATAAAAAATTTTATTTTGTATGAATGGATGTCCATCAATTGGAGAATGGTTGAGTAAATTGTGGTATATGAATGTTTTGGAATATTATTGTTCTGTAAGGAATGACCAGTAGGATGAATACAGAAAGGACTGGCGAGACTTACATGAACTGATGCTGAGTGAAATGAGCAGAACCAGCTCATTATATACCTCAACAATGATACTGTATGAGGATGTATTCTGATGGAAGTGGATCTCTTTGATAAAGAGAAGATCTAATTCAGTTCCAATTGATCAAGGATGGACAGAAGCAGCTACACCCAAAGAAAGAACACTGGGAAATGAATATAAACTGTTTGCATTTTTGTTTTTCTTCCCGGGTTATTTCTACCTTCTGAATCCAATTCTCCCTGTGCAACAAGAGAACTGTTCAGTTCTGCACACATATATTGTATTCTAGGATATACTGTAACCTATTCAACATGTGAAGGATTGCTTGCCATCTGGGGGAGGGGGTAGATGGAGGGAGGGGAAAAATTGGAACAGAAGTGAGGGCAAGGGATAATGCTGTAAAAATTACCCTGGCATGGGCTCTAGCAATAAAAACTTATTTAAAAAAATTTTTTTTATTTTGTGAGGCAATTGGGGTTAAGTGATTGGTCTAAGGTCATATAGCTAGGAAGTATTAAATGTATGATGCCAAATTTAAACTCAGATCCTCCAGACTCCAGGGCTGGTGCTCTATCCATTGCACCACCTAGGGGTCCCTCTAATGGTTATTTATTTTTCATGGTGTCCAAATGCTATTTCCTCTGGGTACAGCATATGCTGGGCAGGTCATGTAAATGAACGCCCTTATCTTGTTTCTCTCTATAATTTGACTCTTAATGAACGTGGCTATTTTTCTTTCAAATTTTATAAGTTTTTCCTGTCTTATATCTTGACTGGCTATCCCTTCACCTTATTGGGTGCAATGTCTCTCTTTTTATTATTATTAAAGCCTTTTATTTTCAAAAACTATGCACGGATAATTTTTCAACACTGATCCTTGCATAGTCTTGTGTTCCAAATTTTCTCCTCCTTCCTCCCACCCCCTCCCCTAGATGTCAAGCAATCCAATATATTTTAAACATGTTAAAATATATGTTAAGTCCAATATATGTAAACATATTGTACAATTTTGTTGCACAAGAAAAATCAGATCAAAGAGGAAAGAAAATGAATAAGAAAACAAAATGCAAACCACCAACAACAAAAAGAGTGAAAATGCTTATGTTATGATCCATATTCAGTTCCCACAGTCCTCTTTTTGGGTGCAGATGCCTCTCTTTATCACAAGATCGTTGAAACTGACCTCAATCATCTCATTATTGGAAAGAGCCACGTCCATCAGAATTGATCGGCATATAATAATATTGTCGTTTCCATGTACAATGTTCTCCTGATTCTACCCCATTTAGTATCAGTTCCTGTAAGTCTCTCTAGGTTTTTCCAAAATCATCCTGCTTATCATTTCTTACAGAACAATAATATTTCATAACATTCATACATCATATATTATCCAGCCATTCTCCAACTAATGGACAATCAGTTTCCAGTTTCTTGCCACTATGAAAAGGGTTGCCACAAACATTGTTGGTGCAATGTCTCTTAAATGGATAAGTAATTCCACTGGAAAATACTATGTGGGAATGGGGGAGGGATAAAAGAAATCCCCTTAGAAACAGATTCCCCTAAGAGTCAGATTCTTTTTCCATTGCTAGATCTCTTTATGGCAAAAGATCACATATCACAATTAGATCCTGCTCATTTTCAAAAAAAGGTGACTTTTGCTGGCAATTCAGTTGAAGAATGGCTAAATAAGTTCTAAGATATGAATGTAATGGAATATTTTTGTTCTATAAGAAATGATGAGCAGGCTGATTTCAAAAAGCCTGGAAGAATTACACGAACTGATGCTGAGCGAAGTGAGCAGAACCAAGAGAACATTATATACAGTAACAACAAGATGATGTGATGATCACCTGTGATGGACTTGGCTCTTCTCAACAATGACCTTATCCAAGACAATTCCAATAAACTTGTGATAGAAAATGCCATCTGCATCCAGAGGGAGAACTTTGGAAACTGAATATGGTTCAAAGCATAGTATTTTTCACCCCCCCTTTTTTTTTTTTTTTGGTTATTGTTTGCTTGTTTTGTTTTGTTTTTTTTTTTTCTTTCTCTTTTTTCCCCTTTGATCTGATTTTTCTTGTGCAGCATAACAAATATAGAAATATATTTGGAAAAATCACACATGTTTAATCTTTTTTTAAAAAAGAGTGAATGTTTTGGTTTATAAGAAATTACAAAAAGCACGGGTGATCCTTCAGACAGTCAATGGCCAGACATTCTCTAATTCCTTCAAATTTGCCTGAAGAATTTCTTCACACCTCATAAAATGGAAACTTAATATATATACAAACACACACGTATAACATATACATGCATAATACATATATACACACCCATATACACATCCACATTTACAAATATACACAGACAGATATATGCATATATACATAATAAATGTGTATGCACATAAACACATGTATGTATATATATTGTTTGTATATATATCTATGTGGTATACGTATATGTTTTAGTGTTTTGTTTGCAATCATAGCACTTTTTTGTCTCTTGCTACTTGCCTCTTATCTTCTGTAATTTTATCGTCTGGGCTGGGTGGAAATGAACCGATGAAGGATCCCTGATCGATCTCCTCTATGAATTCCTTCAAGAGAAAATTGGATGACCAACTGGGATGATGTAGGGGGCATTTTAATTCAGGAGATGATTGGTCTAGAGGCTGCTGAGGTCCCTTCTCACTCTGAGATGATGTCATTCATCTCCTCCTGGCCCAGCTAGGCTCCCTGGGTTTGTCAGACACTGAGCCTGGGAGGTAGGAGGTGAAACCCATCAATCCATCAGCAGGTAATTTAGTGAACCTACAAGCAAGGGCCCAAGGCCCTGAAAGAAGAGACGATTCTTATCCCAAGGATTAAGCAGGAATTTTATTCCGGTGTAGATCCTTGTCTCAAAAGACCTCAAGACCACAGCGCACCCCACAACTGATGCCAATGGGCATCGAGTGCATTACACACGCAGGCTGCCATCTAGAGGCCAAAGTCAATGTCAGGTAGAAACTGGATTCTGATAAATGAATTACAGGCAGCCCAACTTAGTGCCTGATTCTGTCTGGCTCTGCTTAAAAGCAGTATGTTAGTTAGCTGGCCCAGTAGAACCTTCGATATAAAAGTTTTCCTGATTCTCATCTATCCTAATCCCTTCTATTCAATTCCTCACCAAAATTTTCTCTTTTACTTTATTTATGCACATGTCATTTTCAATTGTAAGCTTCTCGATGGTAGGAACCATTTCTTCTTTTTCTTTATGTCTTTATATCATCAGGGGGCACCTGGAGTACTGGGAGTCACTAAATAAATATTAATATCAAAGACTTGTATAGGGCTGGGTTTAAATCTAGTTTCAGACATTTAATAGCTGTTTGACCCTGGACAAGTCACTTAAGACTGGAGAAGGAAATGGTAAACCCTCTGATATCTTTGCCAAGAAAACCACACAGACAATGTGCTTGAATAGCTGGACTGTAATACAACAAAATGGTTTGTATAATGCATTAAGGTTTGCAAAGCATTGTATATATTCTTATCTTATTTGATACAATTCTGTGAGATAGATATTATCCCCATTTTACAAATAAGGAAAATGAAGCTCGGAGGGTCAACAACTTGCCCAGGAGTACACAGCTTATGATTTGAATTCAGGTCTTCACTCCACATTTATTGCTCTATCCATTACATCACCCAGCTGCCTTTGCTTGTTGATTGGAAAATTGATTGATGAAGCTCAAAACTGCCCCTACACTAATTTCTCTCCAATAGTCCTTATTTTTGACTAGCCAGAGCCAGCCAGTTCGTTATTCTCTAAATGAGAAGCTGTGTAACAGTGGATGAAGTGCTCAGTATGCAATGAGGCACTTCTGGATCCCCCTGCATTGGACCCTTACTGGTTCCGTAACTTCTGAGCCTCGGCTAATTTCTTAAGACTTAATTACTGAGTTTTAGGTAGGCTGCAAGTCAGTCTCTCATTAAAAGGTCATGGCAACCCTTTGCAGTGAGGAGGAGGATAGTTTCATGATCCCCATATGATTTCTAGCTGTAAGGAACCTTATAAAATAGTTTCTCTATTTCCCTAACCAGGTCAGTCCTAAGTGATAATAGGCTCCATTTGCTTTTCTTGGATTCATCTAGGTCCTTCCCTCTGGACTCCACAAGGTTTAATTCACAGGCTGAGGCTTCATTAAGGTAGGCACAGAGCCCATCACCGGGACAATGATGATCCTGCTTTGCTCTCCTCCGCCCAGCCACAGCTCAATTGTTGTATCCGGTTTTGAGGGGAAGAGGGGGAGAGTTTGGGGAGATTGTTGACAAACTGGAGCTCCTATATGGGAGGGGAGAGCAGAGAAACGAGAACTGGAGACACCTGAACGTATGGAGACAGGTTAGCCTGGATAATATTTGGGGAGAGGAGATCTTCAGGCTCCCTTTTGTCAGTACTCGTCCATTCATCTATCCATTCATCCATTCACTCATTCACCGATTTACTCATTTATCTACTTATCCATACATGCATCCATCTACTCATTTAATTATCCCAGGTATCACCTAAGTATCTATCCACTCACATGCTCGTCCATTCATCCAACTAACCACTCACCCTCCCATCCATCCACTCATCTAGCCATCTCTTCTACTACTCATCCATTCATTCACCCATTCATTTGTCCACCCACCCATTCATTTATTCATTCATTTACTCATCCATCCGTGCATTCATCTACTCACCTAGCTGTCCATTCACTCACCTACTCACACACTCATTCATTAATCCAACCACTCATCCACTCATTTAGCCATCCATCCACCCACTCCTCCAACAAGCTAGCCACTCATTCAGTTTGCAAAGGAAAGCCTACTGACTCTGAAGGAAGGCTCAAACCCCAGTTCCACTGCTCACTGCTCTTCTAGAGAGGTTCTTAGGCAGAAGCAAGATGACCACTTGTGTCTGTCAGATGGGGATTCCTTTCATATGAGTTGGATCAGATGGCTACTGAGGTCTCTTGCAACTCTCAAATCCTGTGTCCCTACGAAGGTCATTTCTGCATCTCTTCTTACTCATCTATAAAATAAAAGAACTGGTCTGGATGATCTCTAAGGTGTCCTCCAGCTCTCTAGCTCTGGTCCTAGATACTAATTGGTATTTCTGTGGTTTTTACAAAAGCCCTTTATTTATTGTAACTCAGTTGAGCCTCTTAAAATATCAATCAACTTTTAATAAGTATCATCAGGAACTGGCACAGCTCTGGGGATACAAAGAGAAGAAAAAGATAGTTCTGCCCTCAAGGAACTTATTATCAAACGGATAATTACCTCTATTTTACAGATAAGGAAACCGGAGCTGAAAAAGGTGAAAAGGCTTGTGGTTTAGAACCACACAACTTATAAGCGTCAGAGTTGGGTTATGAACCTACATTTTTCCTAAATCTCTGCTCTTTTCAGTACCCAATACTGCCCCTAATAAACAGGGACAGGAACACCAGGCCACAAGGCCTGGAAGGAAATGACAGTCCATGAGCCCAAGTCATTCTACTTGGAGGATCCAGGGAAGAGAAAATAGTACGCCTGTTCATTCAGCAGGCATTTAATAAATGTCTATTATGTATCAGATGTAGGCTAAGCTCTGGAGAGAAATACAATCAACCCCAGACCTTGAAGCGCATACATTTTCCTGAGGGAAACAAGTCATACAGAATAAACACAAAGCACTATGGGGGACCAAACAAGAGTCAGGAAAGGTCTGTGTAGGAATTGAGCCTTGAAGGGAGTTAATGATTCCAAGAGGGTGTGTGTGAGGAAACAGTGAATGAGGGAGATAGTCTGGGCAAAGCTTTGAAGGTGGGAGATGGAATGTCACACCAGAGATAGTTAAGTAAACCACTTTCATTGGCCCTTAGTGCATATGATGGGAAACAGTAGCCACTAGTTCTGGAAAGGCCGGCTGGAGCCCGATAGTGAAGGATTTTAAATGTCAAACAGATGAGCAAGGCACTAGGAAGCCACTGGGACATCTTGAGTGGAAGAGTTCCATATTAAGACCTGGGTATTACAATATATGATAGAGAGTGATGAAGACTAAGAAATGCTTGAGACAAAGTGCTCTAGGAAGATTTAAGGATGGAGAGAACATGTTCTATGGTAGGTAGGACCAGCGGCTTGGTGTGGGAGGCAGCACAGAAACTGTTCTAATGTCGTTTGTTCTCTGTGCCAAACTCATTGGCTTTCTGGCTCTAGAAGGGCACAAAGTTATGAGAGGCCCCTAGATGTGTGGCTTTGGGCCATTCATTTTTGCTCCTTAGCCCTCAGTTTCCTCATCTTTCAGATGAGAAGGCTGAACAGGATGACTTCCCTTTTGGGGCCTTCTCTACATATTGCTGATCCCTGAGAGCACTGCTCAAAGGCCGGGTATCATCTTCAGTTTGTCACTGTAAATAACAGCCCAGAGGGATGCAGGATGCAGGATGCCAAAGGCTCGTGGGCTACTTGGGCAGCTTGTACCCACCAATAGCCCCACCTGGTGCTTTCCCCCACTTTCCCCGCATCTGAGGACTGGCTTGGAGCTGGGTTGGGATGAGGAGAGGAGAAGCTGGTGGCTTGGCAAATGCGGATGTTTATCTGCTGGGGCCCCAAGCCCTCCTCCTTCCTTAGCTGTGGATGTGGGGCATGCCCGTGGCACGGCGAGGTGCATGTTGGCCCAGCCTCGGCTGGCATTGCCACACACAGGTGAGCAGACCCGGGCTTGGGAGAGGCTCCGCAGTGACAATGGGCCTTTGTTGCGGGTGGATTTGGGGGAGAACTTGGTGCTGTGGGGCAATGAGTCACAGAGCCTCCCCTCCCAGGTTGGGGATGGATTTCACTCCATTTTGAGGCAGAGGGAGAGATAACATCAGTTTTGCAACAGCAGGCGTGTCTGTCTATCCCACCTGCCCCGGGGCTCGTGGCTCTGACTGCTTTTACTTGGGTAAACTGGGGCGGGAGGGGTTGGGGGGGGGAGGCACAAAGGCTGCTGTCCTGAGTAGCCCCGCTCGCCTTCCATGTCACCTCAGGATGTCACCAGGCCCGTGCTCCTGGAAGCTCTTGGAACATGCAAAAACAAGATTTGGAGGGAAGCTCAGGCAGAAGCTACTCTGTGCTTTCTGGGAAACCCAGAGATGGCCAGAAGATAGCCGGGGGAAGACTACACAACAGTGACAAGAGTGAGCATGGCTGTGGGGAAGGGACAATAGGAGCTACAAGCAGCTTGGGGGAGAGGGGAGAACAGCCACTGTTCAGAGAGGTTTGGAGAGGTCTGGTGCTACAGAGGAGGACGGTATTACAGGTCTCAGGGTCTCCATCTTAGAGCTGGCTCCCCAGTCACATAGAATGAGAGATCATTGAGTCCAACCCTAGCATTTTTGATGGGATAAAACTGATACCCAGTGGGGGCAAGTGACTTCCCATTTGAATCCAGGTCTTTCTGGTTCCAAGGCTGGCACTCAACCCACTAGCACACATGGAAAGAATAAAAGGATGAGGTGCTTTTTGGAGCTGAGTGAGGCTGTGCGGGATAGAAAGGTAGATTTGAATTATGAAAAGCTGGACTTGAATCCTGGCTCTGCCAGGTAATGGCTGTGAGACTTTGGGCAAGTCACTCCTGTACCTCAGTTTCCACTTCTATAAAATGAACACAATTAGACTGGATGATCTCTTTGCTTCTTCCAGCTGAAGAGCCTTATGTGGCTGGAAGTTCCAGGACTGAGGGCCAGCAAGGTTCTGACATTAAATTCTGGGGACTGAACAGGGACAGTCCACGATTGCCCAATTGAAAGCCTAGGACTGCCCAAGGTTGAGGAGGAGATGGAATAGGTGTGAGGACTGTGGTCATAGCCCGGCTTAAAGAGGAAGCCACTGTGAACTGGGCAGAAGGGGACAGTGGGGAGACAGAGAACCCTTGGCTCTTCTTCCCTGGCACTGGGCCCTGCCTCTCAAAATGTCTTTCAGACATCTCCCATTGCATGTCCAGTGGAGAGCTTAAATTTAACATGTGTAAAACTGAGCTTATTCTCTCTCTTCCTGACTTTACCCCCCCCCCAACTCATTTCCCACGATTAAGGACAGCCCCAGCCTCCCAGTCCCCGGGGCTCACCACCAAATACTATCTGCAATTTCTCATTGTCTCTCATCTCCCATATTCAATCCGTTGCCAAGGTCTTCCAATTGCACTTTTTCTACATCTATCCAATGGGCCCCCTTCTCTCCTTTGACTGCCACCCCTCTGGGACAGGATCTATCACCTCACTGTTATTGTTCGGTGAGTCTGGCTCTTTGTTACAGCCAAAGATGAGGAAACTGAGGCAATCAGGATGAAGTGACTTGTCCAGGATTAAAGTTAAGAAATGTCTGAGGCCAGATTTGAACTTATGAAAAAGAGTTTTCCCAGCTCCAACCACTGCCTTACCTAGTGTCCATCATCTCATCGCCTCCCACTGGACTCTTGCAACTGCTGCTGGGGGTGGGGTCTGCCTGCCTCAGTCTCTCCTCATTCCAATACATTTTTTATTCACTCACTAAAGTGATTTTTTTGGTAAGTGCAGGCCTGATCAGGCCCCCCACTCCTCCATCCTAATCCATCAGTAGCTCCCTATTGCTCCAGAATCAAACACAGAATCTTCTGTTGGACATTCAAAGCCCTTCATAGCCTATCCCTCTTCTCCCTTTCTGGTTTTCTTATACCTTATTCTCTGCCATGTCCTCTTTGATCCAGTTACACTGACCTTCTGGTTCCCGCTCTCTGCTCCGGGCATTTTCTCTGGCTGCCCTCCTGGCCTTGCTCCCCCCACCTCTCCTTCCTCATCTCCACCTCCTGGCTTCCCTGGCTTTTCCAAGACTCTTCTTCTACAGGAAGCATTCTGTACTCGCTCTTAATTCTAGGGCCTCCCCCCTACCCCAGTCAATTCTTTCCTATTTATCCTCTTTATAGCTTGTTTGTTCTTTTTGTCTGCCTGTTGTCTCTCTTAATAGTTGAGCTCCTTGAAGCTAGGGACTAGTTTTTGCCTTTCCAGGAAACATGGTAGGTGCTTAATAAATGTTTATTACTGGTTTCTGAGAATAGCCCAGAAACAAGGCCTTTAGATACTCAGGTAATGTCAACTGATGGATCTCTCTTTCTCCTCCTCCTCCTCCTCCTCCTCCTCCTCCTCCTCCTCCTCCTCTTCTTCCTCCTTCTCCTCCTCCTCCTCCTCCTCCTCCTCCTCTTCCTCCTTCTTCTCCTTCTCTCTCTCTCTCTCTCTTTCTCTCTCTCTCTCTCTCTCTCTCTCTCTCTCTCTCTCTCTCTCTGTCTCTCTGCCTCTTTCTGTTTCTCTTTCTCCCTCTCTCCCCCCTTTCTTCTTCCTTACTTCTGAGTCTAGGATCATAAATTTGGAACTGGAAGGGTTCCAAAAGATTGCTTGGTTCAATTTCATTATTGCCCCAGAGTGGTTAATTTGCCCAAGGTAATGAATGGTTGGGATCGGAACTCAGGTCTTCTGACTTTTCCTTCCCGATAGACTACAGGGCTACCCAGAGTCACGGCTAGAAATGAGAGCTCAGCACAGTCACCACAACCCTTGAAAATAGCAGACACCAGGCTAGTGCCTTCTGCCGAGGAAAGAGAGAAGAAGATTGGGGCAGGAGCTCACCCAGGCTTGTCATTTGGCAGCTTTTATTTTAAGTATTTATTTTTGCTAAGTAGGTGCTAAACTCTGTGGTTTTTTACTTGTAGAAGGGAGACCAGGATTATTAGCACCCTCTAAATTCAGTGCCCCTGGGGCAAAGCCCCAGTTCTCTGTCCTAGTTATTCCTCTCTGCTTCCCCTCAGCTCCTCCTTCTCTCCCCAATATACTCTTGAACCAGCCTTTTAGCTCTGTGTGTACCCAGTGGGTCAGTGTTTAAGGAAAAAGCAAGAGCACAGATTTAATCCCACATTGACTGGTTAATTTCACTCCTTTCCACGCTCACCCCAGATCCACACAGCCCTATCCTGGATCCTTTCCGGACCTGGCCCAAATTGTAGACTGAGTCCAGCCCCTGGTCCCAGTGGGAGCCGTGACCTTCCCTGTTGACCCCATCCCTAGCCGGAGCCCTAAGTCTGGCTGCAGACTGAGCCTTGAGCCTGGCTCCCGCCTTCAGCCGGGGCTTGAACCCCCAGTGGCCCCTTTAGGTGAGCTCAGCCAAGGGCCACGGAGACCAGGCAGAGGGCCACGTGGCTCTCCGGGTTCAGGGGTGAAGTGAAGGCTCTCCCTGCTGGGAAGGCGCTGGAGGAGTTGCTGCTTGGAATGCTTTCTGAGTGGCAGCGGCTTAGGCCGGGGCCCTGCGCCAGGGAGGGAGAAGTCAGGGCAGAGGAATAAACAGGAAAGTGGACGTCAGAGGAGAGAAGAGAAAGCTATTTCTGACAGAAATTGCCTCCAAATGGTGCCGCACAAATCCCTCTGTTTGGAACCAGAATATTTCTTGCCACAGCCGGCTCAGTCCAGGGGCTCCAGGCCTTCTCGGGTTCTAGCTGTCTGTCCAGCCCTCTCAGAGGTCCTGAGTCGGACAGGTTTCCCAGCATGAGAGGGAGTCTGCTGAAGAACTTCCCAGAAGCAAAGGCTTCTAAACTCCGGGAAGGCTCAGCTAGAGGCCATGAATTCTTTTTACTCAGATCAGGTGTCTGGGCTGGGTTGGAGTCTGCCTTGGGCAGGGGGATGGATCTAATGGCACTGGGTGGTCAGCCTGATGGTCACAGGCTCTTGAATCTGAGCTGGAAGGGACCTCGGAGGCCACCAGAACAGTTTCTTCATTTTAGAAGGGAGGAAACAGACCAAGAAAGATGAAGGGACTTTCTCAAGAGCTTTTGTTCTCGGAAATTATTTTGCTATCTACCTTGTAACTATTTTGTCCTCTACTTTGTAACTATTTTGCTATCTACCTTGTAACTATTTTGTTCTCTACTTTGTAACAATTTTGTCCTCTACCTTGTAACTATTTTGTTCTCTACTTTGTAACAATTTTGTCCTCTACCTTGTAACTATTTTGTCCTCTACTTTGTAACTATTTTGTTGTCTACTTTGTAACAATTTTGTCCTTTACCTTGTATCTATTTTGTCCTCTACTTTGTAACTCTTTTGTATTCTCTATTCTGTGGAAATGTGGTTTCCACAGAGTAACAGAATAATTGTATCAAGGCAACAAATCAGATTTTTAAAAAAGCATCAGAAACTGTGTAACTTAATAACAGTCAACAATGGGGTCTGGGAACCAGAAAAAAAAATAAGCCCCTAGAAGGCAGGGGCAGCTTCACTTAGTTTGCTGCTCACTACTTAGTACACAGTCTCTGGCTGTCACACAGTCGGGGCCTAAAATGCTTGTGGAATGAAAGAGCACCAATCAGTTGACAAGTATTTAGTAAGCACCTACTGTGTATGGGGCACTGTGCTAAGGGCTGGGGACACAAAGAAACAACAAGGAGTTCTAATAGAGCAGACAAGTATGTTTCTGAATATAGCTAATAATAATAAAGGATTAACATTGATAAGATTGGGGCAGCTAGGTGGCCTAATGGATAGAGCACCAGCCCTGAATTCAGGCCTCAGACACTTAATACTTCCTAGCTGTGTGACCCTGGGCAAATCATTTAACCCCAATTGCCTCAGCCAAAAAAAAAAAAGTATTTAAAAATTGATATGATTCTGTAAAGTTTGTGAAAGGTTCTTTTTTAGCACAATTGTCACAACTGAATGAGGTGTTATTATTGCTCCCATTTTACAGATGAGGAAACTGGGGGTCAGAAAGCTTTCTGTTTGTATACAAAGTGCCTGATATTTTGTAGGCACTTAATAAGTGTTGTTGATTTATTTTGGAAAGAACATTGACTTTGGAATTAGAGACTTTGGGTTCAAATACTATCTTCAAGGTGGACCAACTGTATGACTTTGGACAGGACACTTCCAGCTTTAAATCTTTGGATTCAAGCTCAGACCTTCTGACTCCAAAATCCAGCATCTCAATGGGGAAGAGAATGGTGTCTATAGAGAATTTCTGAAGGGGAGCTTCAAATCCAAGATGACTAAGTAGTGTTGGCGTAATCAGTCCCAATAAAGCTGGTATTCCTGTGGTTCTAGACCTAGAGTTCTGGGTATAAAATGTGGGCCACAGAATCCTTGCTCTAGAAAAGGGCTCTAAAACTCAAGAGTCTGAACTGTCAATAGCCTGGCCTTTGGGTATGCTGGCCCATTACTAGTGCCTGCATGTGATGAAAAGCCTTGTGGTCCAAAACACATTCTTTCTCTCTTTCTCTCTCTCTCTCTCTCTCTCTCTCTCTCTCTCTCTCTCTCTCTCTCTCTCTCTCTCTCTCTCTCTCTCTCTCTCTCTCTCTCTCTCTCTGTCTCTGTCTCTGTCTCTGTCTCTCTCTCTCTCTCTCTTCTTCTTCTTCTCCTTCTCCTTCTTCTCCTTCTTCTCCTTCTTCTCCTTCTTCTCCTTCTCTCCTTCTTCTTCTTCTTCTTCTTCTTCTTCTTCTTCTTCTTCTTCTTCTTCTTCTTCTTCTTCTTCTTCTTCTTCTTCTTCTTCTTCTTCTTCTTCTTCTTCTCTCTCTCTCTCTCTTTCTGTCTCTGTGTCTCTCTCTTCTCTCTTCTCTCTCTCTCTCTCTCTCTCTCTCTCTCTGTTTCTCTGTCTCTGTCTCTGTCTCTGTCTCTTTTCATCTGAAGCCAGACACTCTAGGTTGGGACCCTGAATGTGCCAGTCCTTCTCTTGGACAAGCTCTTTTACCACATTTGGTTTCCAGTTTCAGTTTCATTGAGCTAGGCCAGTTCCCTCTGCCTTTAAATCTGTGCTCCCATCTTCCCAATGGATTTCTCGCTTGACCCTTGCATTCTGCCCAGTTTGAGATTTAAGTTCCTATAGCCTGAAGATACAGAATTCTCACATCAGTTGAAATATATTCATCGACTGACTGACTGGGCCATCCAAGGTGTATCCTTATGGTAGATCTTGGGGAGGGGAATTTTTCAAGTGGGGGAAAAACCCTGTCAATCCCCTTTCTCTGTCCTGGTGTGGAGATCAGTGCTGAAAACCCTACTCTCCCCAGCTTACCTAAACGTCACCCCTCCTCCCCAGGGTCTCCTACCTCCAGCAAGATCAAGGAAAGCAGTCAGGAAGAGCACCACGGCCTCAATATTTATTCATCTTAAACTGATAATTAAAATTTTTTAATGAACAAAAATCTATTTCCTCTCCCTCCCGCCTGTCTCTCCACTGACAATAAAAGACAAACAAAACCCATGTAATAAAATGCGCTGTTGAGCAAAACAAATATTCCCATGGGCCGCTCCCAGAAAAGTCCAATATCTGCCTTCTTTTGAACCCAGAGTTCTAACTGACAGGTGGGAAACATTCGTCATTGGTCTTCTGAAAGTATGGCGGATCATGTCTATCAGAGTTCCTAAGTCTTTCAGGGTTTCATTTGCCAATGGACAGAATGAGAGGCAATCTGTCTGTGTCTGTCTTTCTCCCTCTGTGTCTCTCAATCTCTGTTTCTTTCTGTCTGTCTCTGTTTGCCAGTCTTTGTCCATGTCTTTATCTCTTTCTGCTTGTCTCTGCTCCCCCTCTGTCTCTTTGACTCTCTCTCTGTATCTCTGTCTTTCTCTGTGTCAGAGATCCTGTCTCTGTCTCTTTCCCCCCTCCCCGTCTCTGTCTTTCTCTGCCACTCTGTTTCTCTGTCTCTGTCTCTCTGTCTCTCTCTCCCTGTTTCTCTGTCTCTCTCTCTGTCTCTCTTCTTTCTCTCTCCCTGTTTCTCTGTCTCTGTCTCACTCTGTCTCTCTGTCTCTTTTCTCTCTCTGTCTCTGTCTCTCTTCTCTCTCTCTCTGTTTCTCTGTCTCTGTCTCTCTGTTTCTGTCTTTGTCTCTGTCTCTGTCTCTCTCTGTCTCTGTCTCTCTCTCTCTGTCTCTCTGTCTCTCTCTCTTCCCCTGTTTCTCTGTCTGTCTCTCTCTCTCTCTCACTCTCTCTGTCTCTGTCTCTCTGCCTCTCCTCTCCCACAATGTCTGGTACACAGAAGTGCATAACAAATTCTCGATTGATTCAGAAGGCCCCATATCACAGTAACAACAAGTGAAGTGACTAAATTTTCCCAGCAGGTGATGACTGGATGTTGAGGTGCGAGTCATCTCTGAATCAACCGTCTGAGTACAATAAGATCATTGATTGTGAGACCAAAGACTGAACTCTGAGAATTGCCACATGACAGAATCACAGGACCAGGAGGGAGCTTAGAGCTCCCAATCAAGTCTTCCTTAGGGCTGAAAACGAATTGCTCTTTTACTACATCTGGTCAGATGGGTGGGCCAGCTTTTACATGAAGGCCTACATGAAGAGAACAAGATAAGCACTTAATAAATGTTTGTGGACTGATACAAATGGATGTTGGGTAAATTAATTAATGGATGAGTAAAATTTCCATGATCAGAGCTAGGTCCTTGGGGTGGGATGCTAAGGAAATTGTAGGTGGTTCCTTCCTTTAACAGATCCTAAGATCGGGGAGATCAGGTTGATCACCACTACTTTCTGGAAATATTGACTAAGTCAGTTCTCTTGGTGTCTGTTCTCTTCAGTCAATGAGATCTTTAAGGTCTCTTTCAGGTGCAGATCTAGTATTCTGTGATCTCTACAGACATCCTTTCTCTCTGGAGGATCTCTGAGTCTAAGATCCGAGTGTGGAACTCTCCCTGGGAGGGAGTCTCTGCCCCAAACAGTCTGGGTGCTCCTGCCTAATGGAAGGTCAGCTGTTAAGGAGCCCAGTTCGGTTTCAGTCTCAAGAGGAAAGAGTGGGCCTTCTCCCCCATCTCCCTTCCTCCCTTCTTTCCCTCTCCCTCCCTCCCCCCCTCATCCCCTAAGCTTGACCTCTCCTCCAGGCAGGGGTCTGGGATCGGGGCTGCCTGGGGCCAGGGTCACTTATGGGGGTCAATTCTCAATTCCAGCACTTTCTATTTCTTGACATTTAATGATTCACTTTATGTTGCAATGAACCAGTATCCACATGCGGGAGCAGTTAGAAGCCCAGCAGCGCCCTCTTTTGTCCAAAGAGAGCATTACTCGGTCCTGCCTCTGCCCTAGGAGGGCAAGACCTTCACCCTTCAGATACCTGGCCACCTGGGGAGCCCAGCTTCTGCGATCCCAGCATTCCCTCTGCTTACAAAGGGACAGTAACAGCTGGTATTTTACATTGCCTTAAGGCTTTATTTGATTCCCACAAGCACACTTTGAGGGTGGGGCTACTTTTACTCCTATTTTACAGAAGAGGAAAAAAAGGTTCAGGGCAGTGAATCAATTGATCCAAGGTCACACTGCTAGTGAAAGTAGGAGGTCAGGTGGGAGGTGACTCTCCATCCGCTTTCCTCCATTCTGTCATCCTGTACTCCCTCCCTTCATCCTTTGACCTCTGCCTTTATCCTATTCTGGTATCTAAGTTTTCCTTTCCTTTATTTGAAAGGAACAGACAGACAGAGAAAGAAAGAGAGAGACAGAGATAGACAGTCACACGGAGAGAGACAGAGAAACAGAGCCACACAGAGAGAGACAAAGAGAGACAGAGGCAGAAGAAGAGTCAGAGAGATAGACATGAGAGACAGAGACAGAGACACACACACACACAGAGCCAGAGACAGACAGATAGACAGGCAAACACAGAAAGAGACAGACACAAAGAGACAGAAATATAGAGGGGGGAGAGGAGAGTCACTCTTAAGAGAGACAGAGACAGAGAGAAGAAAGAGAGACACACACACACACAAACACACAGAGACACAGAGAGAGCGGTTTTTATTGCAATGGAACCTTTTTCAGATATCACAGGCCTAGATTCCTCACAGGCCAGATTTTTTACGTCCCTAGGATCTAGGAAGCCCTGAACCATTCCCAACTTGGGGATTGATTTCCTGCCTTTAGGTTAAAAATAAACATTGCTTACAAAGCAGGTAACATGCTACTCTTAGCAAAATAACTGTCTATAAGAAAGGGCAGAAAGAGATGTCCTATTTCTGGTTCTGGCCACTTCACTCTGCATCAGTTCGTGCAAAATCTTCCCAGATTTCTTCAGAACTGAGCTCTTTCTTTGACATTTATGGCATTGAGCTTACAGGAGGAAAATAAAACATTTTGCTGAAGATTTGATCTGGAAAGAGTTCCCGAACTGATGCTGAGCAAAACAAATAGAACAGGAATACATTGTATACAGTAACAAACTTATGTGGAGATCAACTGTGAATGGCTTGGTTCTTCTCAGAGATTCAATGATCTAATAAATCTTGATCAGAAAATACCATCTACATCTAGACAAGAGAACTAGAGACTGGAGGTAAATCAACACATGCTATGTTCACCTTTTTTTTTTCTCTCTCATGGTTTTTCCCTTTTGTTCTGACTTTTCTCTCCCAAAATGATTCACAAAGAAATGTATCTTTAAAAATTAATATACATGAATAACCAGAAAAAACAATTTAAAAAAATTGTGTGAAGATTTAAGTAGGAAAAAGATAGAAATTGGTTTGTACATGAAACTAGCAAGGGAAGAGTGCCTTTTTATGAGGAGTCTCATCATCAAGCTCAACTCTAAACTTCTTCACCTCTTTAACAGCAGCCTTTTCCCCTTCTCCCACACTCTCTTCTTCCTCACCAAATCTTCCAGTCTCCCTTAATGGGTTGTTTTTCACTATGAGAATGTAAGCTCCACAAGGGCAGGGATTATTTGGCTTTTTTATGTCACCCAAACCCCAAAGCCCATTGTTATAAGACTTTCCTCATTGCTGGAGATCAATGCCCCACATCCACATGCAGAATGGAGGGAAGTTGGCCAAAGCAAAAGGGAAGCGAGATCTGGTCTCTTCAGTAGTTTTGAGAGAGAAGATAAGCTTCTTTTCAGGGCACTGAAAGAAGGAAGATCCTGGGAAGAAGCAACATGGAGAATTTCAGTCATGTCTCTATTCACAGAATATACACTAGAAACTTTGGGAATTGGATGAGACCTGGGATTCTCCCTCTTGGTTGAACTGGATCACTTCACTCCCAATAGAAGAGCTCCTTCACTCTGTATTGTTTAGCACATCATTCCCATAAGAATACTTTCTTTAATTTCTGTTTTGCTCTCAACTTGGGTAAATGGATTTCTTTGCTATTTGCTGTACATGTTCATTGTGGAACCGGTATTTGTTGGGAAGGAAGCTAAATCTTGGGGGTATACCCTGGGTCTTCCTTCCCCTTTAAGGACTGGTGATTAGGAGGATAGCTTGAACCTAAAAAATTATCTTCCCTAGACTAATGATATTTAGGAGAGCAGATTGATGTCATTCTAGTCCAGTTTCCCTTGTCTTTGAAGAGTATAGAGTGGTCAGACACTTTCCCAGTCTCTTGCTTCCTCTTCTGAAGAAAAAAACAGCTCCCTTGGGGGAGAATGAAGGGAAGAAACACTAGAAAGTTCCTTCTTGCCACCTTGTGAGCCAAACATGACCTCCTGCTGTGCTTGTATTCACATTCCCAAGTGGAGTGTCAAATATATAGTTAATCCTTAAAAATCTTTTACCTGTCGATGAAAATCTGAGAGACCTGCTGCCTTCCAAGTCCCTTCTGTGCAGAAAGAAAAAAAAAAGATGGAGGCTGGAGTAAGGTAAGAGCTGGGGTTGAGCTTGGGGGAAGGCCTCGTTTGGAGGGCCCCTCGCTGGGTCTTCGAGCATTTTGTGGCTCTCGGTGGAAGGCTTTCTGTCAGCAGGCTGGGTCTCACTCTCCAAGCATGACCTTCCTTTTCCAATTTCCTGTCATTCACTCCAGTGGAAGGGACCTGTGACACTGATAACCTCAAATAGCAGTTAATCCAATCAGTGCTCTCAGCTTTGGAATTTATCACACACGCGTGTATATATGTTTTCTTTTTGTTTAAAGTTTTCCTTCCTTATTAGGCATTATTATAGTTTGCATGAGTTGAAATTAGAAAAGAGTTTATCTTTCTTGAGTTCATCGTGCTGAAGAGTTAGGAAAGAGATCCAGAATTAAGAATGTGCCACAGATAATCCACCATGTAGATAATTAGATAAGTGCTTAATAAATGCCCTACCTAGATATCCATTTCTCTTTCTCCTGCTCTCTCTTTTTGTCTCATTCCCCCTCCCCACCTTCCCCTGTCTCTGTTTTGCTACCTCTATCTATGTCTCTCTGCTCTTCTATATCTGTCTATATGTCTTTCTGTCTCTGTCTCTGTCTCTATCTCTTTTTCTATCTCTATCTCAGTCTCTCTGTATGTCTTTTGTCTCTGTCTCTCTGTGTCTTTATCTATCTCTTGGCCTCTGTCTCTCTATTTGTATGTCTTTCTATCTCTGTCTCTATCTCTTTCTCTGTCTCTATCTTTGTTTCTCTCTTTATATCTCTGTCTCTATCTATGTCTCTTTGTCTATTGCTCTTTATCTTTGTCTCTCTGTCTATATTTCTGTCTCTCTATATGTCTTGTCTCTGTCTCTATCTCTCTATCTTTGTCTCTTTGTCTATCTCTCTGTCTCTCTGTCTTTGTCTTTGTCTTGATCTCTCTGTTTCTCAGACTCTATCTTTGTCTGTCTGTCTATATCTCTGTCTCTGTCTCTATCTTTGTCTCTTTCTCTCTGCCTCTATCTTTGTCTCTCTGTCTCTCTCTTTCTCTCTCTCTGACTGAATTATTCCACACCCTCAGTGCCACGGTATCATTCATTCCCCAAGCATTTATCAAACCTTGACTGTTTGCCATGCATTGTGCTAGGCACTAGACACAGAGGTGAAAAAAAATTAACCAGTTCCTGCCTTCAAACCAGCCCCCCTTTATTAGAAGGAAGTGACATATTTGCAGATAATGAACACCAAATATATACACTGTAAATATAAACTAACTGGGGGTCTAGAGAGAAGGTACTTCTTTAGAGAGAATTGCTAGGGAAGAGGGGATCAGAAAAAGCCTGGTGTAGGAAGGCAGCATGGGAGCTGAGCCTCGAATGATGAAGCTAGGAGTGGGGGAGGTACCCTCTCAGGGATCAGGCCAGGTGGTGCTGTTAGCCTCTCCCTTCTGGGTCTAGGGCAGATACCCAGAGCTTCCTTTCTTCCCCAGGATCTCCAAGGTCTCCAAGGAGCTCTGAATTTTCCTCTTCGGCTTTGTGAGACTTGGCCTGGTCAGGCAAGATGAAAAGCAGCTCTGGTGGGCCCGGAAAGCCCCCCTCTCTTACTCTGTGGAGCAGGAGGATGTTACCAATTTTTATGTTTACATGCATCTGTTCTGCCTCATTTCCCTGACAAAAGGCAAAGCGGGTTTGATGGGTCGGGAGTTGCACAGAGAGGCGGCCGCCTGCCCGCCAGCCCCAGATTAACAGGGGTGCGGCTTTGCGTGCTCTGGGCAGAGGGCAGTGAGTCATGAGTTTGGGTCGGACAGTGTGAGGGAGCCAGGCCTGAATGGACTCCCCTGGGAAAGGGCGGTTTTGGAGGATGAGGAAGGAGAGCTTACCCAGCTGAGCCTGGGGCGCTGGGGCTGCTTATGTCCTTTGTCAAGGGGTTTGGAGAGGGAGTGTGAAGGTGGGAGACCTTAGCAGATTTGGGGTTGGACGAGGTCCACTGTATGGTTTCAGATACTATCCCAGAGTCCGGGACTAGAGCAAAAGTCTTCCCTCGAGGCACTTCGATTTTACTGGGCCTAGGGGGTGAGAGTAAATACAAGACACACAAATGTAGCGAAATTCTCTACTCCCTCTCCCAGCACAATCAGCCAATCATCATCCCTCAGAATTCTAGCAATCCTTCGGTGGTTTGGACCACTTGTTCAATGGCTATCAGCTCGAGCCCCTATTCCAGGTCTTCTCTCCACAGCTAGTCATCAGTATATTAGTCTTCCAGTTCCATTTAACCGGTTCTCATCGATTAGATTTTCCACATGGATATTTGCTGAGAAATTACCACAAGAACAAAAGTACAAGCACACTCTTCCCTCTGCCACATTTATTTCCAGGGAGAGTAGGCTCAAACGCAGTACAATTTCTCCATTGCATTTGGCTTAATGGATTCCCAGTGAGTCTGTGGGTCCGGAGGCTGACTGAGATTCACTGTTTGACTCTCCGCATGGATCCAACTTCTAGACTTCTGGTGATTCCCTCTTCACCTCGGGCCCCCTTCATGTAAAGCAGGATAGAGCAAACACACAAAAAGGAAGAAGCGGAGGGCCATATTCATGATGGAAAGTTGGCTCTGGAGGGAGGTCTCCCTTCATCTGGAAGCTGACGACGGGTCTCTCTCCTTGGGTAGAGAAAGAGAACAACAGCAAACCTCTATTTCTCTGGTTTCCTCCTTGTGAATGGACCCCAGTTCTGGCTATGTGCCAGTTGGTAGCCCATCTCTGCCTATACTCTAAATAGGGGAGTAAGAGGCTCCATCACAATTCATTATGCCCTTCCACGTGGGGATTACCCACAGTTAAAAACAAAATAGACGAAACACACAGTAATTGGCTGGAGGTAGAGGAAGGGGACATTGGAGACACTAGGGAGGCTTCTTGTTGGTCCTTGATGGGGAGTTAAAGTTCTATAAATCACAGGAAGGCAGAGTCAGACCTGAAGGGGACCTTAGAGATCACTGAGTCTCGTTTTATAGATAGGGAGTTTTATAGAGAGTTTAAATGTTTCATCCAGACTCGTATAAAGCTAGTAAGCATCTGAGGTAGGGTTTGAACTCT
This sequence comes from Antechinus flavipes, assembly GCF_016432865.1. Classification (NCBI taxonomy): domain Eukaryota; kingdom Metazoa; phylum Chordata; class Mammalia; order Dasyuromorphia; family Dasyuridae; genus Antechinus; species Antechinus flavipes. Next base: position 610,548,216 of record NC_067400.1, read on the forward strand.
CATTTTCTTGGCTTCTGGGCCAGTTCTCTATTCAATTAAACCATTCTGCTAGTGGCTTTGAGAGGAAGAGGAGTTGGATATCCATTGCCTCCAATGGATAAAGGTTGGAGGCAGGAAGATCCAAATTCAAATCCTCATCAGACTCTTAATAGCTGTGAGACTGTAGGTAAATCACTTACCTCCTCTCTATCTCAGTTTCCTCATTTGTAATGAGGAGACTAGATTTTGTTAGTCTCTAAGGTCCCTTCCAGCTTTAGCTCTGGGATTGTTCGGGTGGTATCTCAGCAGGCAATTCAGGAGGCAGCACCCCAGCTCCATTCTCCCTCCCTTCCTGACTTGGGCCTTTGGAGACACCGTATTAGCCAGGCTAGGATTGGAGCATCCTGATGCCAGCAAAGCCTCCTTGCCTCGTCTTCCCTGCCAGACTTCAGCTACAACCCTTAGAAAAGTAAAAATGTCCCTTTTTCTTAAAAACTCCTGAGTGATTTTTATAGCGGGGGGAGAATGGCGGGGGCCATAGCATGGGCAGACTCAGCTGGTGATGTGCTTATGTTTGGCAGACTGCCTTTTTGTCTCTTTTTAAATTTTTTTTGTTATGAGGAACATTAGGTAGGGAACAGGAGAGAGAGTTACTTAGAAATTAGGAGTTGAAAAAGCAAAAGAAAAACTAGGTGGCACTAAGTGCCAGTCTTAGAGTGAGGAGGAGTATTCAAATCTGGCCTTAGATACTTCCCAACCATGTGACCCTAGGCCAGCCACTTAACCCTGTTTGCCTCAGTTTCCTTATCTGTAAAATGAGTTGGAGAAGGAAATGGCAAATTACTTCAAGGTCTCGGCCAAGAAAACCCCAAATAGGGTCACAAAGAGTTGGACGCAACTTCGTGGATACTAAACAACAAAAATAAAAATTGTTAATAAAAAGATATTATTTTAAGTAATCTAAAAAAAAATCGGAGCAAGATGATGTCACGTACTTTTCTCTGCTCTTCTGCTTTTGTTCCCTTTGCCCTCTCCATGGGACCCTGCCTGGAGTCTCACCCAGAGACCTCCTGTTGTAGCCTTAGACTATTTGTTCCCTAGCCTGTCCCCTGTGAAGGTGGATAGAGTGCCCCGATCTGGAATCCGGAGGACTGGAATTAAAATTCAGCAATGGCAGAAGCCAGCTTGAGGTCAGAGGGAGAGGACATCAGGGAGCTTCAGGCCTCTTTCCTGAGAGACAGGGCTCCCTGCACTGCCTTTGCTGCCCCCCACCCTTGCTCAGGCAAAGCTCTGAGACCTTTTCAACCTGTTGACTTCCTTGATGAAGTCTCCCTCTTAAAGACCCGGGTCTGTCTTCCAGAAAGCCTTCCCTGACCTGCCCCCTCCCCATCCCCAGTGTCTGTGACCATAGTCCTTTCTTCTTCAGATTTCTGAGTCCTCGACCACTGCTTAATCCAGCTTACTTCCCAAGTATCTTCCTCCTTTCCTATTATTAGAACAGGATCTCTTTGAGAGCAAAGCCAATGTCTTCACTGGGTCCCAGTATCTTTCCTTTATCAGTAGAAGGGACCCTAGAGGCCACTGGCCTTGGACAGATGAGGAAACTGAGGTCCGCAGAGGTCAGCTCAGCTGTCTGCATTTCCACAGAGCTTAGCACCACGACTGCCTTGTACACTGTAGGCCCTGAGCATGTGTGATCGGTCATTTAGGCAACTCTCCCTCCTCCTGTGCTCCCACCGGACAGCCCTCTCCTTCTCCCTCACTCCTCCTTGGGGTTCTGAATTCCCTGGAGGAGGAGACCCCGGAGGGTCCCAGCCTGAGCTGAGAAGGGCCGTTAGGACAGAGAAGGTCACAATACAGGCCGTGGGACCGGCCCTTCACCGCCTGCTCAGGCCACATCTGTCTGGCCAGGAGGCTCCTAGGGTCAGGGATGGGGTAGGGGCAGGGAGCCGGTCAGAGAGCCTGACTTTGATCTCCACCGGTCCCTCCCAAGACTCTGGAACCGAAGGAGACAAAAATAAACAGTCTGTCAGGGCCTGCATGAGACAGCGGGCTCCTCACGCACGGAGGGTGGGGGCCAGGGGCCTTCTCCAGACCTTTGATGTGTGAGCGTGAGTGTGTTTGGACATATGTGTCATCGGCAGGCCCAAGCCTCGGGGCCCTGCTCCTCCATGATGTGACGGTCCTCTCGGGACTGACCAGAGCGGCAGATCCCTGTAAGTGTGCAACGTCCTGACTGGAAGCTCCATGAGGGCAGGGATCATCCCTCGTTTCACCATCAATCAGCTGATAGTCGAGAAGCAGCCTCAGACTTAGTCAGGAGAAGGAACTGCCTGGCTGAGTGACCCTGAGACATTTCTCTGTGTCTCAGTGCCTCAGTTTCTTTATTTGTAAAATGAGGGATTAAACTTGATGCACTATGTCTAAGCATGGATTCAGCCTCTGCTCAGCCCTGGGGACACAGAACAGACTCCGCCCTGTCTCTCAAGAGCTTTAATGCTAACAGAGGAAACAGCATGAACACATATAAAGAGATATACGATTGATTTGTTGTTTAGTCATTTTGATCTTTCTGTCTCTTCATGACCCCATGTGGAGATTTCTCGACAGAGATATTGGAGGCTTGGCTCTTTCTTTCTCCAGCTCATTTTACAGATGAGGAAACTGAGGTAAATAGAGTAAAGTGACTTGCCCAGAGTCACCCAGCGAGGAAGTATCTGAGGCTGCATTTGAATTCAGGTCTTCCCGACTCCAAGTACCTTTTTTATACATTGGGAAATGCAGAAGAGGCGCTTTGGAAAAGGCTGGAGGAAAGCCTGGACTTGTGATGCTTGAGCTGTTTTGTCTAAGCTTTGTATCCTCCTAAGACCTAAATGTAGATCTTGACTTTATTCTAGTATTTTTGCCAGGTGCTTGAGTTAAGTGACTTACCTGGGTCACACAGTCCCCAAACTGCCCCTTGTGCACCAAGTTTCACACCTTACGTGGATCTGTCCGCTCTTGTCAGTCCCGACATGACCACGAGAAGCTTGCTCATGGGACAAGGTCAAGCTAGGACTCAGCACTCACGGGTCCGCTCAGTTTCCCCACCTGCCAAATGAGGGAGTCGACCAGATGGCCTCCAGACTCTGATTCATCAATGTATATTGAGTCAGATTGAATCGATTTAGAGCCTCATTTAGAGCCTCACTGACTACATTCTTCCCATTGAGATGGGCCCATGACTAGAATCCCAGCTCTAATTAACCATCCACTTAACCCTGGGTAACTTTTATAAAGGGATATTTACTTCAAAGACAGCAAGAACAAAGTACTGTACAAACATTTCTCTCCGTATGACTGGGGCATATTCTATTTTATACCGCCTCGGGCTCAGGGGAAGTCAGTTCAAAACTTCGCTCAGTTTCTCCATCCCAATGGTCCTACCAGATTCACGTGCATTCCAGATGTGCATGACTGCTGGATAAATTCTCCCTCCGTGCAGCAGTCCTGAAGGTCATTCCCAAAGGTCAATCCTGGCTCCTTGGGGAATCAATGCTGTGTGTGCTTCAAAGCCCAGCCTGGATTCCAACTCCCAAATTCCTGGAGTGCACTCTCCTCGTGGTTAAAATGCCCTTCATTTAGAATGTAAAAAAAAAAAAAAAAAAAGTTCAAAGAGGCCCTTTTTCCTTTTATTCATGTATTTTTGAGTTAATTTTTGAGTTAAGTCACTTAGTAGCATTAAGTGTCAAGTGTCTGAGGGCAGATTTGAACTCAATTCTTCCTGATTCCAGGACCAGTATTCTAGCCATTGTACCACCTGGCTTCCCCAGAGGTTTCTTTCTTTCTTCCTTCCTTCCTTCCTTTCTTTTTCTTTCTTTTCTTTCTTTCTTTCTTTCTTTCCTTTCTTTCTTCTTTCTTTCTTTCTCTTTCTTTCTTTCCTTTCTTCCTTCCTTCCTTCTCTCTCTCTCTTCCTTCCTTCTATCTTTCTTTCCTCTTTTCTTTCTTTCTTTCTTTCTCTTTCTTTCTTTCTTTCTTTCTTTTCTTTCTTTCTTTCTTCCTTCCTTCCTTCCTTCCTTCCTTCCTTCCTTCTCTCTCTCTCTCACTCTTCCTTCCTTCTATCTTTCTTTCCTCTTTTCTTTCTTTCTTTCTTTCTTTTCTTTCTTTCTTTCTTTCTTTTCTTTCTTTCTTTCTTTCTTTTTCTCTCTCTCTCTCTTTCTTCTGAGGCAATTGGGGTTAAGTGACTTGCCCAAGATCACACAGCTAGGAAGTGTTAAGTGTCTGAGATGGGATTTGAACTCAGGTCCTCCTGACTTCAGGGCTGGTGCTCTATCCACTGCATCATCTAGCTACCCCCAGAGGTCCTATTTCTTAAGATCCATGTGCAGTCTTTTCCTGGATGTCACATAAGAATCACTGAGTTCTCTAGTGTGTCCATGGAGCAAAAAAAAAAAAAAGGGAAAGGGGAAAAGTTGACAATCTTTTTTGAATACCCCCAAACTTCCCCTTTATCACAATTTCAGAAAGTCTGAAGCCTGCTTTTTTATACATCATCACCATTGTCCCAGGAGCAAGCTTCTCAAGGTTTTCATGTGGAGAGATTGCGTTACTCATGGAAACGGATGGGGTCTTTGCAGAGTTCCAGATTCCAATTACAAAAATAACTAAACGCATATAAGAGATATACAGATTAGATAAAAATTAGTCTTTGGGGAAAAGCACTAGTCAACAAAATTTGCATGCATAATCCTATTCTAACAGTTGTAAAGATATGAAGTTGTTTTGGGGTTTTGTTTTTTAAATGAAATGGTTCTTGCCTTCAAGAAATTCACATACTAGACGTGTGTGTGTGTGTGTGTGTATGGACATATATATTGTATTTAACAAATACTTTAACATATTTAACATGTATTGGTCTACCTGCCATCTGGGGAGGGGATGGGGGGAAAGAGGGAAAAAATTGGAACAAAAGGTTTTGCAAATGTCAAGGCTGAAAAATTACCCGTGCATATAACTTGTAAATAAAAAGCTATAATAAAAAAAAAAAAAAAGAAATTCACATACTGCTGGAAGAAACTAAGACTGCCTTGTTGCAGAGTCAACACTGGAGTGGTTAAATAAAGTCAGACACACTAATATATGGTTAATGGAGCTGAAAATTAGTGTAACCATTCTGGAAAGTCATTCTGGAATTATGTTTTTTAAAAAGTCACGAGAATGTCCACGTCTTTTAATCAGAAATTCTGTTGCCAAACATATAGCCAAAGGAGATCAAAGACAGAAAGGTCCCATATACCTCAGAATATTTATAGTAGCCTCTTTTTGTTAGAAACAATGAACATCAAGGATTCAGAGACGTCTGGGAAGATTTGTATGAAATTATGCAGAGAAAAGTGAGCAGAGCCAACAGGCACAAAGACTACAATGATATGAGTGGTGTTTATTAATGTGCCTATTTTGTGTTCATTTGATTCATATTGTTTCATATTGACTATGTTGTGAAGCTAGGTTGTCCAGTAGGTAGAGTGCTGGGATTGGATTCAGGAAGAGCTAAGTTCAAATCTGGCCTTAGACCCTTTCTGTGTGATTCTGGGCAAGTCGATTCTGCCTGCCTCAGTTTCCTCAATTGTAAATGTGGAGATAATAGCACTTTCCTTTCAAGATTATTGTGAAAATTAAATGAGATAATATTTTAAAGCATCTTAGCACAGTGCCTGGCATATAATAGGTACTTTATGAATGTTTGTTTCTTTTCCTTTTTGGTCTACCAAAATTTAAATCTTCCTGATAGGGGATTTGGTAACAGTCCTTTCTCAGCACCATGGCCAGTGATATTGACCTTCTTTGATTTTGAAATTAAACTAATTCATTTGTATTTGATATTTGAAAGATCATGCAAAACAGGAGAGGTACCTCAAGGAGAAGGGCAAAATATGTCCCAATTTCCCAAAAAAAGGGAAGAGAATAGCGTAGTAACAATAGGCCAATGAGTTTGGCTTGGATTCTTGGAAAAATTCACATTAAGAACATAAAAGAGATGATTGACTACCATCTAGAAAAGGGAGCAAGAATTTCTAAGAGCCAGCCAAGTCACACAAGACTAAATGTAACAACTTTTTTTGAAAGGATTGCTAATTAGTAGATGAGGGTAATGTTGTAAATAGAATTTATCTAGATTTTTGTAAATATTTTGATAAATTGTTTCATTCTATCCTTGTAGAGAGAGATATAGATTAGGCAATAATATAATGGTTTCCAGATTTCATGGAAGACCAGATTCACAGCATGATTGTTAATGGTTTAATATCAATATGGAAAGAAGTCTCCAGGGATCTGGGCCTGGTATTGTTCCATTAAATATTGTTGTTACATTTTGGTTGGACACCTAGATGATGGATAAAATGCCTGGCTTCAAGTCAGGAATATCTAGATTCAAATTTGGCCTCAGAGACTTACTGTGTGATGTTGGGCAAGTCCTTTAACCCTCTTTGTCTTGGTTCATCATCTATAAAATGGTCTGGAGAAGGAAATGGCAAACCATTCCAGTATCTTTGCCAAAAAAAAAAATCCCTAATGAAGGATTCAACAACAACAAAGTACATTGGTTTAATAAAGGTATTATAACCTGGAGAGACAAAGATAAATCAATAAAGATATTGATTACTAGGATGGCAAAGAGTTCAAGTGAATGTCAAGTGAAGATTGATTGAAAAAAGTGGGGATATTTAATTTAGAGAAGATTCAAGGGGGACATGTTGGTTGCCTTGAAGAAGGGAATTCTTTTTGGCTAAGGGTTGGATGAAATAGTTATTGAGGTCCCTCCCATCTCTGAAATTCTGTTATTCAGTCTATCTGAAAGTTTTCAGATGAGGATTCTAGGAAGATGGCAGAGTAGCTTGGTAAATTTTAGCTTTCCCAATTTCCCTCACAAATAAAACAAAAAAATGAACACAGGTGAAAAACCAAGAAGACTTGGGGCAGAACAGGGGTCCTCCTGATACAAGTGGAGAAGATCTGAAGAAAGAGCCTGGGGAACAGCATTAACCTGTCTGATTTGCAGAACACCTGTTAGCTCCACAGAAACCTTCAGGCCAGCTGGGTGTGGCTGGAGCTTCAGAAGGAACCAGAGACTTTCACCCCCCAGACTGTTTGTAGAGTTGGGGTTTGTGTCCTTGAAGACAAGTGAACCTTGGCTGGTTGGGAACCCCTGGCCTCAATCCAACTGTGGTGCAGGGACACTGCCCTGGGTGAGAAGGAACCAGCATCCGATGAGTGCAGAAGCAGTGGGGAAGGGATGCTGCTGGCTGTGGGCACTTGCAGGAGAAGGGAGCTCTTGGTTTGGAGTTTCTGGTCAGAGTAGACAGCTGAAGAGAAGTTTGAGGTACCCCCTTCACATACACATATGATTAGAGGTGCTTACACTAATACCTCTTATTAAAAGTTAAGTGAAACTGCAAAGAAGAAAGAACCCCACCTTGAAACATATTATGGGAACAGGGAAGACCAGGATTCATCTTCAGAAGAAGATACTTTAATAAAAAAAAAAAAAGCTTCTACCCCAAAGAGTAACAATGCGAAATGGTTCCTCCCCCAGAAAGAATTTATAGAAGAATTCAAAAAAAGATTCAAAAATCACATAGACACATTGAGAAAAAACTAAAGAAAAAATTTAAAACCATCCAAGAAAAACAAGATTATGAAAAAAAAAGTTAATTAGAAAAAGAGATACAGAGTCTCAATGATGAAAATAACTCTTTGAAAATTAGAATTGGGAAAGAGGAAGCCAGTGGAGCTATGAGAGACCAAGAAATAACAAATCAGATAATAAGGAATGAGAAAATAGAATAGAATGTGAAGCATCTCATGAGAAATACAACAGATATGGAAAACAGATCAAGAGAAAATGTAAGAATGATTGGACTGCTGGAAAGTTGTGACCAAAAAGAGAACCCTCATACAATAATGCAGAAAATGATCCTAGAAAATTGTCCTGGAGTGATAGAACATGAGGGAAAAATAAGTAGAAATAGAAAAAATCCATCAATCACCACCTCAAAAGATCCTTTGTGGAAAACATATAGGAATATTATTGCCAAATTTTGAAACCCTTAGATCAAAGAGAAAATTTTGCAAGAAACAAAAAAAAAAAAAAAACAATTCAAATATGCTGGAGCTACACTTAGAATTGTATAAGACTTATCAGCAGTTACAATAATAGATCACAGGTCTTGGAATCATATCTACAGGCAAGCAAAAGAACTAGGCCTGCAGCCAAAAATATATCCAACAAATTTATCTATAATTTTCAAAATTTCAAAAACAGACATTCAGCAAATTTGCAGATTTTCAGGACTTTGTATCAATCAAACTTGAACTCTTACAGAAAATTTAACATAGAAGAGCCAATATCAAAGATCAATTTTAAGGAACTTAATATGGACAAACTGTTTAAGCATGGACAAATTGTTTTTTAACATGAGAAATTTAAGATTTATAGCAATCAAAAATAAGATTTTTATATCAAAGCTCAAAAGAAAGATCGACAGAGTAAAGGTAAAAATGGCAATCATGTAAAGGCCTCATTTCTAAAATATATAATCAACTCAAATTTATAAGAATTCAAACCATTCTCCACTTGATAAATGTTCAAAGGATATAGACAATTTTCAGATGAAGAAATTGAAACCATCTCTAGTCATATAAAAAGGTGTTCTAAGTCACAATTGATCAGAGAAATGCAAAGTAAGACAACTCTGAGATATAACTATACAACTCTCAGATTGGTTAAGATGACAGGAAAAGATAATGATGAATGTTGGAAGGATGTGGGAAAACTGGGACACATACATTGTTGGTGGAACTGTGAACAGATCCAACCATTCTGGAGAGCAGTTTGGAACTGTGCTCAAAAATTTATCAAACTGTGCATACCCTTTGATCCAACTGGATTTATATCCCAAAGAGATCTTAAAGGGGGGGGGCAGCTAGGTGGCAGCTAAGTGGTGCAGTGGATAGAAAAATCAGGAAGACCTGAGTTCAAATCTGAACTCAGATACTTAACACTTTCTAGCTTTGTGACCCTGGGCAAGTTACTTAATCTCAATTGCCTGGGGGTGGGGGGTTGGGGTGTAAGAGAGATCTTAAAGGAGGGAAAGGGACCCATATGTGCAAAAATGTTTGTAGCAGCCCTTTTTATAGTGGCAAGAAACTGGAAATGGAGTGGATGCCCATCAGTTGGAGAATGGCTAAATAAGTTATGGTATATGAATGTTATGGAATATTATTGTTGTATAAGAAATGAAAAGCAGGATGATTTCAGAGAGGCCTGGAGAGACTGGGTGGGAGGAAGTTAAGTAATAGTAAGCCAAGTTATGGAGCAGAATTTAATGAAAGAGCAGGGATAGAAAAGACGTGTGTATATGAGGTATGTCTGTGTGAGTGTATATACATATATATATCTACATATGTATACATAAATATATCTTTTCTTATTTGTAGTTCATTTGGGTGGGGGTGGGATGAAAGGGACTTATGTGTGTGTCTATGTGTGTGTATGTATGTGCATGTATATATCTACATATGTATATATAAATATATCCTTTCTTAACTATAGCCTACTTAGGGGTACTGGAAAGGGATGAAAGGGGAAAAAAAGAATAAAGTTAAAAAGGTGTTCAGAAGAGAGCAAAAGAATAATTTACAAGGACGTAAAGAAAAGGATATGAATATAATTTCTTCTACTGATATACACACACATATATATATTATTAAATTGGTATTTGTTGTTATATATTTTGAATCCCCCCGATGTTCTGTGGGCACATGATAATATTCTCTTTTCTTTTGTTTCATTTTGTTTTGTATTGTTTTTTTTTTTTTCTTATTCTCTTTCTTCAAATAAAATAAGTTTGGGGGGAAAAAAAGAAAGTATTCTCTAAGTTATGTTTTTCTTCATCAAGCCCTCTGGGCATTAGGAAGAGATAACATCCTCCCCATCCACTCCAACGAGGCTGAAAAAGAGCAGAGCTCCGCTGCCCCTCCTGTTCCCAATCCTTGCCAAGGTCCCTGCCTAGGACGAAAGAGTCACACATGACAAGTCTTTGGAAAAACTTCCGTCAGGCCTGCATAGGATTTCATGAGAGTAGAGTGGGAAATGCCCTCGGAGACTATAACCAATTCTGGGAATAATGCTATTTGGGTAACTTTCAGAGGAAAAAGAGAACAAATAACAATGTGGTATGAGGGTCTAGGATTATAGCTTCAGAACCTGGAAGAATCTGAAAGTGGAGCGTATTCTGACTTTAAATCTGGGGCTTCTCCATCATCCCACCCTTCCTGAAATGAATCACTCATACTTTGGGGTGATGGGAATAGGGCAGTTTGGGGAACCAAACTAATCTTGAAGGGGTGTTTCCTGCTAGGGGAGCAATGGGGCCCCTCATGCCTCCAAGTGAATGTGAATCCTTCAGTGAACCCTTTGCTCTAAGGTCCTTGGACCTAGGAATAAACTCAAGATGATCTAGGCTGTGTAGGGATCACTCAGAAGAGGCTGGCCTTTCATTTCTCCCTGGCTCCAGTTTCAGCCTTTATCATTCTCGGATCTTTGAGTAATTAGGACAGGACAAGCCGTTTCCATTCTTTCTGCCATAAAGGACAGATGGGTGTTTAATTAAATCTGTAATCCCCCCCAACTCTCGCTTCAAAGAGAGTCTCTCTGAAGACAGCTACAAGGGAAGGAATCTGCTGTGATTCAGGGCTCAGTTACTGGACTGGGCAAAGAACTGGACTTGGGCTGTTGAACTCTATTCACTCAAATGGGGCCTCAGAAAGCCCAGGGCAAGAGAGGGTGACTTCCCTCACACACCTCTGCATGTCAGATTGTGGCCTTGTGGGGCTGATGGCTGTGCTGGCTTTTGGCATTGGTGCCATTGGTCTTAGAATGGCTGGGTATGGTGTTAGTGACTATTCCTTTTTAAAAATTTAATTATTTCATTTTATTTTTATTTTCAATTTCCAAATACATGTAAAGATAGTTTTCAACATTCATCTTTGTACGACTTTGTGCTCCACATTTTTCTCTCCCTTCCCTTACCTCCCCCCTCCCCAAGACAGCAAGCAATCTGATATAAGTTAAACACGTGCAATTCTTTTAAACATATTTCCATATCTGTCATGTTGTGCAAGAAAAATCAGACCAAAAGGGGGGAAAAAAAACATGAGAAAGAAAAAAATAAACAAAAAAGGGTGAAAATACCATGCTTTGATCCATGTTCAGTCTCATAGTTTTCTCTCTAGATGCAGATGGCATTTTCCATCCCAAGTCTATTGGAAATGCCTCGCAGGGGCAGCTAGATGGCACAGTGGATAAAGCATGGACCCTGGAGTCAGGAGGACCTGAGTTAAATTCGGCCTCAGACATTTAACACTAACTAGTTGTGTGACCCTAGGCAAATCATTTAGCCCAATTGTCTCACGAAAGAAAGGGAGAAAGAAAGAAAGAAAGAAAGAAAGAAAGAAAGAAAGAAAGAAAGAAAGAAAGAAAGAAAGAAAGAAAGAAAGAAAGAAAGAAAGAAAGAAAGAAAGAAAGAAAAGGAGGGAGGGAGGAAGGAGGGAGGAAGGAAGGAAGGAAGGAAGGAAGGAAGGAAGGAAGGAAGGAAGGAAGGAAGGAAGGAAGGAAGGAAGGAAGGAAGGAAGGAAGGAAAGAAAGGAAGGAAGGAAGGAAAGAAAGAAAGAGAAAGAGAGAGAGATAGAAAGGAAGGAAGGAAGGAAGGAAGGAAGGAAGGAAGGAAGGAAGGAAGGAAGGAAGGAAGGAAGGAAGGAAGGAAGGAAGGAAGGAAGGAAGAAGAAGGAATTACCTTGAATCACTGTATTGCCAAGATCCATCACAGCTGATCATCACATAATCTTGTTACTGCATACAATATTCTCTTGATTCTGTTCTACTGTGGCTATTCCTTGTAGACTTTGGTATAGAAGTAAGCTTCTTGAGGGCATGAATCATCCTTTGCTTTTCCTTGCATATCTAGTGTTTAACAGAGTGTCTGGCACATGATAGACATTTATTAAATGTTTAACTTATTGACTGACTGGGTGCCTATCTATCAAGGGGCTATTATAGAGAGATTCCTCAAGTGGATGTTCATATTAAGGGGATGCAGTGGGAGGAAATCAGATTAGATAATATCTCCGTTTCTTTCTGATGCAGCAGGAGAGAAAGGTGAGGATAAAGGAAGGAACCTGAGGAAGAAGCAACTGAAGAGGGGCGAGTACATGTATAATCTATATCAGATCTGTAAATAAAATACTATTTATTAAAAAAAAAGATAGGGTGAATGGATAGAGGCAATTGATTTTCCTTCTTCATTCCTCTCTCTCCAACTTGAGAATTTTATTTTTCCAATTACACGTAACAATAATTTTCAACATTCATTTTTGTAAAATTTTTGAGCTCCAATTTTTCTCCCTCCCTCCTTTTCCTCCCCTCTTCTCAAAACAGCAAGCAATCTGATATAGGTTATACATATGCAATCATCTTAAACCTATTTCCATATTAGTCATATTGTGAAAGGAAAATGAGAACAAAAAAGGAAAAACTACAAGAAAGAAATAACAAGGCAAAAAAAAAAAAAAAGTGAAACTAGCATGCCTCCATCTTCATTCATCTCCATAGTTCTTTCTCTGGATATGAATGGCATTTTCTATCCCAAGTCTGTTGGCATTATCTTGGATCATTGAATTGCTGAGAAGATCTAAGATAGTCGATGATCACATAATCTTGCTCTTACTGTATACAATGTTCTCCTGCTTCTGCTCATGTCACTCGGTTTTTCCAGATTTTTCTGAAATCACCCTGCTCATCATTTCTTATAAAACAATAATATTCCACTGCAGGGGAATGGACTCTTACTAAAATGCAGTTAGGCATAAGGAAGGGCTTCTTTTGGACCACTGGGGCCATTCAGATGCCATGCTTAAATGATGAGAATTGAGGGAGAAGATGGCTCCTTTGGGTACCTAATTGCCTGGAAGGATGGGAGTGAAACAGAGACATTTGGAAGAGTAATGGGTTGTGGAAAAACAGAATATTTTTTAAATTTTGGCTTTATTTTGGATATGTTGAGTTTGAGATGGTAAATGCTTTGAGGGCAGGAATGATTTCGTGCTTGTCTGCTTCTCACAGGATTGACACAGGTGCTTGGAGCACGCTGAATGATTAGTGATTGCTATTAGAAAGGTATCATTTAATGGAAAAAATGTAGACTTGGAAGCAATGGACCTAAATTGGAATCATAGTTCTGCCATTATAAACTGTGTGTCTTTGGACAAATTAAGTAAACCTATTTACCTCAGTTTTCCCAATTGTACAATGGGGATTTTTTGGAAGGGACATACTCCCTGCTTCCCAGGATTGTTAGGAGTATATGAGATCATATTTGTAAAGTACCTGGCACCCTGCCTGGCGTATGATAGCCACTATATAAATGATAGTTATCCCTCCTTTGTGGCTACGAGGAGACTATTTTGATCTCCCAAGTATGGGAAGGGCAGCTGGCTGAATTATCCTGCTTGTCTAAGACCACGAGATTCCTCTGTTTTATTTTTTTATACAATTTTTTCCTGTTTTTAGACAAATTAGCATTCTTCACGTGGCATGATGAGGTCTGCAGGTTCTGAGGTCTCATAAGGGACCAGATGCAGTCACAGGGGCTCCCAGAGCAGTCATGGCTAAGGACAGAGAAAGCCCCAGAGATGGATGTAGGTTATGGTCTTATAGGGATGTGATGGCTTCAAGGAAACAGAACCCTCTCAGGAGAGAGGAAGGTTATCTGTGGGCTCAGCAGAGGCCCAGAAGGGATATCCACTTGACAAAGAACTAACTATGGAGACGTCTCCACAAAAGAAGAAAAATGGATTTCCAGTGTCAAGTTTGGAATGACCCTTTGCCGTGTGTGTTGTCTATACCTGTGGTGAGTTTGAGCTCATGTTCCCAGGGACGTTGTGTATCTAAGAGTCAACAGCCCACCCCCATTTTGGGGAGAAAGTTTTATACCAAATTTTTTACTTCTTAGTAAATGCCCTTTTGAATGTCTCTAATTGCCAGAAGCTTTTCCTTTCATTAAGCTGAAACTTCCCTCTCAAACTCCAAACCAAGGTAATGAATTCTTTATTATTGGAAAAATTCCAGTACTCAGGAGCCTGGCTGGGGGGGGGGGGGGCAGCTACTTATTAGGGATGTTACCGTGAGGATTCTTAGTCAATCCTGGTTTGGACAAGGTGGATTCTGGGAATCTATAACCTGTTAAAATGCCCCAAACCAACTCAAGATTGTTGGATTTCCAACTATCCAATGAAGCAATTTTTGGTTCATTTCTATTCCACCCAACCCGAGGCCCCCATACACTTCCTGGTATGAGATGGGGAATACCTGAGATCAAGGCCAGATGAGAGCCTGGATGGGGGCAATCAGACCTGATACTGTGGAGTAATGTCTGTGATATATAAAGCTCTGGACCTTGTCAGCCAAGTCTGAATCCAGCCTGGAACAGTTACCAGTTCCATAACTCTATCTCAGGCACACAACTTTAGTGTTTTCATTCAGAAGGAAGGCCCATTCTCTACTTGATGTATTAATAACGTGAATATTCATATGAAAGCTGGGGGACTTTTTGTATATTTAGCACATGAGTCAGATTTTGATTTCCTCAGAGGAATCCTTGGTTAGAGTGCAAGTAGAGGTAAATTGTGATGTCCACGTGGAAGAAACCCAAAAGATAAATCATCTGGGAAGGGTCCCCAAGACTGAACTGTTTTTGTAAACCCAGAACTTTAGTTTGGGGTCACCGGTTGTAATTATCTGAATGGGTATGGGGGTCTTAGTGGTCCTCAGAGGGAAGCTGGCCAGGAAGGGGAAAAGAGATTTCCTCAGCTTCATCTTGTCATCGGAAGCAAGTGAAACACAAGCTTGCACGCCTCTGGGACACATTTTTTTTTTAATGAAAAAAAAAAAATCATGAACCAGAGCATAAATACTGAACAGCAAATTAGATTTACTCTGAAAATTCCATTCTTATTATCTCCCGTGACATGAACAACACAAAGAAATCATGATTTTTATCTCTATACCACCCCCTTTAAGTTTTTCCTCCAAAGAACTTGGGCCCCTTTTTTCCTTCTTCACGAATGTCCTGAAATACACTCTGGCTGTTGACAATCGGCCTAACCTGTTATGAATTATTCCCCTTTCTGTTGTTGAATAGTTTACTATCTGTGTTCATTTTTCCTTTCTTTCTCTTCCCCCTTCCCCCCGTCCTTCATTGAATTGAATGTATCAAGTCCCTGGGGTCTGCCAGGCATCCAGCCCCCAACGCAGCTCAGTCGTGGGGAAACTTCCATCACTCAGGCCTGGCTGGGGCCGAAGCTGTCTATTTATGTTGGATCGTCTGGCCCCAGAATCATTTCTCAGTAATTTAAACTCAATCATCCAATTCAAATGGGGGCAGTCTGCTGTTGAACACGACAGGCCGTCTCCTGAGGAGACAATAAATCCAGATGTGAGGCTGCCAGAGGAGCAAGCTTGTGCATAATTCATGGTGCCTTCCAGCAAACTTGACCAAAAGAAGAAGAAAAAAGGGGGAAGGAAGAGAACAGACAAGCTGCTTCCTCCAGATTCTGACCCGGGCTGAGGGGCACAGGGTATTGGAAGGAATTCACCCTTCCGCCTGTACTGGGGCCCAAGGCTCTGCCCGTCTGGTCCTAATAGGATTCTTAGCGAGTGAGTGGGCAGTCTTGCATCCCAGCCCAGTGATTAGGGCTCTGAAGCCATGGGAGAGGGGAAGATGGCTTGCTGGCCCCAAGATGGGGCTCTTTCCCATGCAGGAAGTTCAGACCCTCTCCAGGGGATTGTCTGTACTGGGGAAATGGGATGGCTGCCCCTGGGGACTAGAAAGTAGCTCCTACCTGTATCTCTTCTCCTGACTCTCAGAGCCTGGACCCAGGTCCACAAACAGGGTTTTTCATGTCTGAGACAAGTTTACAAAATACTAACAGGGTGAACGTAAAGTGCCTTCAGATAAGTCATGCAGGAGGCGGCAAACTATGGGACAAAGGGAGGATGATGTGTTCTTAGGGGGTGACTGGTGAGAAACTGGCCCATGGCAATGGGCAGGCACTCCAACTACTATCAGCTCCTTGAGGCAAAAGGCCCAGGTTACTGCCCTGACAGAGCCCCTTGGCAGAGGATGCCAGACTGACTAAAGAGGGGGCAAAGCTTCGAGGGGTGACTTCTTTGGGAAATGTGGGGCAGAGCTCCCAGAGGATGGCTAAGAGGATCATAGAGGCCCCAAAAGCAAATCTCAAGCATGAGCATGGCTAAGGAGTTTGTGGAGAATGACCAGAATCTTCAAGGACCACTTCTGCTCCTGGGAAACAGGTCAGGGGATCTGGGCAGAAGCTGATCCATCGGCTCCTTTCAAGGTCTATGTCTAGAATGAGTTCAGCTGTGGAATAGTAATGGACCTTCAGCAGATTTGACAATTAATTAAATTTAGCTTAGCAAAGTGAATCATTAATTTGTTTTCAATACAATATTGATTCTTGTCAGATAATCAGTGCCCATTTGAACCAATGGGGTGGGGGTGGGAGGAAAGGGCATGGAATCGGAAACCAAAATGTCTGGATTCTAATCCCTTCTGTGATAGAAAAACCACAGAACTTCAGAAGCTCAGAGGTAGGGAGTCACTCATCACTGGTCTTCAACAGAGGTTGGAGGAAAATTTGTGCAGGTGTTGAAGAATGGATTCCCTGCTCAGGTTTGAGCTGGATTTGGTGACTTCTGAGGTCTCTTCCAGCTCATTTGGGGAAACTGAGTTAAACAGGATTCGGTGACTTGCCCAGGGTCACACAGCTAATAAGTATCTGAGGCCAGATTTGAACTCAGAAAGATGGGTCTCCTTAACTCCAGGCCTGTGTCACCTGACTGCCCATCTTCTTTCCACTTTGGCACAGCTCTAATTATTAGAAATTTCTCTTTTAATCAAATGTAAATCTTTGGGGCAATTAGGTGTAACAGAAGATAGAATGCTGAGTCTGGAGTCAGGAAGAGCTGAGTTCAAATCCCATCTCAGACACTAGCTGTGTGATCCTGGGCAAATCACTTAACCCTGTTTGCCTCAGTTTCCTTATCTGTAAAATGAGCTGGAGAAGGAAATGGAAAAACATTCCAGTATCTCTGCCAAGAAAACCCCAAAGGAGCCACAAAGAGTCTGACATGACTAAAAAAATGACTAAAAAACTTTGTAACTTCCTCCCACTGCTCCTGGTTTTGCCCTCGGGCCAAACAGAATAAGATTAATCCCTCTTCCCCAGAACAATCTTTCAACATCCACCCTCTATTACCCTCAAATACTTCCTCTCTAGCCTAACCAAGACCAGGTAAGTCAAGGTCTTCTCTCTCCATCTTAGCCAGCCCTCTCAGGGCTTCCACTTTCTCATCTCTACAATGAGAGAGTTGGATGTTCTGTGCACCTCCACCTTCTCCATCTCTTGCAACTCAAACTTCCTATGATTCTAGTTGTCTTTGGATTTGTACGTATGTAATCCCCCATCCCCCCCTCAACTTTGTTGAGATACTTCTGAGGAGGTCAGTTTAAATTGATCAAACAATACATATTAAGGACTCCCTATTAAAGACATGCACTGTGCTAAGTACTAGGGACACAAACATGAAAAACAAAGACAGACCCTTCTCTTGAGGAGCTTACAATCTAGGGGGAAAGGGTAGCACACAAAAGAAAGTTGAAAAGGGGTGGATTGGGGAAAGATGGGCAGTTTGTGGTGGGATGTGCCATTGGTGATTGTAATGGGCTGAAGCTCGAGTTGATGCACTGAGGTCCCAAGCTTGTGAGGCTAAATAGCAACTGGACGATATTCTATGAATATATGCTTGGAGAAAGAATGGCCCCGCCTACTCTCTGTGCAAGTTTTGATGTGTTGTATAGGAAATGATGTAGAGGGGTGGGTAGAGAGAGAGAGGCAGAGAGACTGCTGGTCCGGTTCATGTCGTGACTGCTCTCACTTCCTATCTCCATCTCCCTTCACCTCCGCAAAGAATAAAGATTGAGGATTTTCCCTTAACCTGAATTCCTAACTCCGGCTGATTTTAAAATACACGGTCATTACAGGTGATGAAGTTTTTCCACCACTTTACTGGGATGGTTCCTCATAGAATACTGAATGGGTCAATCTACTGTTGGACTGAGCTATGATGAGAGTCTACTTTCTGGACTTAAACAAGTAGAGGCACATTGGATAGAGTGCCGAGACTGAAATCAGGAAGACCCAAGTTCAAATTTCATAAGCTTATAGTCAACCACAGAATTATAGAATTAGTATTAGAAGAGATCTTCACTAAGTCCAACTTTCTCCTTTTACAGATGAAGAAACTGAGACTCAATAGAGGTAAAATTATTTGCCCAGAATCAAACAAGATTTGACACAGCTACTTGTTTTAGGAGTAAATCAGATAAGCAAGCAAAACTCTCCCTCCCTGTCACTAGTTAGAAAGCTGAAATGGAAGTAAAGAGATGAGCCCTCTGATTTATGGGTCTCTGAGCTGCTTCTTGTGGGCCACTTGAGCTGTACTTCAGCTCTGAAGGACTTGGCACTGAGGGATGGCACAGAGAGTCTTGATGGTAACAGCAGGAGATGTATTGGAATAGGTTCAGTCATTGAAGAGCTGCCCATTTAGCACTTATTGGGACAAAACTTCTGTTCTTGCTCTCCTTTCTCTCTCCTGAATGTCAGTCTTGGAACTCTCTGGGACTTCCCATGAGATGAAAGGAACACATTTTTTTTCCTTCCTCACCCCCACGCTGGCAGCAGTGGGGAAATTGAGAAGCTGCTAAACAAAAAATAAGAACTCTACAGGATTTACCAGTAGGTTAGTTCATCCAGCTCTAAGAAAGCAGCATTTAACTCCATGAAAAGAAAAGTGCGAGAAGTTTTGAGAGATGCAAGAGTCTTGTTTCAGTAAGAAGGCAGAGAAAATTCAGGTTTACACCAATAGTAACAATCCAAAGAGCTTTTAAGATGTCCTGAAGGCTATTTATGGGCCAAAGACCTATGATGTATTTCAAGCATTCAATGTTGATGTAATCACACAAATGGAACCATAAGGACATGGTCTTGGAGAGATGGACCGAACACTTCCATAGTGTTCTCAACAGACTGTCATCACTCAATGCTGAAGCCATGATCATAGACCTCTCAGGGTAAAGTCAATTCCTCTCAGGTGAACTTCTAACTGAAGAGGTTTTGAGGTTATTAGGCTCCTCTCATGTGGCAAAACACCTGGTACTGATTCTATTCCAGCTGAGATTTACAAGGGACAGTGTCCACCGCTCATATAAAAGTGGATGGAAATTTTCTGGCAAGAGGATGTTATCTCCTAAGAGTTCAAGGATCTTTCATGGTCCATCTCTATAAGGCAAGCTTCTGAAGATCACCTGGAAGGGTCAGGTACCAGACACCGAGCTCCTTTCTAGAACTAAATTGTTGAGCGTTCCAAGTCTAGTGATGGGTTGTAAGGATGCCAAACATGTTTCCCTAAATGATTACTTTGCAGAGAACTTACAGGGCAAGAGCTTCCATGGAGTGGGAAGAAATGGCACAAGGATGCTCTCAAGGTCTCTCTGAAGAACTCTGGAATTGACTGTGATACCTGGGAGATACTGGAGCATCTCTCTCCAGCGGCCTCTGCCAGCATGGTACCTTCATTGCAGTGATGTCATTCGGTCCTCTTCAAGAACGAAGGCTGATAACCAGCCAACTCAGCTCTGAAGGACTTGGCACTGAGGGATGGCACAGGGATGCCTTGATGGAAGCCGGGGAAGGGGATGCATCAGAATAGGTCTGGTCACCGAAGAGCTGCCTACACAGCAGTTGCTTGGGACAATTTCTGTTCTTACTCTGTGCTTTCTCTCTCCTGACTTGGAGAGTCTCTGGGATTTGGCATCAAGAGAAAGGAACAAATTTCTTCTTCCTTACCCCCAAGCTGGCAGCAATGTCAATCGCTCAGTCATGGCACGTGTCTGCCTAGGTGCACCTGAATCTAGCTTTCAAGACTGTTGGCAATTTCCTGTGTTTTGCATTTCTTTCCATGAGCATGAGTGGCCAGAGAGGTTGAGATGGTATTTTCAGCCTGGGAGGCAATTCTGGAAGCTTCTGGGTGATGGCTGCCTGCACTATGGGAGGTACTGTCTGCACTAGCACAGTGTTCCCTGGAGAAGAGCCTCTATTATCAAAAGATACAGACCCTGAGGGAACCAATAGTACAGAGCTGAGGTTAGAGTGAATGACTGTTCAGCAGCATCCTACTAAATATCTCATGTCTGAGGCTGGTTCTTAAAACATTCGCTGAATAGCAGAAGTTGCTGCTCACTTCCTTTTGACATTGTATTTTATTTATTGGTGCACATGTTATATTCCCCTCACATGCAATGAAATGTAAGCACCTTGAAGGCAGGGACTATTTCCAATAAATTTCCAAATAAATTTTTTGTTTGACATGTGCTATGTCCTGAATAATGTCTGTTGTTGAATTGACTTGCAACAAGGAGGTGGGAAATAGGGATTGCCCCACAAGAGCCCAGTCCTCTGAGCATCCCCAATATTCTCTGCCCTTGCATATCCACAGGAAGATTTGGTGATTTTGTTTCTAGAAGTGTGCAATGGGATGGAGCAGCCCCCAATCTCCCTGATGTAGAGCATGCCCAGGAGTGTTTCCTGTTGGCTTACTGCATGACGACAAAAAAGTCAGAACTGACTTTACCTACAAAGGAATGGAACAACATTCTCTCTTCACTAGTGGCAAAATCCGTGAGAACTGGAGAGGGGGCTGACGGTGCGCTTAGCTGCAGCTTGATGTGACTGCCTTTTCTTTCTCCCCACCTGAGTCACCATGGGCTCATAAACGATCACTGCTTTTTGTTTCTCTGATGCTCTTCTTTCCTAACTTAATTTCTTATCGGAGATAAAACAAAGCAGTTATGAGTCTGTGAGGTTCAAAAGGTTGATGGCAGATCCTTTCAGGAGCTGCAGCAGTCAGTCAGTCAATGCACAAATATTTTTTAAGTTTTACTCTGTGGCAGGCACTGTGCTAAGTGCTAGGAGGCAGCTCTGATGATCAATTCAGCTCAGTAATGAATCAAACCATTGGCTGAAACACTGTGTCCTGCAAGCAAAGAATATCCTCATTTACTGGGTTGGCCACACCCCAACTTGAACTTGGTGGGGAAAATGGTAGCCATCACTCCGTAAATTTGAGTACATTCACTAATGGGATAAAGGGGGAAGTGTGGGAGATTTTTCTACTTCAGTTCTTGTTTTAACTTTTCAGTTAATATCCCACTGTAAACAGTGATTGACCTTAATTGGTTAACTTGTTAACTATTTAACTAACTGACATACAATATGAAGGAGAGAGCAATGGGTCAAAAATTATACGGCGGCAATAATCCCGAGTGATTGAGAGGAACCCAGATGGGAACTCATGGGCAATTGTACTAAATAAGTCGATCTCCCAGATCTCTCCATACCCTTCGAATCTGGAGAAGTCATCTGATCTGTTAGTGTGGGTTGGAAGAGTAAATCCAGAGCCTGTAAGCAACAGACTCAAGTTTTTGTATATCATTTACATGTGTTCATGTTGTACATCCCCTTTAGAATATGTTTCTTGAGGGCAGGAACCATTTCATATAGTACAAGCCTTGGACATAGATATGAGATAATTAATTGCACAGTAGATACTAATAAATGTTTGCTGAATTAAGTATGGGGGAAAATGTAGGAAAAAACCAACCTTTGGGTGGGACTTTCTGTGTCATCCCTGTATATGTGAAGACTGTATTCTTCCACACATGCCAGGGATGGGTTTCTCTTCACTAAGTTTGGATCAAACGGGAGTGTTATTTCCATATTGGAGTTATTTCTGACTTTATTTAAATGGATAGTTTCTGAGCAATTTGATTTCTTTTCCCAGATTCCCTAGATGGGCCTTGGGCTTGGGTTCGATGAGAGGTCAGAAATTCAGTCAGCCAGGGGACATTCCATTTCCCTGAAACACTGGGTGCTGCTAGAATAGCCAGTTACCTGGGGCTGAGAAAACCAGTTCCTTCTAGGACTCCATGGCAGACTGGAGCTCCCACCCACTGTGGAGAGGTAAGGTCCAGGCAAGGGCTGGAGAGGACAGGGACTTCACCACTGCCAGACATGGAGGGCCCTTTCCTACAGACAAGCTCAAGTGAGAAACCCACCAGGCAGTCCTCTCCAGCTTATTCAACCTAAGTGGGGCCAAGAGAAAATGAACCATCAGTATTGATGATGATGGGACTGTGCTTTTGCTGTGGGCTCAGAGATGGAATTCCTTAGATTATGGGAAGTGGTGTAGGGCGGTTTGAGCTGACTCCCCCTGGCTCTGTGACTGCAGGCAAGTCCCCCAAGCTCTCTGTGGCCTATTTAATGGGCAAGATTACAAAAAGCTAGACATCTACCCAAGTTACAGTGGGGGGAAGGGGTTTCTTCACCAAATAGTCCTATTAAATCACAGACCAGGATGAGGGGAGGAAAAAATTAGGGATCCAAATTACACAGTAGGGGAACAAGGTAAAATCTTTAGCCAATCAATAAACATTTGATAAGTGCCTATTATGTGCCCGGTATAGGAGCTAATTGTTGGGGATACAAAGAAAGGTAAATGACAGTACCTGCTTTCAAGGAGCTTACAACCTAAAGGGGGAGACATGTAAACGATTATGTATGAGCAAGTTATAGGCAGGAAAACCTGGAAATAATCAGCAAAGGAAAGGTACTTGCAGTGAGGACGACTGAGCAAGGTTTCCTGGAGTAGGTGAGATTTTAGTCTGGATTTGAAGGAAGCCAGCAAAGCCAGGGGGCAGGGATGAGGAGAGAGCGAATTCCAGGCACTAGAGAAGTTTGTCAAGAGGGAAATGCTCTATTTGCTGCCTTTATCTCAGTCTCTTACTTCATATGAAACCAAGTAGCTGTTAACACTGGATAGTGGAGAAAGGGCTAATTTGTCTTCAGGAGGCCCGTGGTCAAATCCAAGCTATTTCATCTCCAATGGTTAAGTAGCTAAAGGATATTTTTTAAAAGTGTTCTCTAAAGATATGCGAGCAATTAGCAACCATATGATCACTAATAAAGTGATATCAAGAAGAAAGAGATCTATAAAAATGAGACGGGCCAAATAGTAGAGTGTATATAAAGCTGACCTTGCAGTCTCTTGATGCTGAGAAGGGTTTGATTCAAAGAAGGCTTTGTCAAAGGGGTCCAGATCATAAGGAAAGAAGATCCCTCCCCCTCCCTTTCATTTGGAGTGATCATGGATCTCATGCTCAGTAAAATCCCATTATTCACCAAGGGTCCGGAGGCACTTGCTGACTTTCTCCCTTCTTTCTACCCAGATATACAAATGGCACATCTTTCCGACACAGGCAAACTCTTTTGGGGAGTAGAATTCTCCAATGTTTATGCCTCGGGTGACCTTAATAATGAAAGGATGGTGGAATAGTCTTCTCTGTGGCTGGTATTTTTCAAGAAATCACCCATAAGCCTGGTGGCTAAGAGCCTTTACTTAAAGTTGCATTTTTGCTTCATGGAATTCGTTGTTTTGTTTTTTTTTCTTTCAGTCAGTAAGTTCAACAGGATCCTATCTTCTCTCCACCTGTCAGTCAATTGCATAAATAAAAAGTGTTTGCTCTAGAGGGTAGTTTTCCCAAACTTGGATGTTACCTTCCCCTATTTGCATCAAGGATCATCTTTATGAATGTTTTTATTCAGTCCTATCAGACTCTTCATGAACCCACTTGGTTTTCTTGGAAGAGATACTGGAGTAGTTTTTTATTTCCTTTTCCAGCTTATTTTGCAGATGAGGAAACAGGCAAACAGGACGAAGTACCTAGACCAGGGTCATGAAGCTACCCCACTTTGTGAATACAAGTTAGAACAAAGGGATGATTTGTTTTCTTTTTAAAACTTTTTACTGATATTTTTTGTTTTGATATCATCTCCATATCCCAATATTTCCTTCTTCTCTTTCCCCAGCCATCTTTTAAAACAAAGTTTTTATTTTATTTTTTTAGCTGAGGCAATTGGGATTAAGTGACTTGCCCAAGGTCACACAGCTAGGAAGTGTTACGTGTCTGAGATCATATTTGAACTCAGGTCCTCCTGACTTCAGAACTGGTGCTCCATCCACTGTGCTACCTCGCTTCCCTTTAAAACAAAGTATTTTAAAAGAGAGAAAAAAAATTTTTTAACAAAACCAACAAATGAATGCACCAAGTCCAACATTATATGTAGCCTCAGTTTCCTCAACTGTAAAATGGAACAACAGTACCTACTTTTCAAGGTAACTGCAAAATCAAATGGAATCTATTTGTGAGGCACTACTTAATACAGTACTCAATAAATGCTTCTTTCTTCTCACCTCCTGGTTAAGCTTGATCATTATAACTCACAACATTATATGTCTATTGTTTTATTGTTGCTATTCTTTCTATTTACATTATTGTAGTCATTGTATATATTTCTCAGGTCTTGGAAGCACAAAAAAGCTCTCCTCTTGCCCTTTCTTTTAGAAATATTAAAACATAAATATTTCTCTGGGCTGAAATCCTTTCCAGATTTAAATGAATGAGGAAAACTCTATCAGCATTTTACCCAGCTGCTAGGATAACAATGTCCTTCACCAAATCCTTCATCCGTCCTTCAAAGGTCTAACTCCTCTTGGTGAGGAAACTGGGAAAAAAATTTAAGTAGGAGATAAAATTCCTAGAAAACAGATTACATATGATCATCTGACTTTAGAACAGAGTATCTAACTAAGATTATTATCCACCTCCAAAGCAGCTAGGGGGCACTTTAGTGTATAGAGTGCTGGTCCTGGAGTCAAAAGACTCATCTTCCTGGATTCAAATCTTACCTCAGACACTTCCTAGCTGTGTGACTCTGGGCAGGTCACTTAAAACTGTTGACCTCACTTTTCCTCATCTGTAAAATGAGCAGAAGGAAGTGGTGAACCACTCCAGCATCTCTTCTATAAAAAACCCTAAATGGTATCACAAAGAGTCAGACATGACTCAGCAACAACAACTTGTCCCAACTGAATGGTTTAGGAAAGGTATTCTTCAGGATCCATTTTTGCCATTTTAAAAAAGTTACTGTTTTATTGATGAATAAAAATTGTTAATTCAAAATATTCATCTGAGCTCTTCAGGATCCATTTTTGCCATTTTAAAAAAGTTACTGTTCTATTAATGAATAAAAATTGTTAATTCAAAATACTCATCTGAGCTCTGTAATTGTTTTATTTATTTATATTTGCTTGAGAATATTATAAATTATAACTTAAAAATGGCTCTTGCCAGAGAGATTTTTGAAGGCAGATGGATTTCTATTCCTTTGGATTTCAGATTTTGTTTCGAAGCAAAAATACTTGGAATTACAGTCATATTGATTAATACAATTTGTCTCTGCCCCAAACACAGAGCACATCAGTTCTACAGCTTAACTCAAACTTTTTTTTTTTTTTTTTTTTTTTTTTTTTGCCCTTTTCTGAATAATTAGCAGAGCTCTGAATCACGGGATCCACATCACAGGTTGGTAGGGCAGGGAGAGGAGATTTCGTGAGAGTGATGTTGTTTTTTCAGAGTTTCCTCTTTAGCAGCCCCTAGTTCGAGGGTGTCAGAATTCAATCTCGTAGCCAGAGAAGGGGAGTTTTGTGAGCAATAAATTCCAGAATCCAGTTTCTTTGGCAGGACTAGAGTTGCCTGATAGGCAACCCCAAGTTTGAGAGTTGAGGGATCTATCAAGAAGAGAATTTTTGAGCAAAGGAATCAATCAATTGCAACTTAATTGTTAATTGTAACATTATTAAGCACCTACTGTGTGCCAGGTACTATGCTAAGCTCTGAGGGTACAAAAGAGGCAGAAGACGGCGCCTCGTCTAATGGCTCTAAGAGAGTCCAGAGGTTGATGTATGGGACCAGAGATTATCCGTGGCATTCGAACAACCAGGGAAGACTGAAGCTGATGCAGTTAGGTTTTGTTGTCCTTTTCCTTTCATCTTTTCTGCATTTTCTGATCTGGTTAATGGTATGGTTACTCAAACAACTCATGCTAACCTGGGTTTGAATCTGGGTCTTCTGGTTTTGCCTGGGTTCTTCAGTTTCCTCATTTGTGGGACTAGCGGACTTCTCAAGTCCCTTCCAATTCAGATGTCCTACCTGTAAGAGACTGCAGCTCTCACGTATGTAATCAATTTTTCCAGTCAGTTTGAGGTATCTGTTGTGTCTATGGCTTTCCAATTCAGTTTTGAAAAAAGTGTATGTGGTTTGGACTTGTGGGACTGCTAAGGAGGCTATAAGCCTTTGAGAACTAACAGCTAAAAAGCATCTAGATTGGGAAAGCGAGGCCCAGAAGGCCAAGGGACTTGCTTAGAATCACACAGTAAGTGTCAGGGGCTTCCTGCTTCCAAGCCCAGCACTTGAACCACTTGGTCCTTTTCTCCAGCATCCCTTTACCCATCTTCCCCCCTTTGCCCATCTTTGCACTGTGCACCCAAGATGAGAGAATTTCTCCACCTCTTCATCACCTGCAACAGATATCGGCGCTTACGTGGCGATTATATTCAGGGTGGTCGCTTTTTGTTCTTGTTATTGTGATCATCACGGACCGTGCAACGTCAGATGATTAAGGTCCCATGAAATGACAGTGTGTTGAAACTAATTCTGCCAAATGCTGGTCTGCCTCTCCAAGGAGAACCTGGGAGCTAGCCTGCTTTGGAGCTGCAAATCTCCTTCATCTTCTGCTTTCATTTATCACGAGAATATAAATATTTGTGTGTCTGAATCTTTCCAAAATTATACTGGACCAAGATCTTACCTAAAGTTAAATTAGTGCTTCTAGACAGTCTGCAACTGAATAATTCTTAGCAGGCTCTTTTTCTACTAACATCCATCCGGGGCCCAGGGTCCTTCACTATTTTTCTTTCCTTCATGGGTTGCCACGCAAAAGAACTCATGACCTAGTGGGCAGAGGAGTGGTGATGAGCTGCTTATTTCACGCATTTAGTCCAAGTTCTATAGGCTCTGTCTGTTGGTGGGACCACCCCCAGACTACAGCATGGAAAAATCTGCCAGGGCTAACTCTCTTCCTGCCCCCTCCTCCCAATCTTTGAGAGTCCCTGGTCACCCCCAACCCACAATCAGGCGTTCAAATTAGTGGTTGTGGATATTCGAATGGAAACCTTTGAGGTTTCAGGCACTGGCATAGGACTGAGCTTTCAAGCTGAGTCTTGCTTCTATTTGGGGGGAAATGGAATATTTTAAAGTAATAACAGAGTTGTGCATGGAGTTAGATATCTTTCAATTTGACTATTACTGGGTTATTTAGAAGATGGAGAGTTATGGTTTGTGGGTTAAGTAGACTGTCTTCTGTCTTCTTTCCCAAACCCATGGCATTTGTGGGTGCCAAATTGTGAACAACAATAATAAGCATGTATACTCGCTCCCCTGACCTAGGATCTTATAATCTAAGGTTCCATTATGTCAAAAGTGAGACACTGAGAGAAGATAAGAGAATCAGAGAGAAGGCGAGAGAAAGGGAGAGAAAAAAGAGAAAGAGAGAGACACACAGAGAGAGATAGCGACAGAGACAGAGAGACAGACAGAGAGAACGAGCGAGAGAGTGAAGGTTAGGAGAACCGGAGGAAGATAAGAAGGGAACAAAAAGAGAGAAAAGGAAATAGAAATGAAAGAGGAAATAAAGGAATGAATGAAGGAAAGGAGGAAATGGAGAGGGCGAGAAAGAGAGAGGAAGGGAGGAAGGAATGAGAAAATGAGACAGAAAGACAGATGGAAAGGGAGAGAGAGAAGAGGGAAGAAAGGGAGACAGAAAGAAAGAGATGGAGACACAGAGAGAGGTTGAGAGACAGAAAGAGAAAGAGAAAGGGAGGGAAAGTGGGAGAGAGAAAGAGGAAGAGGGAAGAGAAAAAGGGGAGGAAAGGAGAGAGGAAATGGGGTACAGGCTCCAGCAGACTTTATTTTCCTACAGCTTAGTGTGAACCACAAGCCCAAATCCTGGCAATGTGAGGGTTTATCCAGAATGTCCTCTGGGTAAAGCATTTCAGATGTGGGGGTGGGGGAATAGGGGGTACACACTTTGTGCATAGTTTAAATTCTTTTTAAGAATTTTTTTCTTTAAATTTCCCCCCCCTTTTCTCAGCAAGAAAAGACTTTGTCTTCTGTTAGAAACTCACATTCTGTGATTGTTGACGGCAGATGAAGCATTTCTGCTGGACCCAATGAATTCAGGTTTTACTCTAGGGCTGCAGAGCTCCCTCCCATGGGGACTGAGTTAACTGTTAAATTAAAAAAGAACATTTTATTGAAACTCTTTTTCCCCCCACCACAGTTATTTACTGAAATTCTCTCCTCCCCATCAAGTTCAGAAGGGGACACAGAAACAAACTGGATAATTGTGTTATTAACTTATTAAATTTAATAGACACTTTTTGAAGGAAAAAAAAAAAAACAAAAAACCCCAAAACAAACTGTTCCTAACAGAAGTCCACAGTTTCATTTACAATTCTCTTTGATTCTTTGCACTTGGAGATTTGCTGTGGCTGAAGTTCAAAATAAGAGATTTTTTGCAACTAAAAAGATACATGGAAGATCATAACTACATAGGGAATTTCATTCTTTATGATGTTTTAAACTGCCAAACTAAGATTTTATAATCTTTTCTATTTGTAATGGAACATACATAGCTTTGGAGTGGCTTTTCTCAACCCCTTCAAGCACTGCTGGATCCTTTTCTAAGAGCAGAGCTGATGCATCTCCCCTCAAGGGGCTGGGGGGGACCCCCAGACACTAGGAGGTAGTTCTCTTTCTTTTTTTTTTAAAGAATTTTTTCCAATTATATATAATTTTTAACATTTATTTTCTAAAATGCTGAGATCCAAATTCTTTCCTTTCTTCCCTCTCCTCATTACTGGGAAGCAGTTTTTGTATGCTATGGAGCTTAGGAGCCTTTTCTAATATTCCTCCCCACCACGAGGCTGAGCACTTATCCCTCTGATGTCAAAGTGGATTTGGGAGAGCTAAGAGTGATCAGGTGAGAGCTGACATAATTAACTCCATTTTATGTCCCGTTCACCATTTGACTCTGCATTTCCCAAGCAGGGACAACGGACTGGCTCCTGTCGGCATTTAATTGAGGCAAAAAGGCTTTATTTTGAAAAGAAGGGCTTGGATAGTTAAGAAGTCTGTGCTTCTTCTCCTGCTAGTTAGCATTGGTGAATAAGTTTGCTCCCAAGGAGAGGTTCCTTCTGTTGGAACAAATAATGGCGTAAGGACCTTTCCAGCCTATCTATGATCTACTTGCTCTGACCCATCCACTCTCTAATACTTTTGCTCTTTTATCTGGAATCAGGAATTTCAGACCTGGCCTTAGACTCTTCCTCGTTGTATAACTCTGGGCAAGTCACTTAACCCCATTTGCCTCAATTCAACTGTCTCCATCTGGAGAAGGAAATGGCAAACCACTCCAGTATCTATGCCAAGAAAGCCTCAAACGGGGCTGGCAGAGTTGATCACAAATGAAGAACAACCTCTTTTATCTGATTGATACATGGGCATGACTGGCATAGATATCATTAGCTGAGTTGTAACTAACACAAAGGTCCATCATCTCCTGGTGAGAGATGTCACAGTGGTTGAGTAAACTGCATTTTTCTCTGTCTATTAGTCTCCCGTGGCTTATTGGCTGTGGTTGTCAAGAGCCTAAGAGAATTCAGGCAACACTGATAATCAGTCCATTTTGCCTCTTAATATCAATTAACCAATCATTAGTAAGCCAACTGACACTGATTTGCTCTTACAAAGTCTATTAAGATATAGCTTTATGCTTAACTATAGCCTGCTTGGGGAGTGGGGAGGAGAATGAAAGGGGAAAAAAAAAGTAAAAACAGTGCACAAAAACATAACTTAAAAGGAAGCAAAGGAAAGATAGACACTCATGAATATAATTTCTTCTATTATTATATATCCTTATTGAACTGGTAATTTATTGTTTTATATTTTGAATCCTCCTTGATGTTCTCTTTTGGTTTATTTTCCTCTTTTCTTTTTTCCTATTCAGTTTTTTAAATAAAATAAATAAAAATTCTGCTCAGAAAAAAAAGGTATATAACAAGACATAAAATACAAAAACATCTCACCACCCAACCTGGTCTATGGCACACTCTTCCCTTTACACCTCAGTCCTTGAGGATAATGGACTAAAAGTGGTTATCACAAAATACTGCTCTCTGCCCCCCAATTGAGGCAGAAGCCCTTTGAATGGCCTTGGTCTCAGGACAGAGTAGATAGATTTAAACTAGAAACTCTAGAAAACTCCTCTCATCAAGTTCACTTCTCTATACAGCATACTAGATTAGAGGAATTGGTTCCTTTCTTGCAGGAGACAGGAGATATAGTCTCAGTTGCTGGGTCTCTCCCACTGTTGAGCTGGGTCCAGCCAGTCACCCCTCAGGATGGTTCCCTGGGCTCAACCGCTGTGGATTTGCACGACTGGACCTTTGGTAGTGTTTCTGACATTCTGAAAATTACAATGTTGCTGGTTTTTTTTTTTTTTTTCCTTCCTTCCTCCTATTTAATAGTTGTGATGACCACGTTATTTAAAATCAGCAGGAGTCAGGAATTCAGGTTAAGGGAAAAATCTTCAATCTTTATTCTCAGTAGAGGTGAAGAAGGATTGTGATAGCAATATGGGCAACTGTGACAGGAAGCCAGCCAGCAGAGG
The DNA here is from genome assembly GCF_016432865.1 of Antechinus flavipes. Classification (NCBI taxonomy): domain Eukaryota; kingdom Metazoa; phylum Chordata; class Mammalia; order Dasyuromorphia; family Dasyuridae; genus Antechinus; species Antechinus flavipes. The sequence continues at coordinate 610,579,056 of NC_067400.1, forward strand.
TGAAGGGGGATTGCAGGTGAAAAGGAGATCAGAGGTAAAGGGTGATCACCATAGCAATGTGAGCAGCTGTGTCAAGACACTAGCCAGCAGTCTCTCTTTCCTCTTCCTTTTCCACTCCCCTGCCTCCACCCACTAAAATCGTCATTTCCTATACAACACATCAGGACTTGCACAAAGAGTGGGCGGGGGCCATTCTTTCTCCAAGCATATATATTAATAGAGTATGGTCCAATTACTATTTAGCCTCACGTGCTTGGGACCTCAGTGCATCAACTCAAGTCTCAGCCCATTACATCTAGTATTTTATTTTTTCGATTACATGTAAAGAGTTTGACATTTCTTTTTTAAAAAATTGATTTTCAATACACATTGCTTTATGAATCATTCTGGGAGAGAAAAATCAGAACAAAAGAGAAAAATCATAGAAGAGAGAGAAAAAAACAGAAAAAAGAAGTGAAAATAGCATGTGTTGATTTATATTCAATCTCCATTTCTTTTTCTGGATGCAGATGGCATTTTCTGTCCAACATCTATTGGGATTGCCTTGGATCACTGAACCACTGAGAAGAACCGAGACTTTCATGGTTGATCATCACACATTCTTGCAGTACATTGTGTACAATGTACATTCTTGCCGTTGTGTGTACAATGTATTCCTGGTTCTGCTTGTTTTGCTCAGCATGAGTTTGTGTTAATCTTTCCAGGCCTTTCTAAAAATCAGCTTATCAATTTTTATAGAACAATAATATTCTTTACCTTCATATACCACAGTTTGTTCAGCCATTCTCCAACTGATGGGTACCTATTTGTTTTCCAATTCTTTGCTACCACAAAAAGAACTGCTGCAAACATTTCTGCACATTTAACTATAAAAATATAAGCAATTCCCCAATTGATAAATGGTGAAAGGAAACAAACAGGCAGTTTTCAAATAAAGAAATCAAAACTATCTGTAGTTATGTGAAAAAATGCTCTAAATCACTACTGATCAGAGAAATGCAAATTAAAACAACTCTAAGGTACTATCTTACACCTACCAGAGTGAAGAATATTACCACAAAGCAAAATGTTGGATGTTGAAGGGGATGGGGAGAAACTGGAATACTAATGAACTGATCCAACCATTCTGGAGAAAAATTTGGAACTCTGCTCAAAGGGCTATAAAACTGTGTAGATTCTTTGACCCAGCAATACCACTGTTGGGTCTATATCTCAAAGACATCCAAAAAAGGGGAAAGAACCTATTTGTACCAGAATATTTATACCAGTGCTTTTTTTGTGGTAGATAAATATTGGAAATCAAAGGGATGTCCATCAATTGAGGAATGGCTAAATAAGTTGTGCTATATGATTGTAATGGAATATTGTTGTATTGTGCAAAATGACATGCAGGATGATTTCAGAAAAACCTGGAAAGACTTACATGAACTGATGCATAGTAAGGTGAACAAAATCAGGAGAATGAGGGAAAGAGAGAGACAGACAGGGAGGGATGGACAGACATACATACACATTCAGAGACACAGAGGCAGAGAAATGGCCAACAAGGGCAACTCCAATTTATAATAAAAACCTGCACACTCGGGGACCTCAGTCTACATGCTCATGTCTCTACACATGCTGGCTCCAGGTCAACATGCTTCATTCCCATCCAGGGATGCTCACAGCTTAGCTCTCCTCACATTGCCCACGTGGGGTACTCAGATCTGGGGCTCTGCATCGCCCTTTCTGGCTGCTTCCTGAACTTCTCCTCAGGACCTGTTCTCAGCTACAGGTTCAACAATCCTCTCTAGTGCAAAGGACTCACAGGTCTAGATCCAATGCTGGTGGGGATGATCCCAGGTTGAAGATAGGGGTAGAGTATAAATAACAAAAAGAACAGTACATAGATAAAGGGAATCAAGGACAAAGTATTGGTAACTTGGTCTACTGCCGGATCAGAGTATGAAAGGGAGGCCGTAATAAGGGCAAGGAACCAGGAAGAGACAGAGCCGACAATGTAGTTAACATTTTGGTCAAGTTGAAAGGCCCCAAGAAGTAGTTGGTGATGGGTGAGAGAGATCAGTACTGGATCTAGACCTGTGTATCCTTTGCACTAGAGAGAATCATTGAACCGGTGGCTGAGAACAGGTCCTGAGGAGAAGTTCGGGAGGAGTATAGATTTAGAGATAAAAGGGGTCTTAGAGCAATAAATCAACCACCAAACATTTATTAAGCACTTACTGGTTACTAAGCACTGTCGCTCATCTCTACCTTCCTGGTCTCCTTTAAATCCCGGGTAAAATCCCACCTATTACAGAAGCTTTTCCTAAGCTCTCTCAATTCTAGTGCCTTCTTAATGATTTCCTATTTATCTTGAAAATAAATTGTTCTGTATATATTTGCTTGCTTGTCGTATTTCTCATGAGATTAGTGCTATTGGGACAGGGGCTGTCTTTTGCTTCATTTTTATATCCCCGATGCTCAGCGCAGGTGCCTAATAAATGTTCATTTTCATTTATTTTTAAATTTTTATTACAATATTCTCTTAGTTCTACTCACTTCACTCAATATAAGTCTCTCCAGGCCTCTGTGAAATCCTCCTGCTCATCATTTCTTATAGAACAATAATATTCCATAACACTCATAAGCCATAACTTATTCAGCCATTCTCCACCTGATGGGCTTCCACACAGTTTCCATTTTCTTGCCACTACAAAAAGGGCTGCCACATAGTTGCACAAGTGGGCCTCTTTCTCTAATAAATGTGTATGGATTGACACTGTGCTAAGCTGCACAGACGAGTAAGACAAACCCAGCCCCAACCTTGTAGGACATGACATACAAACAACACTGTATATATAAGATACATACAGTGGCTAATGGAAGGCCATCTCTGAGGGAAGATACTTGCAACGGAGGGTGGGGGTGTCCTTGGGGTGTCATCTGGGCCTTGAAGTCAGGGAAGCTTAGGAAGGGGCACTCTAGGTATGGAGAGGGGAGGACAGCCTGTTCAAAGGGATCAATGAAGGGAAATGGGGGACGGTGCATGAGGAACACAGTGTAGGCAGATGGTCGTGTAGGCAGAGGGGAGCAGGTGTGAGATTAGAGAACAGGGTGGGGCCGGGTCACAGATAACTTTAAATGCCACACAGAGGATTTATCTCTGACCCTGAGTAAGAGGGAACTCCCAAGATTCACTGAGGGAGGGGGCAGGGTGGACAGGTGATCAGATTTCACTTTTTCTTTCTTTTTTTTTTTTTTTTAATAATTTTTTATTGATAGAATGCATGCCAGGGTAATTTTTTACAGCATTATCCCTTGCATTCATTTCTGTTCCGATTTTTCCCCTCCCTCCCTCCACCCCTGCCCCCAGATGGCAAGAGTCCTTTACATGTTGAATGGGTTGCAGTATATCCTAGATACAATATATGTGTGCAGAACTGAACAGTTCTCTTGTTGCACAGGGAGAAGTGAATTCAGAAGGCATAAATAACCCGGGAGGAAAAACATAAATGCAAGCAGTTTATATTCATTTCCAGTGTTCTTTCTCTGGGCGTAGCTGTTTCTGTCCATCTTTGATCAATTAAGGCTCTCTTTATCAAAGAGGTCCACTTCCATCAGAATACATCCTCAAACAGTATCATTGTTGAGGTATATAATGATCTCCTGGTTCTGCTCATTTCACTCAGCATCAGTTCATGTAAGTCTCGCCAGTCCTCTCTGTATTCATCCTGCTGGTCATTCCTTACAGAACAATAATATTCCATAACGTTCATATACCACAATTTACCCAGCCATTCTCCAATTGATGGGCATCCATTCATTTTCCAGCTTCTAGCCACTACAAACAGGGCTGCCACAAACATTCGTACATATACAGGTCCCTTTCCCTTCTTTAGTATTTCTTTGGGGTATAAGCCCAGTAGAAACACTGCTGGATCAAAGGGTATGCACAGCTTGATAACTTCTTGAGAATAGTTCCAAATTGCTCTCCAGAATGGCTGGATGTGTTCACGGTTCCACCAACAATGTATCAGTGTCCCTGTTTTCCCACATCCCCTCCAACATTCCCCATTATCTTTCCCTGTCATTCTAGCCAATCTGACAGGTGTGTAGTGGTATCTCAGAGTTGTCTTAATTTGCATTTCTCTGATTAATAATGATTTGGAGCATATTTTCATATGTCTATAAATAGTTTCAATTCAGATTTAACTTTTTCAAAGGTCATCTTGGCAGCTGAGTGGAGGATGGTTTGGAATGCGGGGAACCTGAGAAAGTGAGGACTCTGAATTAGGATTGGGAAAGCAGAAATGACATGAGGCTTCAGATTAATTATCTGGAGTGGGAAGAGAGAGCCAAGAGCACTCAGAGCCTAGCATGGTGGTACCCTTGACAGTAATAGAGGGATTGGGAAGGGAAAGGGAAGGTTGGGGCACAAGGAGTTCTGTTTTGGTCAAGGTTGAGAAGTCTAGAAGACATCCAGCTCGAGATGTCCCAAGAAGTAGTTGGTGCTGTGTGATTAGTGTTCCAGAGAGAGGTCAGGGCTGGACCCTTTGCACTGGAGATAATCACTGAATCCAGGAGATCATTGGAGTTCCCATCTCCTACCCACAGGCTTCTTATGAGCCAGGAGACAAATTGGTTTTGCTCAATCCAGTTCAATCCAACAAGCACTTATTATGACAATTGGCTCTTAGCAAATAAGGAGAGGCAGGACCAGCACTTACAAAAGATTATTCCAATTAATATTCCTAAGGCTCTTTCCCTGACAGACTTGTAGGGGCTCCTTCCTGCCGATGGATAGAATAAAATCCCCTCTAATTACAGTCTTTCACAACATGGCTCCTCTTTTCAGGAGGGCTCTTCCTTGCTTCCTCTTACACACCCCATGTGTCTTTCCACGAGAGCCTTTCCTTTTCCTGTCACGAGCCAACACTTCTTTCTTTACCCATTTGTGCTTCTTAGGGTTCCTTGAGGGCAGATCCTTTTTGTAGCCCCAGCACAGTGCTTGGCATTAATACCTGCTGAACTGAATGATGTCGCCTTTTCCAATGATTGCACCCCGCTTCCATGGCAGTCTCTGGAAATCAGCCCCCTGACATGCAGTTACAGGGAGACAGCACTAATGGGGCTCTTTAAATCCCCAAGCTATGCCTTAAAAAAAAAAAAAAAAAAAAACCTTCTTTTTGTTTGTGCAGCATCTCTGCTGCTATAAAAATCGAGCCCCATATTTGGGTTGGAATAGCCACAATTAGGGGCTAAATTAGGAAATGAAGAGCAGCCAGGTTTCATTAGCCAGCTAAACGTAGGCTTTATGTCTGGGTTCCACCCCTGAAAGACCATAAATATGGTGTATTTACAGACTTGATATAAATGTCACACACAGACCTGTGCAGCTGAGTCACCCCCTTCCCCTCAACTTGGAAAGGGCCTCCAAATCTTGGACTTTGCATTAACAACCACAATCCTCTTCCGCCATATTGGCAGTTACATCTTGCAACTCCTCCCCCAGGATGCTGATTCCCTTTAGGGGAAATCTCGGATCTAGATTTAGGGGAAATCTCTAGGAACCACTCTCTCTAGGAGTTGGTCACTTTCTATAGGAATCCTAACATATCTTCCTGAATTAGTTTTGTTTTTTGGGGGGTGGGGTGGGGTGGGTTGGGGATATATGGTGAATGGGCCTAATCCTTATTTATCACTTGCTAAATTCTGAAATTACTTTGTATTTACCTGAATACTACAGCCTACCTTTAGTAGAATGTCTGCCCCTTGAGGGCAGGTGTTCCTTTCAGTTTTTGCCCTTAAAGCTCCAGGATTCTCCATCCCAGTGTCCTCATACAGTGAACTGCTGAAGAACTGCTTGCACCTGGCCAGTCAACATAACAAGGTTGGCCAGGTAAGGCAGATACGTAGCTCATCCCTGCAGCTAGGTGGCAGCGTTAGGCTTGGAGTCAAGCTGTCAGTACAAATCTGCATTCAGACACAAGCTGCAATCATTCATCTGCCTCAGTTTATTCTAGCTATAATGGGGATATTAACAGCACCTCCCTTCTAGGGTTGTTGAGACCAAATGATATTTGTAAATCCAAAATAGGTGCTGTATAAATGATCATTTCTTTCCCTTAGCCCCTTTATCAAATGAGCCATCCCAAATGCCCAACTTTCCAGTTTGTATAGTTCAATAAATGTTCCAATGTAAGGGGGATAGTGAAGGGGCTGATACAACTGGCCAAAGGCAAAATTTGAACAGGTCTATAATGCAAATTCTCTAGATAGAAAAAGTCATTTAAAATCAAACTAAGAGGTGACTAGGTAGCCCAAAGGAAGGGCTCACCCGAGTTCAAATCCTACTTTTGACACTAATTTTGGAGGATGATCCCAGGCAAGTAACCTTACTTCTCCCAATGTGCTCATTTATAAAGAGAGAGAGCACATAACAAAGCAGCTTCCTAGTAAGAGAGGAGACCTAAAACGTGGCTGAATGAAGGACCTGTCTCATAGGTTGAAATATGGCTCTAAGTCAAAGTATGTCACTGTAGGGTTATACACAACTGTTACTTAAGGCACCGTCCTCACTTTCCAAACCTTTTCTGTAAGTCAAGATGGGGAGAAAAGAGAAGGGGGGGGTCTACCAGGTGTGACAGATGGAGTCTGATCATTTATGCACACTAAGCAAGTCACTGAAAGCTATTAAAATAGAGAGGCACTGATTTGTAAGTTTTGACTTAGAACTAAGGATCATTGATAATGGATACTTTATTTTAAAACAGCATCTTTCTTTCTTTCTTTTTTGCTGGGTTAAGTGACTTGCCCAGGGTCACACAACCAGGAAGTGTTAAGTGTCCAAGGCCAAATTTGAACTCAGGTCCTCCTGATTTCAGGGCTTGTGCTCTATCCACTGTGCCCCCTAGCTGCCCTTAAAGCATCATCTTTCTAAACAAAACAAAATATAAATGGAATAATGTTCCTGATGTCCACAACTTATCAAATATGTTACTAGAACTTAAAAAGGCTTCTGCTACAAAACAAACAAAATATATATAAAACAAAAAAATTTTCTTAGACTTCATTCAGAGATTTGAAAAGCAAAAGGCCAAAATGGACAGAAAAGGCCTTGGAACCAAGGCCTGGATCTGAGTCTTAACTGTGAAACCCCCTGGCTTTGGGAACCTGGGCACAATCCTTAATCTCTCCATATTCTAGATATGATTCTAGAGCTGTATGTTCTAGGTAAAGCCAAGAACTCTGGGACAGACAAAACTGTGACCACCACAAGAAATCCTCATCTCTAGCTCCAGGAGTAGGGTGAATGAGATAAACAAGAAAAGCTTTTCCTTTTATTCCTTCAGGCTTACTTTGAGCCTTTATCTACATCTGGGTTGACTGATGCTCACATTCCTTTTCTTAAGAAAGTCTCAACTGTGACCAGTGTCACAGACCATGAGCTGGTCATTTCAACTCTATTTTCACTGCAGCTGAAACTGTCTTCAGCAGTCTCCTTATAATCTACTTAGAAAGACAATCGGGCAATCTAGAGAGGAAACTGAATGGTGCAGAAAGCAGCTTTTAATTCTGATTCTTTGACATGGACTGCTTCTTCTGGATGTTTCCACTGAATGTATCCCATGGACTTATGGAGCTCAGGTCCTGTAGAGCATTGGAGACAACACCTCTCATTTTATACATAGGGAACACATTTTATACACAGGGAGACAGAGATGTACTCATTTGCCCAGGGTTATCCAGACTGCTGGCCCTCCAGGTCTGTGCTTGTGCTTCTTCCATGTAAACACTCCCTCTGCCCTGGGAAAGGGGTTTTAAAGTTCCTATACCATTTTCTTTTTTTCATAAAGAAAAATAAAACTTAAAATTTCAAGAAACACTGTAATTATTTTAGAATTCTCATAACTCCTAATATTTGTTTAAAAATGAAATGACAAACTTGTGTTTTAACAAGTCTAGTAAGATGATGAATGCATAATAGCTTCTCAGGTACAAACCACAAAGGAAAAAGTCTTAAAGTAAGTTTAGTAATCAGTTGATAAAATGAAGGTTTACCCTATTTTAATTACAAGGACTAGAATTCATTTACCAGAGAAAAAGAAAAAGGCACTGGAGGCTACTGGTCAGGGTCATTTCCTAGGAACCTTTTTCTTTGTTTTTTAAAGGAAATAGTATCACCATGGGAAAGGGGTCTTTCCAGGATTTGAAGAAGCTCAGACCCATGTTAACGAGAGAGAAGCCTTTCTCACTGCCTGGTTTGAGGTTGTAACTATTCACTTCAACGAGGGAGCCTTAAAAGGAGAGGCTTTAACAAAAGACAATATATGTAAACTGTTAAGATAAATGGATGGTTCCTATGTCCTTGCCAATTTAAATGGACATGAAACAATTTGGGATTATAAAACTCTGAACCTAAAAACAAACTGTACACCCGTGAATTTGAAGTTTTGTTAAGACAGATGAAGAATAAAAGCATTAACTACTACTCAAATACTGGGAACCTCACACTCAGTTTAAGCTCCTCACTATATATATTTACAATATTTATAAATATATCACAGTTAAACACTGACCTGTATTTACAGTACTGCCTTCCCCTAGAGACATACCAGCCAGCAGCCCATTAAATATAATAACTCCAAAATAAAATTCAAACAAGTTTTACCTACTACAACTAATTTTGCTAATGTCAGATGCAAAAGAGTAGATTAAGGAAAGTTACAATTGTCTTGGCAAGTATATTTTTACCTCAACGGTGTAAAAGGGGTCAAAAAGTGATTTCCTTTTCAACCATTAAAATATTTTTTTTTCCTTCAAGCATTAGTTTTGTTTAGAATGAGACGAGAAAAATTTATTCAGTCCCACCCTAGAATATATACAGTCTTGATTCCTTTGGCATAAATGACTAAAACAGAGGTCAACTTTAGTTACTGGTATTTTGAAATTTGTCTCCCCCTTCCTAGGTAACAGGATTGGGGAGGCTGGCCTGGCTCAGAATTAGGACAAGAGGTCCAGTGACCACCGTGTGCAACTTTCAATAAATAAACCTAAGAGATGGCAAATAATCAATTACGTTTCACGTCCAAACATCCGACGCGACGTCTCCGTCGGTCTCAGCCCGCTTTGGGGGTGAAGCTGGTCCCAAAAACGGAGTTTGGAGAAATGTGAACCCGGGAGGCCCCTATTTCTAGGGGAAACGGTATCTCTGGGGTGCACCGGGAGGCTACAGTAGGGAAGGCGTCCACCCCATTGCGGGGAGGGGCCCAGCCGGCGGCCCACAGTACACAGCTCGGCTCGGGGTCCTCCTCTCGCTGCCGCTCCGCCCCCAGGCCACGCCGAGAGGGCAGTACAGCGTGGGTGCTGCAGCTAGGCTGGGCTGATCCTCCTCCAGCTGCCGCGCAGCCTTCTCCGGCCCCGCGCCCACCGAGGGGGCTCAGAGTCCGTGCAGCGGCTCAAGGTCCTCCTCCCGTTCCGGACCCGCGCCCTTCGGGGCGCTCAGGGGATGCCCTCCCGGCGCCGACAGCACTGCGAGGGCGGCACGTCCCAGTCGTAGATGTAGGAAAGGCGCAGGCGCAGCTCCTGCGGGCACAGGCGGCCATCGCGGGCCAAGCTGCGCTGCTTGGCGCGCATGTCGTCGGGGCTCTGTTTGTGCGTCACCAGGTAAAGGTTGCTGCAGCCGCGCGAGCGGTACTCGGTGTCGAAGCGCGGGTCATGCTCCCGGAGTACGTCGAGGGGCGCCAGCCAGGCTCCCAGAGACACGTCTTCGCTGCGCCAGCGCTGCAGCACGTCGCGGTTGCGGCTCACGAAGCGCACCAAGTCGGCCGAGAGTACGTAGCCGCCGCCCAGAGCGTAGGGCAGGTAGTGGTCACAGAGTAGCCAGGCGGCCTCGCGCCAGCGCCCGCCCGTCTGCACGCGCCCGCGCCCCGAGAAGAAGCCCCAGTAGAGGCGGCTGCGCTGCTCTGGGGAGCGCGCGCGCAGCTCGTCGCGCAGGGCGCCCAGGCGCACGAACGTGTCGTCGTCGGCCTTGAGCACGAAGTCGAAGGCCACGTGCTCGTCGAGCCACGCGAACATGGCCAGCACCTTAGCGGTCAGGTTCTCATAGGCGTCGCGCAGCTGCGGTAGCAGCAGCAAGTCGCCGTGGCGCGCCTGCTCCCGCTCCAGTGCGTGCCGATCGGCCGCCTCTAACCCGGCAGTGCCCACTACGAAGCGCGCCCACACGTCCGCCAGAGGCCCGGGCCGCCCCGAGCTCTCCAACCACGTGTCGCGCACGGCGCTCCGCCGCTCGACGCCCGCGGGCGCGCTCACCACCAGCACGGCCAGGAACGCGCGTTCCGCGGGCTCGCCCGCCCCGGCCGGCGCATGCGCCGCGGCGGCGGCGCGGCCGACCCTCGCCGGGTTCTCGGGCGCGCACCTGGCCAGCCAGAGCAGCGCGCCTGCGGACAGCGCCAAGCCGGCCAGCGCTAGCGCCGTGCGGTGCCGGCACACGAGCCGCAGCAAGTTCATCGCACCCTGCCGCACGCGGGACTGCGCGCGCACCTCCTCTCCGCTGTCCTCCGCGGCCTGTTTCGAGTAGGGGGCGTCTGGCGGGCGGGGGCCGAGGGGGTGGGGGCAGCGCGCTGCTATTGCGCGTGCGCGGGACGGCCTCCCACAGCCCCTGTCATCCAGACCTGTGACGCGTCTGAGGGCGGCGCTCACCCCTCCCGGCTGAGGAGAAAGTGAGAGGGGCGGGCGCGCAAACTCGCAAAAGGTGGAGGCGTGCCTCCAGCCGAGCGCGCTGAGGTGGCAGGGTTGAAGGGCGGGGCGGGCCCGAGAGTCATATGACGCTGGTAACTTCTGCCGCCTCTACCACGTGATAGGATCTCCGTGGTTTCGGTGTCTTCCGCCCGGGGAAAAGATGGCGACGCGCGGGGGCTGCGAGCCTTAGAGTCTGCGGCCTCTTGCCCCTCCCCGCTACTTCCCTTAAGAAAGATGGCGGCGGCCTGTTTGGGCTTCCGTTGACTGTGTCGCGGACTTTGCTCCTGGCCATCTCGGGGCTCAGGGCGGTGAGTGACCGGACGACTTCCTTGGGGCGGCCTGGCTTGGTTGGGGGCGTGGAGGGGACCCGGGGGTCACGAGGTCATAGGCCGTCCAGGCTAGAGGGGTCTCTCTGGGAGACCTTCGGCGATGGGGAGCTCACTACCAATCACGGACCGTCTGCTTTGGCTGCTTGGGCATCACAGGGTCACAGCCTCTCAGCCGGTCTAGTTTACAGGACTCCCGCTGGGATTTCCCCGGCGACGGGGAGCTCACTACTGCACAGCCCTGCGGGAGGGGACGTCGGAGGTTACGGGGTCACAGTCAGACTCCCTGGGATGGAGGGCGGACTTGGAAGCCCGTGGTGGAGGGCTCCTCTTCCCGCTGGAAGTCACTGCTGGATTCGGAGGCAGCTGTCCTTCTCCCACCACCCCCCTTCCGTCCTCTAGTCGAACCTGCGGTGGCCTGAAGTCCTCCCTGGCTGCCCCTTGGTCCTCCGAGTCTGGGTCCGACGCCTTGTAGGCGTCTACTAAAGGCTGGCGGGCTGGGGGTGAGCTGCGGGCCTGGCACTTCGGAAGCACCTACTGAAGGCTGGCGGGCTGAGGGTGAGCTGCGGGCCTGGCACTTCGGAAGCACCTACTAAAGGCTGGCGGGCTGGGGGAGAGCCCCAGCTCTGTAAAGGACCTGGAGCTCGGCCCGCCCCCCGCGCGGCTTGAGGTGTCCACTCTGGCCCCAGGTTTGTCTCTTAATGGTTGTGAACACCACGGGGGCTTCATGGAACCCCGCCCAGCGATCCTCCCGGCCGAGGTGACTGAGTGGGCCAGAGACCGAGTCTGGGGCCTGGTCATCCTCTCTTTTTGGGGGGAGGGAGGGGAACTGTCCCAGGTACCCTCCCACTGGGTGCTTCGGGGCTGAGCCAAGGACTCCCACCCCGCCTTTGGGGAGGCTCCAAGTCTGCTTGATTCCTGGAGCATTAGGTAGCCCGGGATCAAATCCAGCCTCAAGCATATCCTAGCTGTGTGACCCTGGGCAAGGCCCTCGGGGCTGTTTGCCTCCGTTTCCTCTTCTGTAAAACCAATGTGACATTGGTCTCTGGCTCTCCGAGTTTGCAAAGGGCTCAGCAAGTGCTTGTTGACAGAGGGTGAGGGAGATGCCAGCCCCCATTATCCATGAGCACCCGGGGACAGGGTGAGCACAGGAGGAGGATGCTCTCCTACCTCCCAAATCTGCAAGTCCTTCTTGTGCCCTGTCTGGTCAGAGGCTGGATCCTCTCCCCTGCGAAGGGCCTCGTCCTTGGGCCAGCAACCGCCCAAAGGACCTCACTTGTGGAGCTGGGGGCTTGTTCAAAGGAGCTCCCCCCTGGTCGGATACCCCCACTGCCCTGGGGCCTCCGGAGAGGGCTGTGTTCTGGGTGAAGGGCCCAGCTTTTTCTCACCGCTCCTGGGAGCCCACAAAAAAAGGCAGGAGCTGTCAGCTCCTGGGGAGGTTTCACACCTGCCCCCAGAATAGGGGAGGCGAGCGGGTGATCATTTACAGTCAGTGAAGCCATTGGGTCACTAAGTGTTGGACCTGTGATCGAAGCCTGATCTCAGCTAAGTCCAGAACTCTCTTGCAGTCCTGGGAGAACAGGATGCTTGGGTTTAGCACCGGGGGAGCCCTAGAGGGCCTAGGGGAGGATAGATAAAGGGCTATGGGAGGCTTTTTGACTCTGCTAGAGGAAAACTGTCCTGGCCCACAGTCCTCTCAGTGGTCGGTACGTTCTCTCTGATCGCCACCTAGGGAGGCCCCACTCTGGGGGAAATTGTATCTATTTTTTCAAACTAAATCTAGTGGCTGATTACTGCTCATGTAAATATGCCGTTGTTTTGAAGGGATTTCACTTTTAAATAATAAATATTCAGTTTCATACAAGAAAAAACACTTTTAAATAATAAATAACCAAAGAGTTAAATTACAGCTGCTGACAGCACTGAGGCTGCAGGGAAGCTTGTCTTTGCTAAGGTCAAGGGTCCAGATACCGAATGCCTGGAGAGCTTAGTGGGAGAAGAGGTGGCCGGACCCCAGTCAGGGCTCTTGGACTTGGGTGGGCCTTGAAGGTTGGAGAAGGAGCTTTGTCAGGGACGATCCCAGTGACTTTGGGTGAAGACTTAGAGCTTAGGTCAGAAGGGTCAGCTGGCTGAGAGCGGTCGGCCCACGGCTGTGTGCCAACCAGAGCTGCCCTGTAGTGCCAAAAGGGGCAGGAAGGGAAGGGTCAGTAGTGCTGCCATCCCCTCTTTGTGGATGAGGAAATAAGGCAATTTGTCCAGGGTCTCTAGTGGAGGGTGGGCAGAGCACCAAGAAGTCATGAGCTCAGATCTGGGACCCTGGCCAAGTCATGTCACCCTGTTTACCTCAGTTTCCTCATCTGTAAAATGGGCTGGAGAAGGAAAGGACAGAGCCTTGGGTGTGCCTGTCAGCTGGTTACAATGAGTTGGGACTTGACTGAAGTGACTCCCTCCTTACCCCAGGAGTCCTGAGTTTGGGGAGGGGGAAAGGGGGCTGAGGCCATAGGAGAAGAGAAGAGGAGGAGGGGGAGGAACAAGTCTCCCCAAGGGGAGGAGAGTCCTACCTGGGAACTAGGAACTAAAATAAGTTTTAGGAACATTCTGAGGCTGGGAGCTCTGCTGGGCGAGGCTTGGCCTTCATCTTGTCCGATGCTTCTCTGCCCAGAACCTTCTGTGACATCCCTGGCATATGGGCATCCGGCCTCCAGCCCTTAGCCAGTGGCTTCCACTTGGAGCAGCTGTTTGTTACTGCCTGATCTCTTGGCAGCTTTGCTGTATGACACCTAGTAACCCCTCTTTCCTGTAATAACCCTTTTTATTTACTTATTTTAACTTTTATACTGTCTTTCATTGAATTCTTGTCAGAGTAATTTGAGCAACACCTACACCCCAGAATAACCGCATATAATAATATGACTCCTGAGAGGCCACAGAGTGCTTGCCATGCCTTAGTACTGTTTCCACTTATATTATTATGGTAAATTGTATAGTGTTCTCTTTGTTCTTTACATGTTTCTTTAAAATTTTAAAAACTTTTGGTCCTTAGAGTAGTGCATTCAGATTCCATTATTTTCATGCTAAATCTCATTGAATTAAAACTGTCTTTGAAAACCCATTAGAGGAAAAATACTCTTGAAAGGACTTCTTACGTTAAATCTAATTCCTATAGGGAGTCACCCTTTCCTGCTTCGCCAGAACACAGTTGAACCCAAGAAAGTCAGGGAACAGACTGAAAGGTGCTTGCTGCTGCCCCGCCGACCCAGGCTGCCCCCCCCCCAATAGAACAACAATTGGGGCGTGCATCCTGGGAGGTGGGAGGGGAGCCATCAGTCCTCATGTTCATTTGTTCCATGTTGCACACAGAGAGGTGCTCTTACACTGATGGTCATGGATGTATTTCAGGCAGGAGCAGGGTGTTAACTTGAAGGGGAGAACTGTCTTTATTTTCATCACCCTAACAGAATTTGGAATTGCATTTCCTTCAGTTATTGATGTGAGTGCAGTCGCCCTGCTCTGAGGAGAGCTGGCCCGCCTGGGAAGCCCTGATGCTCCGGGAGCTCAGGGGTGGGAGGGGGGCTCCAGGGGAAATGATTTCCTCTTCTCCTCCCAGCCTCCCCTACTTCCTGCAGATAGGTGAGATTTACATGGGGTAAGAGCACTTGGAGTCCCATGGAGCTGCAATTTGTTTACCCATTTCCCCATTCAATGAGGCCTTGGGCCGACTCGAGACTTTGTAGATCCTTGCCCTTTTGTGGCTGAGGATGGTGGCGGCGGCGTGGTGAGTGTCCAGAGCAATGGACAGGAGGCTCAGGTCTCTCTACAGCTTGGCCAAATGTCTTCAGGAGGGGCCCCAGCGTGGCCAGCCTGAGCCGGGTCGTCCTCAAGCGTGAGCTGAAACCCGGCACTTGTTTTACTCTGTTTCCCTTGGGTGGTCTGGGGTGTCCCGGGGTTGTTAACAGTTAGCCACTGGGGACGCAGCCCTCCTCTAGGGCAGGATCACCAGCCTCTCTGGTTCTCTCTTATCCTGCCAGTCCTCACATTACAGGGGGGGAGTTGAGGCCAGATGTCACCGAGCTAAGAAGCCGTGCATCACACGCAGCCTCACTGGTTCTGGGAGGTAGAAGGGCCTGGGCTCAGTGTCCGGTACCCAGCCGGGTGCTCTGGCTTCTCCAGGCAATGCTTTCTGAAGCCAGAGAGCCGGTCCAGGCCTTCCTCCTGGGGCCTCCCTTCAGAAACGTGCCCTCATCTGCCCCTCTGGACCTTCTGCAGGCCAGACGCCTCCAGGTCTGTTAGTCCTCGTGACCTCAGGTGTCTGCTCCCACCTGAAAGAAGGCAGGAAGGGAATGTTGCCTCTGGCATCCGTAGTTAGTAACATCACTATTGTCCAAGGACTTGTTGACAGGTCTTGCTGCCTTATCAGCAAGTAGACATTTTCGAAGCGGTTTGTAACATGCTGAACAGAGACCGCAGTACGCAGAAGCCGGGCGTCCTGAGCAGCCTTTTCGGCCATCTCAAGTAGCTCTAAGTTACTTTGGGCAGGATGGATACTATAGAATTTCACAAGTGGCAGGAAAGATTTAGACCTCAGCAGCTGACATCAGCAGAGGAAGCTTATGGACTGACCAGTAAAACCAGGGATCAAGTTGGGATTGGCAGATTAAGCATTAACCTTTCCTAGCAGGGCTGTAGTGAGTTAGTCCTTAAACATTTACAAAGTGCCGGAGATACAAATTCAAAAAAAGCCAGCTCCTGTTCTAACGGGGGAATGGTCCACCAGGAAACTGGAAGAGAGATTCGATGCTCCTTCCTGGCATGGGGCCTGGAGGAAAAAGTCAGAAATCAGAGTAGTGCAGCTGGGCCAGAGCTGAGAAGGCTGAGCTCCCTCCTGACTGGTGACTTAGTACAGTCAGGAACTTCTGTCACTGACCCAGTACTCCTCTGAACCCCAGTGTGTGTGTGGGAATGGGGGTGGGGGTGTGGAAGGGTCTCTGCTCAGTCCCCCAGGTGTAAGTGAATCACATGACTTGCTTTTAGGAAGAATCTCCTAAGGGAGTACTAAAGCTAATAGAGAAAAAAGCATTGTTGATGCTGCTGGAAATGATGTTGGCTTTTTTTTTTGGCAGCTTGTAAGTCTCTAAAATTCCCAGATTTTCTTTTTCCTTTTTTTTCTCCTAAAGAAATAACTGTTTTTAAGCCATGTTTTCCCTTCCCTTTGTTTTGGTGTGTGTGTGTGTGTGTGTTTCACTATTGATTTGTAGCAAGTCAGGAATACATACCATTTCTTTGCAAGTGTTTGTCTCAGAGGGCAGTGCTGGGGGCCTAATACAAGAAAGGAGGTTGACAATAATTACTTATTTAGTTTCATGTTGCAACAGTTAAAAGTGGAGAGCACATGCCAGTAACAAAATGTAATTTTTATTGTACCTTGAGAAGGGAGATTTTGGAAGAATCTTCCCCTTAGCTACATCTGCCTGTGAAATCTTTTTCATAGGAAAGATGGATGGGACTTTTGGAATTCTTTTGAATTTACCATCTCTGATAGGTTTAGGGATTCTAGTTGCCTCCTCCCTTTCAAATCAGCAAAATATGGATTTTTGGATTTATTCCTGCCAGGCTGGAATGAAAAAGGGGCTCTTGGCTGGGCATAGAGAGATCTAAAACTGTAGTCAGAGGGGCAAATTCTGAATTTTTGTCTTTTGGCTTAGGATATACACCTCCCCAAATCTGTAGAATTATAGGTGTTCAAGGGGCCCATTGTGGTCATGTTCACAGTACATACTCTTGGGGGGCTCCCACTGCCTTCCAGAGTAGCCCATTCCATGTTAGAGAGCTCCTAGAGTGTTATTCCTGCTGTGCCCTTCTCTCCTCCCCTCCTCCCCCCAGTGAAGCATACATTTGCTTCTTTGCAACTTCCTCTTACTGCCTGTAGGGAGCAGACTGGATGGGACTAAATCCTGCTTTTAGGGTGCTTCAAAGGAGTTGTGATATCCCTGGGACTATTAGGGACTTCCATGCATTTGGGGCCCTTCACCGTTCTGATTGTCTTCCTGTGGATGTTCTCTAGCTTGTCAGGATGTGCTCCTCAGAAAAACATAGCACTCCAAGGACCATATTTGGGGGAGGGAGGAGGGAACTGGCTTTGGCCTTTTCTCCCTAGCAGTTTCAAATGATTATTACTTGACTGGCTCATTGAGCTTGCAATCCCCTCAAAGCTCCAACTGTGCCTACCATGCTTCTGCCAGCCTGGTTTCTTGTGCCCATCCTTTCTCTTTGTTGGGTTTAGTGTACTCTTCTGGCCTGTCATTCTTGAAGTTCTGACCTACCCAATGTGTTAGTTAGCCCCCAAGCTAACTGCAGGTTTTGTAAAAAGCTCTTTAACTTTATCCAGCTTGCTGATAAAAAGGGCTGGGCAGAAATCCTGGGCTGCTGTCAGAGAACCTTCCCAGCTGATGTGGAATCATTGGTGATGGTGGCTCTCTGAGCAGCCTGTTGGAGACCCATCTAGTTGTGCTTCTGTCTGGTCAGCATCTCTCCTTTTTCCTGTCAGAGTAGCATAAGATAAATGGAAAGGAAAAATCAAAACTGAACAGCACCGTGATAACTGACTGAGCCTGGCCTTGAAAAAGAGAAAATGCATTTTCTTCTTTGGAGCAGTCTCGGATTTGACTGTTGTGCTGGCCAGTTTTCTGTAGTTGTTTTGCTCCCTTTTTAGTTCTTATTTTTAATTTCAAGGACCTAAAGCCTATCTAGCACATCCTATCTGTCATTTGGGCAAGAAACCTCCACCCCTACAAAACATGGAGATACTAAGAAGAGATTGATTTGCATTGGAGGAGCCTTCCTCTCCTGGGAATTCCCAATACAGGGAGTCCTTGTGTCTAATTGGGAAGGGGGCTTCTGGCTAGGAATGGAAAATTATAAACTATATGAACATATATATATGTAATATGTATATAAATAAAATGTATCTTTATGATTTAAAAAACAACCCGTATGAGATACTTTTATCAAGTGGTTTAAGACTTGGGTGAACCATATTGATAATACTCCCTGCTTATACAGTTTAGATACCCTGTCACAAGATGAAATCAAGGTAGTCTAATATGACTGGTATCTTGCCCTGGCTGGAGGTATCGTGGCTACATGTAGGCCTGATCCCCAAATTGATGGTCACAGAAACTCTAACTGCCTCCAGTTTTCCAGCCTGGCTCTGTTTGTCTCACTCTTTGGCTACCTGCTCACCTCAGCACCTGCTCACCTCAGCTCCTAGAGGCTCACTGCATAGGGTACATACCCATTCCCCTGTGTTGCCTGAGCACAGCTTAGGTCTTCCCAGCAGCAGGGATTATGGGCATGTGCCACCAGGTTGGCCATAGCAGCCCCCGGTCTTCTTGCTGTTCACCTCTTTTCTGGATGTTCCCATCATTAGTAATAGAGATGACTATGAACCACTACAAAGAATTCCCAATCCCTCTATTTTTGTCCGCTTGCACTTTTGATTTCCTTCACAGGCTAATTGTACACTATTTCAAAGTCCGATTCTTTTTGTGCATCAAAATAACTGTTTGGACATGTATACATATATTGTATTTAACTTATACTTCATACTTCAATATTTAACATGTATTGATCAACCTGCCATCTGGGGAAGAGGGTAGGGGGAAGGAGGAGAAAAATTGGAACAAAAGGTCTTGCAATTTTCAATGCTGAAAAATTACCCATGCATATAACTTGTAAATAAAAAGCTATAATTTAAAAAAATTAGTAATAGAGAGCTCCTGATAAAAACTGCATTGATAGCGGCTCCAGAGCAAACCAAAGTCCCTTAGAGCAGAGGATTCAGAAATCCACTGGTCAGCTTTGTACTGGTCTTTCATTCTTTCCTTGCTTTTCATAGTCCAGATACCTCCTGAAATGCCTATTAGGTGATGATTGCAGTAATTGAATTGAGTTGATAGAGACCTGGCTCTTGGTCTATAGTAGTAGGTGCTTTAAGATATAGATGGTTAGATGGATGGATGGATCTAGTTGGTAGCAGTCAGGAGAGAGGACATCAGCTGCAGTAGGTAGTATAAGATTTGGTAACCATTTCCCTTCAAAACTACATAAGATATTTATTGTAGACACCATGTGTACTTTAAAAAAAGAAAGTTTCTGATGGTGAAAAGTGAACGTTTTACTGCTCTTGTTGTAGCTCATTTCCATGTCCTTGGAGGAGCCATGTCTTCCTCAGCCTGGTGACTCTCTCTGATTCTCAGGAAGCCAATCTCTGTGACCTGGACTTGGTCCTTTTGGGACAGGACGATTTCTGACCTGGGCTTGCAGTCCTCCCAGTTGGCTGGGGCCTGGCTCAGTGCTGTCCCTGAAAGCCAGAGGCATTGGGGAAGGGTTTTGTAGCCAGCACTTAGCGTTTGTTATGTAAATAACTTATGCTTGGCTCTGCCCAGCATTCCCATGGCATCTGGGCAAAGAGTGCTAGTTATAAACACAATGTGTTTGGGATAAAGCGACATGAGTGAGCTTGACCCTGCTCTTTTAGCTGAGGTAGGCCCCAGAAGGAAGCCTGGGGGTTTCTGCTTTTGACTCTGACTCAGTAGATGCTCTTTGTCTGAAGAGATTTAAACCAGAGACTGACTCTTCAAGTGACAAAATAGATTTGTCCTTTTGGAAGTGTATAGCTGGGCTTGGCTGTGGAGCTGTTGATGGGTCTCTAGTCAATCCCAGTCCCTTTTCTGGAGGCCAGTTTAAGCTTTCTCTGGGGTCTTCCGGGAGCTTTACTATCTCGTTTTTATTTTGGCAGCTCAGTGGATCCTTCCTTGAAGATACTTGAGGTCGTATTAAAGAGCTGAAAGAAAATGGTGTCCAAGCAGGCCTTCCTCTGCAGCCTAGGCTCCGTCTACTTGTCTCTGCTGTTTGTTTTCCTCCTCATGGACGTTTACGCTAGGCCTGCGAACAACTCGGCCTTAAAGGAGAAGGGAGCTGACAAGGACGAGAATGAGATCCTACCCCGAGACCACCTGAATGGCGTCAAAATGGAGATGGACGGGCACCTGAACAAAGACTTTCACCAGGAGGTCTTTTTGGGGAAAGAGATGGAGGAATTTGATGAAGATTCAGAACCACGAAGAAACAGAAAAAAACTCATGGCAATCTTTGCAAAGTAAGTCGGGGATATGTCTTAGGGGCAGGTTCTGAGTGTTTACTGTGGCCATTGGGATTTATCTGGAAAAACAATAATGATGCTGGTAATAATGGTAATAACTAGTATTTATGTAGCACCTACCATGTTCCAGGACCTGTGCTAAGCTTTTTTACAAATAATCTCATTTGAGTCTCACAACAACCTTGGGAGATGGATGCCATCATATTCCTATTTTATAGATGAGGAAACAGGCAAAAAGTGACTCAGTGACTCATTTTAAATCGCACTACTAGTAGGTTCCCAAAGCACAATTTGAATTAAGGTCCTTTTTGATCCAGGATCAGAATAGCATCCATGGCCCTTCCTAGTTGTCTCTTAGTAGAATTGATAAGTATAACACAAAATAATTTGAGGAGAGAACCTTAGCCCTTAAGAGAGTTGGGGCTTGGTATAGAAAGAGGGTTTGAGAAGAGAAGAGAAGCACAGAGCAGGGGGTGCTGGCTTGTGTGGCCTCCCCGAGGCAGGGAGCAAAACATGACTTTGGAGAATAGAGGCTCATCCAGTTTGACCTAAATAGAGTCAGGGAGAGGAATAATGTGAAACATGGCTGGAAAGGCTATTTGGGGCAGATGCTGGATTCTAGGCTGTGAGGGGTCTTGTCTTGAAGGGCAAGGGATACCGGTAAGGGATCAGCAAACATTGATTTAGCATCTGCTGTGGGCAGGCACCTGTGGGGTCAGCAAGAGGCAAAACACAATCCCAGGCCTCAAGGAGCTTGTAATCAGTCTAATGGGGGAAGATAATGAGCAAAGGAATAGTGTGAACTAGCTGTGTGAATAGTCCTGGGCCTTGTAGACTGGTGGCAAGTGAAATGATTGGTGGAGGAGATACAGGACTGAGCATAGTGAGGAGGGTATCCTGGTAAGGAGAGGACCAGTTTTTTCTGAGAGGCTGGACCTAAGGTTTAAGCATGTGGATGATGGGGAGGGGAAGCTGAAGTGGGCAAGGCCTTCTTTGGGGTAGAAAGACTGCCTTCTCAGGCGTGGGGGAGAGCCATGGTCTTATTAGAGAAGATTCCACAAGCACAGCTGATTTAAGTGACTGATTTGATAGCGGGAACAAGGTCAGGGGATAATGAGAGCTTCCCTCGCAAATTCTAGAGAAAGGATTGTGAAGGAAAGAGAGGGATTGATGAGGGAGGGATAGAAAGGAGATGAAGAGCTGTCATTGGAAGTGAGCTACATGAGACACAGGGTCTTAATTAATGCTTTGTGATCGAGGAGCATTTCTGTTGTTTGTACAAGTTCCTTGAAGACAGAGGCTGTTTTTGCTTTTTTTTTTTTTTTTCTCAGTTGAGAATCTTGACACCCCATATTTTCACTGAAAAAATGAAGGCCATTCTCTTTGTTTCCCTCCCCCTTCCTTCTCATCTCCCATCACTCAAAGGCCTCCCTCATCCTTTTTAAGGCAGGTGAATCCTCTGCCTACCCACAGGAGCTCATTCCATCTGTCTTTGCGAGATTTCCCTACTGTCATTTTTACCCTCCTTTAGCCTCTCCATGTCTGCTGGCTGCTTCCGTTCTGCCTACCAACATGCCCGTGTCTCGTCCTTGCCCACAAGCTTTCATCTTCTGTCTCTTCTCCTTTTGGGGTCCGAACTCCCGGGGAAGGCCATGTATAATTGGTGCCACCGTTCCCTTCCTCTCACAGTCTCTTTAAGTCTCCATTGTTAGGCTTTTGACATCATCGTTCAGCCAGAAATGTTCTCTCCAAAGTTATCAATGATCTCTTTTAAAAATTAAAAAAAAAAAAAGTTCATTTTTAAGAAGCTAAGATTCATCTTCTAATTTTCCTGCCCCTCTTAATTGAGAAAACAGGAACATGGAGTCATGCCATAAATATGTAGTCAATCAAAAGAAGTTTCTATATTCACCATGTCTAAGACATATTTGTCCCATTCTGCATTCTGAGTCTTTCACTTCTCTGTCAGGGCGGGTATTTGCTTCTCCACCGGTCTTCTGAAATCTTGGTCGATTATTATTCTGGTGGGAGTTAGCACAGTGGTATTCCATAAGTTTGTATACCATAACTTGTGTGTGCATTGCACCCTCTCAGATTCCCATTCTTTGTCCCCTCAAAGAGAGATACTTTCTTACATCCTTAGAATTTGCTTTGCATAGAACTAATCTATCCCTTAATATTCTCTCTCTCTTTCTCGCTCTCTCATTTCCTCTTTGCTCTTGTTTTCCTGTTGTGTGAAATGTACTTTTTTCGTGTATGTGTGTATTCTTGACTCTTTTGACCAGTTCAGATGAGAGGGAGGTTTAAGTATCAGCCGTTTCTCTCTACCCCTCCTCTTTGTTTGTATAAATGTCTACTTGTGTAGATATTATGTGAGATAATTTTATGAAATATTTTTATGTGAGATACTTTTATGTGAGATTACATGGGATGATTTTTTTCCTCTCTCCTCCTTCCCCTCTTTTTTCATTCTTCTCTTAAAATCATGAAGCGATTATAGAACCACTCTTAAACCTTATCCATTTGGACTCCCTCTGCGGCCCCTGATGATGATAAGCATCAGAGAGACTTTTGTATCTTCTCCCTATGTTTGAAATGGAAAGAATTTATCCTTATTAAGTCCTTTATTTATGTTGTTTTTTTTTTTTTAAATCATTCTCTTCACTCCAGTGTTTGAATTTCAAAGCTTCTACATAGCTCTGGTCTTTTCATCAGGCATGTGTATAAGTCCTCTATTTCATTAAAAGTTCATTTCCCCTCTTATAACATTATGCTCAGTTTTGTTGGGTAAATTCTTGGCTGTAAACCCACATCCTTTGCCTTCTTGGGATATCATATTCTGGGTTCTCTCTTCCTCTATAGTGGTGCTTCTAAATTTTATGTAATAGTCATTAGGCTGTCTTAGTGCTTGAATTATTTCTTTCTGGCTGCTTGTATTATTATTATTAATTTTTATCTGGAGCTTTTTGATCTTGTCTATAAAGTTCCTGGGACTTTTCACTTTGGGGTTCTTTTCAAGAAGAGATTGATAAATTCTTTCTATTTCCATTTATCCTTTGGTTCTCAGAGATCCAAAAAATTTCCTTTAAAATTTCTTGAAACATTATGTCGAGATTTCTCTTTGGATCTTGGTGTTCAAATAGTCCAAAGAGTCTTAATTTCCTTCCCTCAATTTGTTTTCTAGGTCAGTTGTTGCTATGATGTTTTCTTCTGCTCTTCCCCCTCCACAAGGTTTTTGCTTGGCACTTAATAGGTACTTAATATTTTATGCTTGTATTTTAAATAGTTTTAGTGATAAAACAGTGATAGCTTTTTTTAAGTTGCAGACAAGTTATTGTAGAAGTTTAAACAATAAATACATCATTGATAAATATTCAGCCCTATAGGGAATAAAAAGGAAATGAAGAAGTCACAGAAGTGGTACAGAGATGCTGAGGGGTGCATCCAGGAGAAGAGAAGATCAGGAAAGCCAGGGCTAGGAAGAAGAAGCTAGAGACTGAGCAGAGGCTCCAGCAGACCAAGCGGTAGAAGGATTGTCACTGGCATTTTGGCTGTTCGCTTGTCCAGTTGTGTCTGACTCCTCTTGGCTCCTTCTGTGGTTTTCATGCCAAAGATACCGGAAGGATTTTGCTCTTTCCCTTTCCAGTTCTTTTTGCAGATGAGGAAATGAGGCAAATTTGGAGAGAAGTGACCTGTTTGGAAGTATCTGTGGTCTCATTTGAACTTAGAGCTTTTGTACCACAGGCCCAGTGCTCTATGTACGATGGCACCTGCTAAGACCTCGCAATACCAATACCCACCTGAGCTGGCTTTGAGGGAGAGGGAGTCTTGTCTGTGAAGGGGCAAGGGAAGTAGAGATCAGGGGGCCTCCTGAGTGGCTCGACTCCCTTGACTCTACCTCAGCACATGGGGCACGAGCCGCAGCCCTCCATGCCCCTGATTTAGGTGCTCCCCTCCCTCCTCCAGCCTGTGCTGGCCAAGAGAGTGCCCAGGAGGGTGGATCCCTTTGGGGGCTTAGCTTCTTTTTTTTTTTTTTTTTAATCGTTTTTTTTTAAATAACTTTTTATTGATAGAACCCATGCCAGGGTAATTTTTTACAACATTATTCCTTGCACTCGCTTCTGTTCCGATTTTTCCCCTCCCTCCCTCCATCTCCTCCCCCAGATGGCAAGCAGTCCTTTACATGTTGAATAGGTGACAGTATATCCTAGATACAATATATGTGTGCAGAACTAAACAGTTCTCTTGTTGCACAGGGAGAATTGGATTCAGAAGGTATAAATAATCCAGGAAGAAAAACAAAAATGCAAGCAGTTTATATTCATTTCCCAGTGTTCTTTCTTTGGGTGTAGCTGCTTCTGTCCATCCTCGATCACTTGAAACTGAATTAGCTCTCTTTGTCGAAGAGATCCACTTCCATCAGAATACATCCTCAAACAGTATCGTTGTTGAGGTATATAATGATCTCCTGGTTCTGCTCATTTCACTCAGCATCACTTCATATAAGTCTCGCCAGTCCTCTCTGTATTCATCCTGCTGGTCATTCCTTACAGAACAATAATATTCCATAACATTCATATACCACAATTTACTCAACCATTCTCCAATTGATGGACATCCTTTCATTTTCCAGCTTCTAGCCACTACAAACAGGGCTGCCACAAACATTTTGGCACATACAGGTCCCTTTCCCTTCTTTAGTATCTCTTTGGGATATAAGGGGGCTTAGCTTCTTGTTGGTACCACTGGGGAAGCATAGCTCAGTAACTCTGAGACATAGCTTGAAGTGACTTTAAGATTAATTTTCAGTAGATAACTCTAACACCCTTCTGTGGAAAAATGTCTTTGTGAAGAAAAAAATTAATCTGCTTTAATTTAAGATCTTATAACATTTCTCCCTAAAATATGAAGCCCTGCCCTACTTTTACAATTGTGATGACCTCTAAGTCCGTGCTGGCTCTGGAACAGAAGGCAATTAGCTAAGGCAACTCTACTCCTCTATTGGGGTAGCTAGTGCCATAGCATTGGTGCAGTGCTAGTTACATTGATGACAAATTTGCCACAAGATGGCAGTGATTCCCCCCTTAGCATTTAAAACTTACAGTTTCTTAAATACGTTTATTTGTTTTGTTTTAGTTCGCATTTTCTAATGAATCATGTTGGGAGAGAAAAATCAGAACAAAAGGGAAAAACCATAGGGGTGGGGAGGAACAAAAAAAGTGAACATAGTATGTATTAAATATAGATTTAAATAAATGGTGGTGCTTGGATTTGATGGAAGGGCAGCAGCATTTTCCACCAAAGAACTTGTCTTTCATTTAGAGGGATCTTTTGTTTGAAATGAAGTATGTTGGGGAAGGAGAAGCCAAACTTTTTTTGAATTTTTTTGAAATTGTTATTTGTCACCTGCATTTATAACTATCCTTCTTCTGCCTACCCAGGGAACTATATCTTGTAAAAAAAATAATAATAATAATAATAATAATTTTTTAAAAAGAGAATTTAAAAAATCCAGCCCAGTAGAACTGACACATACAGCAACTGAGTTGACAGTATAAATGCAGTGTTCAGTACCCCATCATCTTCTCCCCCAACCCTGTCTGCAAAAAAGGAGGGAGGGGACATTTTCTCATTTCTTTTTCAAGAGCAAACTTGATGACCAGCCGTGTAAGCTTACTTCTATGACCTTCTAATCTCCCTTAGTAAGGGAGAACACTGTGGTTTCTGAGATAAGCAAAAGAGGTAGTTCTCAGAAAGGACAGGTAGTTCTTGTCACCCTCTGTTTGTTTTCAGAAATGTTGTTGTCTTGCTGCAGATGTATTCCTACCCTTCAGCAGGCAGAGCCTCCTTTCCTGTCAAGAGCGATTGGCCCCTAATGACTGCAAGCTGTATACACATGACAGCAACGCTTCTGTTCCACCCTGTGATTCTTGGGAATCAGAGACTCATTTCTGTTCTCACCAAGAACATCACTTGGTTCCCATTGGCCTCTTTGTCTATCACTAGGAGTGGCTAGATGGGAGTGTGGTGAGGAGGGGGCCTCAGGAATGCTGGGTAAGCGAGACCTCAGGCCATCTCTCTGCTAATCCCCAGAGAGGGGCCCTGATCTCTGGCCCCAACCCTGCCCTGCTAGTCACAAGGGATGTGATCAGGCCCGGTCCGAGAGTGCAGGTCTCTGTCCTCCTCAAGGTGGCGAGCTTTGTCTCAGTTCTCAGGAGGGAGCTTCCTTGTCTTATTGGGCTTGCCTTTAATGTGCTCTTGCCTCGGTTGTCCTTCCTCTGACAGCTCATTCAAGTCTTCCAGGTTTCTTTGAGTCGTCCCGTTCATCTTTTCTAATAGCCACTGTATTCCCTTAAATTTACGTGTCATCATTTGTTCAGCTGCTCCCCGTTGATAAATACCTTTCTCAGTCAGTTATATCTGCTCTTTTCTCTACCTTGGCCATGGATGGCATGGAAGCCTATCCAACATTTGATGATATGGATCATGGTTATTATATTCTGGTCTTGACAGGGTCAAATAACCTTCCTATAAAAAGAAATCAAGTTGGTCTGCCATGATCTATTATTGTTAAAATCTTACCTTATTGAAGCTTCTTGCTTTTTCTTTTCTTTTCTTTTCTTTTTAATAGTTATTTTTCCAGATACATACAGATAGTTTTCAACATTCATCTCTGCTAAGCTTGTGTTCCAAATTTTTCTCCCTCTCATTCCCCTCTCCCCTCCCTAAGACAACAGGCAATCATATATAGCTTAAACATTTACACTTCTTCTAAACATATTTCCATATTCATATCAAGAAAAATCAGACCAAAAGGGAAAAAAATAAGAAAGAAAAAGCAAACAAAAAAAGATGAAAATACTCTACTTTAATCCACATTCAGTCTCCACAGTCCTCTCTCTAGATGCAGATGGCTGTCTCAATCACAGATCTTTTGGAATTAGCCCAAATCACCTCATTGTTGAAAAGAGCCAAGTCCATCATAGTTGATCATCATATAATCTTGCTGTTGCTGTGTTCATCAGTTCATATAAGTCTCTCCAGGCCTCTTTGAAGTCATCTTATTGATTTTTTCTTACAGAACAATAATATTCCATAACATTCATATATCACAACTTATTCAGCCATTCTCCCGCTGATGGACATTCATTCAGTTCCCAATTTCTTGCCACTTTTTACAAAAAGGGGCTGCCACAAACATGTTTGCCCATGTGGGTCCCATTCCCTTCTTTAAGATTTCCCTGGGATATAAGCTCAGTAGAAACACTGCTGGATCAAAGAGTATGCATAGTTTGATAGTCACTGGGGCATAGTTCCAGATTGCTCACTAGAATAGTTGGATCAGTTCACAACTCCACCAACAATGTATTAGTGTCCCCCACATCCCCTCTAAAATATGCATCATTATCTTTTTCTCATCTTAGCCAGTCTGAGAGGTGTATAATGGTACCTCAGAATTCTTTAAATTTGTATTTCTATAATCAATAATGATTTCATTGCTTTTTCTTTTAAAGTCATTTGTTAATACTCTTCCCTGGTAGGAAGGACTCTCTCTTTAGCCCTATACTCATTGTTGGGTTTTGTCTCCAACACTTTGTTTCTGATGTGAACTCTTTTGGATGAGCTATTTTGGGAGTTACCAATCAGCACTCCTCTCTTAGTGTTCTCAAACTGGTCTCCAGTGACAAGATGGAGCAAGTAATCTGTCACACCATCAGCAGGGCTGTTTTGAGATTCAGGCCTTTGAGCATCCTCTGCAGTCTTTCTGAGGCCCTTGACTGTGACTCAGCTGCCATACCTGCCAGCTCTCGTCACATCTCGTGAGACCGTTGTCTACACTTGGTGTCTAGTGTGTGTCCTTAATGACTCCAAGTTTCAGCTCCTGTTCATGGTCTTTGTTCTGTTTTTCACAGCACAAAGAGTACTGTTCTTGGCAGAGAAAATAAGTGGTATCCGGGGGTGGTTCTGCTTTATCTCCAACTTTGGGGGAAAAACCTAATTTTGTTGATGCTTTTTGCTCTTACGTTGTAATCATTTAAAGACAAACAAATAAGCTAGAAGAACAGAGAGAAGACACTGGAATTAATAGGGCTTGGAGAAGTCTTCCAGTAAGAGATGGAATTTTAAGAAGACCAGGAAAGTAGAAAGCAGAAATGAGGAGGAATAGCCTTCCAGACATAGGGGGCAACCAGAGAGTGCCCGGAGCCAGGAGAGGATCTGGTTCATGGAAGAGCCAGGAGGCCAAGTGAGTTAGGTAGATAGTATAACCTCCCTTTGGTTTAACCCCCAAATTTCCCTGTCAGAAACCAGTAGAAGGCCTGTTCTCTTGCCGTCCTTGACCTGGCTAACTGAGAGATCAGGCAATATGCCTAACAGCCTTTTGAGGATACCTACCTTATCCTATACTCTGAGAAAACTTGTTACCTGCTGGCTCCAGAGGAAAAACTCCTTTAAAGCTACATTTAATTCAGTCCGTACCCAAATTGTTGTGGTTGAGTAGGGTTGGGGAGAGCAGTAGGAGGATGTGAACATTGCCTGTTGCTGCTTTTTTGTTGCCTTAAAATATTATGGAGATTCTTGTTTTACTGTAGGTAGACAATGGAATTAATTTAGAAATAATTCACCAACTGTATTCCCATCGAGAATGAGCATAGCATTGTGGCTAGAGAGCCGATTTGGAGTTGAGATGACCTAGATTCAAGAGCCTCCTTTGACACCTACTGGTTGTGTGAGAAAAGTCACTTTTCTCACATTGGGCCACCAGGATCTCTCTTAAGACTAAATAAATTGGAGAGAAAGTATCAACCTTTAGGAATTCCTTGTAATAATGATGGCTAACATTGGTGCTTTCCAATTGTCATTTCATTTGGTTCTCACAACGATCCTGAGAGGTGAATATTCCTATTTTATCTCAGGTTGGATCTGAACTCAGATCTTTCTGAATCCAGACCAAGAGACCAATCCGATGAAATCACTGCTCTGCTCCCTTTTTCCTTTCTTATTCTCTTAATGCCATAGTCAGGATTAAAATAGGGAATCAGAAGGTGATTTTATGGAAAATAAAATTATCTAATAATTTCCAAGTAGTTCCTTATCAATACAATGCTATGAAGGTAGATTTTTTTAAAATAACTTTTTATTGACAGAACCCGTGCCAGGGTAATTTTTTACAACATTATCCTTGCACTCACTTCTGTTCCAATTTTTCCCCTCCCTCCACCCTCTCCCTCAGATGGCAAGCAGTCCTATACATGTTAAATATGTCACAGTATATCCTAGATACAGTATATGTGTACAGAACTGAACAGTTCTCTTATTGCACGGGGAGAATTGAATTCAGAAGATAAAAATAACCCGGGAAGAAAAACAAAAATGCAAATAGTTTACATTCATTTCCCAGTGTTCTTTCTTTGGTGTAGCTGCTTCTGTCCATCCTTGATCAATTGAAACCGAGTTAGATCTCTTTGTCGAAGAAATCCACTATCATCAGAATACATCCTCATATAGTATCGTTGTTGAGGTTATGAAGGTAGATTTACAGTATAATTTTAAAGCATCAAATAACTTATAGCTATTTATGAGAGAGAGAGAGACAGAGAGACAGAGAGACAGACAGAGACAGAGATACAGACAGAGACAGAGGCAGGCAGACCAGCAGGTAGGCAGAAACATTAAAAACCAGAGGCAAAGAAAGAAAAGAGAAAGATTGGCTGCAAAAGTGACTGTCCCCACTACATTTCTGTGATATTTCCATCTAATAACAGGTCTGCTTATTGATTTAAAATTGTTCTAATCTATCTGCTATCTGCTGACATTTTAACTATTCATTTCAGTCATATGTGGTTAGTCTTGGAATTTTTTTAGGGGTAATGTGACCTATAGAATGGAACCAGAGATATTGAGCTAAAAAAAAAAAAAAAGAAAAAGAAAAAGTCCCCTTACTTTCTGCCATTTGAGAGTAGGAACAGTAGTTTTAGTTGGCTTAGCTAGGTCCAGACTCAGTTACTCTGTTTTATATAATCAGACTCCATTTTTATCATCTTGCCTGGATAGTGTAAACCACTAAAAAATGAGAATGATGGATAGAGTTGAAATGCCTTTTAAGCAGAGAGGGGAAGAAAAGGAGAGGAACGGATTGAGGAGATAGTCATCCCACAGAGGTCAAGTGACCAGGCCAAAGCGAGCTACCTCCCCAGGGTGCTGAGTAACTGCCGCATGGGACGGGCAGCTGTTGTTGGTGTCTGAGGGATTATGGACCCCAGGAGAAGTGCCTCAGGACTGGAGGACAAAGACTGGGCCGATTCCTAAGATGGGACGAGAAGGGTACAAGCAGAGTGCAGGCCAGTGAGTTGGACTTTGATTTCTGGCCTTCTTCTGGACTGTCCAGCACTTAAGAAATGGTTTGTACCACGTCTAGAGAAGGCAGCAAGTGTTGGTCAGCATGTCTCGGTCCTGAATGAGTCCCATCAGACTGCCCGGGTAAGCCTGGTTCAGCTGCCCTTGCGTTTGTGCCCCAGCACGCAGCAGAGTGCCTGGGATCTAGTCTTCCAGGATAAGGCACAGATATCAGGTTTCCAGTTTTCAGATGACATACTAGCATGTTAAATGATGGTTATTCTCCAAACAGACCCTGGCAGGCTGAAAGATTGGAAAGGTGACGCTTAATAAGAGAACAGGTCCAGTCTTAGGCCAGGATTTTGGTTGGGTGAGAAGGGTGACATTTATTAGAGGACAGGTCCAGTCTTAGGCTGGGGTTTTGGTCCACCGTTGTCCTTTGTTCTCGAAGAGGACCAAGATGACGTTACTCTGGTAGAGGTGTCGTGTGTCCGACTGGCTGATCAGACCAGTGCGAGCTCAGACTGCTCTGCCACAGGTCACATACAAAGTCCCTACGAACATTTGGGGGGCTTCTCTAACTTTGCATGTTAACTTGGGGAGATAAGTTTGTTCAAGGAGATCCTGGTAGTGCTCGTGGACTTGAACCTTAGTATGAATTAGAGTTGCAATCTGGTGCTCACAGAGTCTCATAAAAACCACTGCAGGCCGAATTAAGAGAAGCCTCAGACCTAGACCTCACTGGGACCTGCCAAAGCCCCCAGAGTGCCAAGATAAGGAGCTCTCCCCGAGGTGTCAGCACCCGGGCTTTTCCTCGGCTCCTTCTGGCAAAAGCAGTGGCTCTGAGTCTTGTGCGGCCCTTGGCCCTGGTCTGCTTTACTTGTCCCTCTTCTCTCTCTCCTTTGCCTGAGGAGTGTAGACATATGAGTGGGCACAGCAGTATCTCTAGATCCTGGAGGGGACACCCGTATCTCCCACAGTGCCACTCAGTCATCACCAGGGCTTAGAATAAAGCTCCAGGAGTCAGGCCACAGAAGCAGTCATTTCCAGCAGCCATTCTGTCCTGGCTCAGGCCCAGGGACCCCGATGTGCTGGGATTGGACCTATGCTCCCCGCTGTGATCGGGCAGTGGGGAGAGCTTGGACTTTGGGCATTTGGATGCCCTGATGGTTAGAGAACAGCTCTTGTCAGTTACCCTTAGTCCTACAGGGACAGCTCTTTCATTGACTTTGGTGCATCTTTGCAGGGTGGACGTTAATAACGACAAAAGAATCAGCGCCAAAGAAATGCAGCGATGGATCATGGAGAAGACGGAGGAGCACTTTCAGGAAGCTGTCAAAGAGAACAAGATGCACTTCAGGGCAGTTGATCCCGATGGTGATGGTAGGACTGTCTCCCCTGGCCCCGGAATTGTGCCTCTTTTAATAGGCCCTTGTACTTCCAGCAAGGTCACAAAGGTCTTCCTGAGCCAAACTGCACGTTTTAAAAGCAAAAATAGGGCAAAAGAACTGCTCTCCCAGTACTGGTGCATGGAGCCCAGAGGAAAAGGGGTGCTCATTTTCCTAGAAGTGAGTTAGCCTGTCGCTTTTCATGTCTGAAAAACTGCTGGGTCTGCAGGGAGAGTTGCCTGCAGGGTGGGCCTCCACATTCTAGGCTTTAGAGACAATAAGAAAGACAGTTGTCCCTGCTGACCCTGGCAGATAAACCGGCCATAGGCCTGGCTAGTCTGGAGCTGCCAGGTGGCTGCTTTCCTGTCCCTGAACTGCACAGAATACCCAGAATGTGGCTGGGCAGTAGAACAGGTGGCTCTGCTTGTATCCTTCCAGTGTGATGAGGATGTCCATAGAACTTGGTTTCTGCTCCTTGAAACCCCAGACACTAGCATAGTACCAGGTCCCTAGGAGTCCTTTATAAATACAGTCACAGTCACTTCCCATTTAGTAAATTGTTCATCATATTAAAAAGTCTGAATACAATTGATTGACAATATGGACTAGGAAATGGTCTGATATTTTTTGGTTTAATATAGTTTGGTACCATTTAGAGTGAACATCTTAAAAATAAATTTGAAATACTTTACTGCAAGGGCTCCTCTGAACTTTTTTTTTAATGAGTGATCCTTAGTATAAACGCTGACTAAAGTTGTACATTAAAAAGGACAATACAACCTGAAGAAAGAAAAGGACCAAAGAAAATAATCAGTAAAGGACACAGAAACTAGCAGTTTAAAACATCTTGTTTTTTATAATTTTTAAATAATTATATAAAGCTTTTTTCCCCCCAAAAAAACACATGAATAGTCAGCATTCACCTTGCAAAAGTTTGTGTTCCAAATTTTTGTTCTTCCTTCTTCCTCTCTATCTCTACCCTTAGATGACAAACAAGCCAATGTTTTACATTGGATTTTTAAAATAAATTTTATAATTTTTTTTGTTTTGTAATATCTGTATTTCTTGAAGTATCTGTTTTTCACCATCCCAGAGAGCCATCCTTTTTAACAAAAAATAAAAAGAGAAATAAAAATTCAGAAAAACTGACAACACTGAAAATCTGACATTATTTGCAGTGTCTCCCACCCCTGGTCCCTCCTTTTGCAAAGAAGTTGGGGTGATGTCTTCTCATTTTGGTTCTTTGGGGAGAACTTGGTCGTTACTTCCCAGCATTCTGTTTCCATCTTTTTGATAGTTTCTTTTTCCTGTTCTTATTGTGTACTAGGTTTTCTGGCAGTTCTTCACTTCACAGAGATCTTCCCACGCTTCTAGCATCTTTACATCCACGACTTCTTTCTAGTATTACATAGTACTTACTATGTAATAATATTATAATCAGGGGGAAAGGACCCACATGTGCAAAAATGTTTGTAGTAGCTCTATTTGTAGTGGCAGGGAACTGGAAACTGAGTGGGTGCTCATCAGTTGGGGAATGGCTGAATAAATTATGGTATATGAATGTTATGGAATATTATTGTTCTGTAAGAAACAATCAGCAGGATGCTTTTAGAAAGGCCTGGAGAGACTGACATGAACTGATGCTGAGTGAAATGAATAGAATCAAGAGATCCTTGTACACAGCAACAGGAAGATTCATGATCCGCTTATGATGATAGACTTAGCTCCTCTCAGCAATGAAGTGATTCTAGGTAATTTCAATAGACTAGGCTTGGAAAATTCCATCCACATCCAGAAAGAAAACTATGGAGGCTGAATGTGAATCAAAGCATAGTATTTTCACTTTTTTTGTTTGGTTTTTTTTTCTTGTTGTATTTTCCTTTTTTAGTCTGATTTTTCTTGCACAATATGACAAACATGGAAATATGTTTAAAAGGATTGCACATATTTAATCAGATTGCTTATTGTCTTGGGGAAAGGGAGATAAAGAAGGGAGGGGAAAAAACATTTGGAACACAAAAATCTTACAGAAATGAATTCAACATTCATAAAGAAGTTTGTTTTTGGAAGTTATGTTTTTAGAAAAATAAAATACTATTGAGGAAAAAACTAGTGTTACACTCATAAGCCACAATCCCTGGCCAGCTTCCTTTCCAATGTTCCACCAAAAGAATGCTGCCTTGACTGTCTTAGTATAATTGGGGCCTTTCCTTCTGACTCTCATCTCTGGGGTTATGCCTGGAAGTGGCTTATCATGGTCAGAGATAATGAGCACTTTAGTTGCACTTTAGTTTCTTCTTTTTTTTAAAAAGCATAATTCTTAATGATTACCTCCAAAATGATTGGACCACTTTACATCTCAACTCATGGCAGTTATGTGCGCCCCATCTTTGGTTTTTTTGTTTGTTTGTTTTTTTAAGTAATAATTTTTGTTTTTCAAAATACATGCAAAGATAGTTTTCAGCATCCACTCTTGCAAAACCTTATGTTCCATATTTTTCTTTCTTCCTCTCCCCCTCTCCCCTCCCTTAGAATAAATAATCCAGTATAGGTTAAACATGTGCAACTCTTCTAAACATATCTCCACATTTATCATGTTGCACAAGAAAAACCAGATCAAAAAGGAGGAAAAAAATGAGAAAGAAAAAACCAAGCAAACAACAACAACAACAAAGGTGGAAATTCTATGCTGTGATCCATACTCAGTCCCCACAGTCCTCTCTCTGGATGCAGATGGTTCTCTCCATCCCAAGTCTATTAGAATTGACCTGAATCATCTCATAGCTGAAAAAAGCCATGTCCATCATAATTGATCATCACATAATCAAGTTGTTGCTGTATATAGTATTCTCCTGGTTCTGCTCACTTCACTTAGCTCAGTTCATGTAAATCTCTTCAGGCCTTTCTGAAAGCATTCCACTGTTCATTTCTTACAGAGCAATAATATTCCGTTACATTCATATACTACAACTTAATCAGCCATTCCCCAACTGATGGGCATCCACTCAGTTTCCAGTTTCTTACCATTACAAAAAGGGCTGCCACAAACTTTTTTTGTACATGTGAGTCCCTTTCCCTCCTTTATGATCTTTTTAGGATACACACCCAGTAGATTGTATGCCCCACCTTTTTAATACTCCTGAAACATTTGTGTATTCCTGTTTTTTGTCATCTTTGTCAATTTGCTGAGTGTGTGGGGAAAGATCAACATTTCTCCTAAATGACTTGGAACCATTTTTCCTCTGGTTTTTCATGGTTGGCAATTGTTTTTGAGGATTGTTTGTTTATATTCTTTGATCACTGATCTGTTGGGGCCCAGAAAAGGGCATGGCTTACTTTTATTTATCTTATTTCTTTTGTTGTTTTATTGGACATAAGGCACTTTGATTTTATTGGTGCTGAAGATTTTTTATTACTATAATTTAAAGTATCTAAAAGTATCTTTTTTTGTCCTCTGTGATTCTCTCTCTTATGTTAAGAAGTTTTCCATTATTCACAATTGAATTAATAAAAAAATCTTCTGCACCAATTTAAAGTATCAGTATTTTTTTATTGTGTAATCCTTTGATTTTCACAATTGTATCTTTCGTGGCATATTGTGTAATATGTTGATCTAAACTTAATTTCTTACAAGTCTGCACTCCAGTCATTGATGCTGAAGAAACCAATGCATTATTTTCTAGAAATAACACCAAAATTCATCACAGGGGACTAAAATGCTAAAATAGGAAATAAAAGATAATTGGAATAACAGATAACTTTGGTATGGAATGTGACTGGGTTGGAATCTTGCTGTAGTCTAGGAAGTGATGATTGATTCGAGGATTTGGTATGGTATTGAATTTATACGATAATTGAGGTAGTATAAAGTTTATTGTTATGTTGATTCTGGTTAGCAATGAGCAAGGAATATCCCTCTGAATATTTCCATTTTTATTTTTATTTTTTAAAAGGGTTTTATAATTTTCTGTGTCTGTTTTTGTTAAACTGACTCTAAGATAACTTCTGCATTTACTAGTTGTGATTGGGATTTTTCTTTCTATTATTATTCCCTGAGTTTTATTATTATTATTACATAGAAATATCATTTATTTGTGGTTTATCTATTTCCATTTTCTTAATTGAACATTTTCTCACTAGATGACTCAGTGTATTGAGCACTAACCCTGGAGTGAGGAAAACCTGAGTTCAAATGTAGCCTCGGGTATTTGTTAGCTCTGTGAACCTCACCAGCAGCCATTTCTTCATCTGTAAAAAGGGGTAATAAGCACTTTCCTCCCAGGGTTGTTGTGAGATGCTACATATTATATAAATATGTTCTCTCTTGCTAACTGTTGTTGTTTTATTAGTTGTTTGCTGAAGTTCGATGCCAGCAGCAAATAGGATTGATTTTATCTGCTCTTTGCTGCTGTGTATTCTTTTCTTTGGTATAATTACTCTTATTAGACTTCCTAGAACTATGTGAAATAGCTTTATTCTGTTAGTTACTGGGAAAGCTTCTCATATTTCCTCATTGTTAGCTTTCCCCAATGTTAGATTTTAGTTTTGGATTTGTATTCATTATCACTTTTTTATAAAAAGTTCATCTATCCCTATATTTTGGAGAGTTTTTTTTTTTTTTTTTTTTTAGTATAAGTGAATATTTTATATTTTATTTATTTAAAAC
The DNA here is from genome assembly GCF_016432865.1 of Antechinus flavipes. NCBI lineage: Eukaryota > Metazoa > Chordata > Mammalia > Dasyuromorphia > Dasyuridae > Antechinus > Antechinus flavipes. The sequence continues at coordinate 610,615,653 of NC_067400.1, forward strand.
TACATAGTAATGGGTTTTTGTTTCTTAAATGCTCAATTATGTTCACTGTTTTTCTAAGTTGAGCCATTTTTACTTGCTTAATTTTAATCTAATTTAGCTGTAGTGAATAATTTAAAGTCACATTACTGTATATACTTATGGTGATCTAAGACTTAACTATTTAACCAACGCATTGTTCTAAGACAGTTTCAAGGGATTCATATATCCACATTCAGAGAGAAAACTGATAAATTTTATGTGTAGATTGAAGCATACTTCTTTTCACTTAATTTTTCTTCCTTTTTTGCAACATGGCTGACATGGAAATATGTTTTGTGTGACTTCACATGTATAATTGTTGATATATTATGTGCCATTTCAGAGAGTGGACTGAAGGGCTAGAGGGAGAGAGAAGATTTAGAACTCAAATTTTAAAATATTAATGCTAAAATATAGATTACATGGTTGAAATAGTTTTTTTATATGGTTGTTAAATTCTTTTGAAAAGTGTTTCTCTTTTAAAAATTTATCTGCTGCTGCAAGCATGACTCTTAATCATATATTCCTGGCTGCTTTCTTGGCTATGGGACTTTTCTTAGAAATGTTCAATGGCTTTTCCATACACACAACCTTCCAGCTTCTCCTCTCTTATTTTGGCTGCACTGATTTTGTTTGTAGAGGAGGTCTAAAATTTTACCTAAGAATGTTTCCTCATACCATACTGCTTTTTACCCCTCGGGTTCATTCCATAGTATTTTCTGGGTTAGCATACCCATAGAAGGGCTGGGCACCCAATCGGAATTCTGGGGAAGGTGGAGGCCGACATGGGGGTTTCCTTGGGCGGTTTCTTATGTGCTTTTCTTTTTTCTTTCCATTTCCCTACTTCCCACTTTATCTAAAAGTAAAATTGGACTCAAGAAAAGTATTTTTGAAGCCTTTGTTCAAAAAGAAAGCTAGTTAAGTATTTGGGAAGATTCCTGGGATTTTTCCTGCTTTTTACATATGACTGTAGTTTTGGGGTTTTAATAGCTATATCAGAAGAGCAGAATGATGTATTATTAAGTATTCTAACATGTTTGATGTATTCTTTTAGGCCGTGTGTCTTGGGATGAATATAAAGTAAAATTTTTGGCAAGCAAAGGCCACAACGAAAAAGAGATTGCGGAAAAAATAAAAAACAATGAGGAGCTGAAAATTGATGAAGAAAGTAAGTAGAGATGAGCTTTGATCCAGGGCCAGGTTTTCTGGGAGTTTTCTGGGATTGCATGGCTTCCTTCTTGAGCCAGCTACTTATTGGGCCCTCAGAATGAGGGTGCTAGGGGGCCAGTTGGTGCTTCCTGGTGGAACATTTGCTTTGACTTGGGTAAGTAAGAGCCGTGCTAGGCCAGGAGAGCAAGCAGCTGCCAGATGGGTAGTGCCAGAGGTGGGGTAACGAACGTTCAGGTTTTCAGGGCCTAGTGAGGATGCACAGCTCGCAGATGTGTCAGACTGGGGTGACAGTAACTGCTGGGCTTCGGGCTTCATGAGGCGTTTCACATACAGCAGTATTGCTTTCATTCTTCAGAAGGTGGCAGAATTATCCTGACTGAGCAGGAGCCACCTTGTTGAAGGAGGGACCATGAAGACTTTGGGGGAGTGAATGACTTCCCCCATGCATAAATATTTGTAAAGGGAAATGGTGATCATGAAGAGCCAAAGTGGCTTCCTCAAGAAGAGGTCTCGGAGAACGAAGCTCATCTCTTTTGGCCAGCCTTACTTACACTGGTTAGGAACATGATGAAGAGACTGTGTAGATGTCAATAAAGTCTTTGACAGAGTTACTCATGTAGACAAGTTAGAGAGGTGGGGGCTGGAGCTCCCATGGTCATGAAAATCCATGTCATCTTGGGGAATTTTCTAGTGAAATGCCATAGGAATCTTTCATTGGCTCTGGACCATTTAAAAATTGGGTAATTAGGGGTAGAGAGGAAGGAAAGATGTTTCAGAGCTTGAAATAAAACAAAAAGTGAAATTAAAATAGAAACAAGTTGAATCATCAACTGGGAAGAAAGCATGACTCGTATATCTTTTCAACATGAGAACTCAGAGCTAGAAAGGATGGCCAATATCATTGAACGACAGAGCCCCAAGGCCTCAGTGGGCTAGAATAAAGGGCTGGATTTCCTCGAATGACATTTAATAGAAATCAATGTGAAGTTTTGTTGTTGGGTTTAGAAGATAGCTTCATAGACACAGAGAGAAGAAGGCAGGTGTAGAAAACTTCTGGGGGTTTGAATAGACTCCATGTGAATCACCCCAGTTTACATGGCAGCACAAAGGGCCAATGGGAGCTGTGTCTGCCTTCAGAGGAGGGCAGGGGGGCCAGCCCTGCTGGCCTGTGAAGTCGTGGACAAGCAGAAGAATGGCCAGAGGGTGGAGAACCTAGAGTCCATCTAGATGGAGGAACTCGGGAGGTTTAGATGGGGAAAGAAAAGCTTTGTTGGGGGAGGAGGAGGCAGGGTGGCCAAGATGGATGGACATTGAGTCTTTAGCTCATGAGCTTCAGGGATAGATGTGGGGACAGCCAGCAGCAGTTAGGGGGCAGGTCACGTCCCTCCTGGATCTGGACCTTAGCCATGGAAGGCCCTCCTTACTGGAGGCTGCTCATGCACATCCTGCTTGAACCTAGTGGCCCCTGAGGGCCCTTCCGACCCAGGCTCTGGGTTCTTTTGATCTGTGTGTGGATTAGTCATTTTAAAATGGGTTTTTTGTTTTGTTTTGTTTTTGTTTTTTACCCCTTATTCATCAAAAGACAAATATAATTTCTCTATGGTGCAGGTATTTTCCCTTCGTCTTAGGACTACGTATGTGATTTTCCTTTACAAGAATGCTGAGTAGGCCATTCACATCTGTCAGATACTCATTTGAGTACAAGGTCTTGGGCCCAGTGGGGGGGCTTTGTACACAGTCCCTCGTTTGAATTTCTCAATAGTCCTGGATGAGAGATGTTGGGTGGGGTGCATGGCTCTCCCAGCTAGTAAGTGACATAGAGCTGGGGCTCCAGGGCCCGATCTGTTACTAAAAGAGATCAGCCAAGTGTGGGAGCCCAGGACGAGTACAGATCCAGAGACTGTAGAAGGTGGCGATGGGAAAGGGGGATTCAGGACAGGACGCTCTAAGAGAGCTGGGGGAGCCCCGGGCGGCCCCCAGGGGGAGTGGCCCTCCAGCTGAGCCTCAGCTACTGGGTGCTTGTCTGCATCTTGAAACTTGACTAATCCAAATCTCATTTTCATAGTTTTTATCCCTGTTTGGTCCGTTCCTATCAGGAAATAACGTTCTATGGTGGACTTTTAGTGGAAATTCTTGTCATTTGTCCTTTTGCATGTGGGAATAACCTACAGTAAGAAAAGAATCGGCCTTTGGCTTCTTTGTTATGACTAAGTGTTGGTAGCACAGTTTCCACTTAATGAAAAAGACAAAAGAAACAAGAATCTTGTCTCCATAATCAGAGGAAGGGTCAGGTCAGGCCCGCTAATATTATCGGCAAAGAAAGGACCTGCCTGACAGTAAGACCAAGTTATTGGTGATTTAGATGGAGGCTGGTCAGCGGCCTTGCTGGGAGGGACACAGACACAGATACACACACTCACTCACACTCTCTCACTCCAAAAAATGTTTAACAGGCTTGAGAGCACAGAGGCCGAATCTGATGAGATGAAATTTAGCAGGAATGTGTCAGGTCCTTTACGTGGGTTAAAGAAAGACCGGATGTCTGATCTGGGCATTGAAGCAGACTCCCAGCATTGTGACCCGTGGGGTCTCCTTATGACTCTGGGTTTCCTCTCTGGCACTGGAGCAGCTTCCTCACCCTGTAGGCTCATTCCTCTCACTCTGTCCCTGCAGCCCATCCTCTTTAGATTAGATGGTTCCTCTCAGAACCTCCTTTTTCAAGAGAGAGCCCAAGCCAGTCCCCATCCCCTAGGATTTTCTCTCCCCATCCTCCTCCTCCAGGCTCTTTTCCTAGCTTCTTTTTTTTCCTTTTTAGGGTAGCTCCTAGAGGGCAGGCGGGTGCTTTTCTTTCTGCTTGTTTTTGTCTTCCCATCACTTAGTACAGCACCTGGCACAAAGTTAGCATTAAATAAACAGTCATTCACTCATGTGAGGGGGTGGTCACAAAAGCCACCTGCAAGAGGTACCCCAGGAATAAGGAGGCACTCACCTCTAGGATCATGATCTCTTCTGTCACCCTATGAGGTGTGTCCTGTTCCAACTGCTATCATCCCAGCCTTGTTAGTCCTTGAGCCCTCAGCAGAGGCTAGGGTGACTGGTGGATACCAGGCTTAGAAGACCCCCTTGGTGGGTCTGTGGTGGTCTCTGAAGCCCATCTCTCCAGCTGTGCCAGTAGCAATGAACTAGACCAGCAATGCTCAAACATTTTGGTTTTGGGGCCCCTTTATACTCTCACAAATAATCGAGGACCCCAGAGAGCTTTTTTAAAATGTGGGTTAGATATGCTGTTATTAGTAACGACCATATTAGAACTTAAAACTGATCCACTTTTAAATATTCATGTCAAATAATAAACCCATGTGTTAGTTGAAATACATGAAAGATCGTATTCTGTGGATATATTACTTGAAAAAGGGAGATACAGACAAATAATATACTAGTGTATTAGAAAAATAGATTTGACCTCTTGGACCTCCTGAAAAGGTCTCAGGGCCTTTGGGTGTCCTTGGGCCACACTTTGAGACCGCTTGGACTAAACACCAGTTTTTCTGGGCCCTCTGAGGTTCTGGTGAGGTTTGCTGTCCTGCAGCAGCCATGGTTGTAGTTGGGACCTTGCCACCAAGAGTTTAACAAATGTTTGACTTGAATGGACCACGCCAGGTGGGAAGCAGGGGAGATAGGGAAGGAAAGCATCCTTCTCTTTCTGACATCATCTTGGAATGCAGCTGGGGATATTCTCCAGACACTGAAGTGATCATATTGCCTTCCTTGCTGGATCTGAGTTGGAAAAGCTTTTCACTGAGATCACTGACATTTGGAAGGTGGCCAGCCTTGTCTGAGGTAGTTGGGTAGCGGCCTCCGGCCTCTCTCGGGAGGTGAGAGCTAGCCCTCTGCCCTTCTGTTTGGCCAGGATGTGTGTGACCAAGGCCCAGAGCAGTCAGTCTTGTCCAGTCCCTTGCATGGTCTATTTGCAGTTGTTAAAGTACAGCCTTGGAAAGGCCATCTCCTCAGTGCGGCCTCCCAGCCCTCAGGTGATCCCGAGTGCTCGGTGGCCATTGAAAATCTTCGACTCTGGAAGAAGGGACTGCTCTCCCGCTTGCTTGGGGCTGGGCTGAATTGGCGGGGAAGCCTTTACGAAGTGCCTTCTGCATGCCAGGCATGGTGCCAGGGGATAAAGGCAGAGACAAAAATAAAGAAGCCTTTCCTCCAAGAGCCTGTGTCTGGAAAGTACCCCAATGGGGAGGGTCGGATTATGAGCCCAACTCAGGAGGCCTGGAGTTAGGATAAGAGCAGAGGAAGGGGTGAGTGAGAGACTACTGCAGAGACTGATCAGCAGCATCCTCATTTGGGGCCACCTTGGGGTTCCAGCCTTAGGCTAAGGGAGTCACTTGCTTCAGTAGATAGCGTGTATTAATCCCAGACCGGCAGACCAGCCCCATTTCCCTAGTTTTCATAATAATAAAAGCCTTACGACTCATCCAATTTCAGGTGATTACATGCTTTCTGCACATGAAAGAATAGCTTCTGTAGGAGAGGACAAGGCAGCAATCCATTTCCCCCCACGTAAATGGTTTTGTCACATGAGATTACATTGGAAGGGTCTGCTGGGTTTATTTGTTTTTTAAATTCCGATTTGATGATCTTTTCTTCTTAAAACGTAGGTACTCAGAACTCCCCAGAAACATCTCCCTTCAGCTGTAGGAGATTAAGGTATGTGGCACCTGTGATTATTTGTGCTAATGAGATATGTCCTTTTTCAGCCCTGGAAGTTCTCGATAATCTCAAGGATCGCTGGTATCAGGCTGACAACCCTCCGGCTGACCTGCTGCTAAATGAGGAGGAGTTCCTGTCCTTCCTCCATCCAGAGCATAGCAGGGGAATGCTTAAGTTTATGGTCAAGGAGATTGTCCGGGACTTGGGTATGTGCTTCCTCTTTGCCCAGAGTAGTAAAAGGATCTGTTCAGGGCAGGGTGGGGACAGAACCTGGCATATGGAGATGGGTCAGAGGGACTTAAAGAGTGTGTTGATCTGGAACAGAGAGCTGACTTTAAATAATTAGAAAGATCTCTTGTGAAAGGGATCAGATTCACTGGATCCATTTTGTTTGTTTTGCTGACTTCTGTTTTTACATCCAATCCAATCTGTGTTTGCCTTCTGGGCTTCCCTTGTAACTTGGAAACCTCCATTGTAATAAGAAATCCAATGACACAGAGCTCAGTGGTACGACCACCAGGAAGAGCCCCTGGCTCCAGAGAGTAGGCAACAATATCTGTACAACAAACACCTTGCTGCCTTGTTTTTTGCTCTGTGGTCGTCTCTCTCGTCCTCCTGGTTCCGGTTACTTCACTGGGTGTCCGTTTATTCGAGTGTACCTCTGATCTCTGAATTTGGACATGATCAGGGAAGGAAAAAAAACAGATTTCAGCATGCTCCCCTAAGAGCTATGGAATTAGGTAGCTTTATCAAGAAGTAGTGAGTTCCCTGACACCAGAAGTATTTAAGGAACAGGTGACTGATTCTCTTATGGCTTTGGGAAGAAAGTTTAAACTGAAACTATTTTAAACTTTCAGATTTTATTATTTTAGTATTCTTTATAGAAAAACTTCTCTGAAATTTAAAAAAAATTTTTTTTACCTGTGTTTTTTGTGGTAGAATTTATTAACAATGTAAATTTTGTGGTTTACCTTAGGGGAAAAACAGTTGTTTTTTTATACTTCGTTCTCAAGGAGAAGCTGACTACAGCTTCTACCTTCTCTCTTCCCTTAATCTTATACTTTTGAAAATAAGTTTTCTCTTACATTTCTTTATTTTTCATGTTCTTTTCAGTTCTGACATTTTCTTCATTTGGTTCATTTTTCATTCCTAACCCATAAAGGCTGGGCCCACTCAAATTATATGATTTTTTTTTTCCTGGACATTTTAAGCATTTTGGGGAAATTCAGGTAAACGGAGGGATTTTCCCTTCTTGGGCATCTATTCAGAAATTTTTCCAGGACTCTCCCCTACTCTCTGACTCCCTTACTCATTGTCTTATTGGGGAACAGTTATTATTGTAAATACTATATATTCATATATGCACATATATACATGTGTTCCTATATAGGTACATATACATACATGTTCATCATTCTTTCCACATTTTTATTGTTCTTTCCACTCTTTGTTCAATTGTGTCCAACTCTCTGTGACCCCTTGGGAATTTTCTTGACAAAGATAGTGGAGTGATTAACCATTTCCTTTATTTTATAGATAAGGAAACTGAGGCAAGCAGGGTTAAGTGTTCTGGGTCACACAACATGTATCATGTGTTATGTGTGAAAGAGAGGACTGTGACCTTTCTCTTTGTAATTTCTTGGTTCTCCCACCATTGGGAACCTGCTCAGGGCCAGTTCCTTACCTCCATCTTGTGCTTTGTAGATGTGCAAGAATGAATACATGGAGAAATTATTTAATACATAAAAATAGAGATAGTTTAACTTTCTTTCATGGGACTAAAGTGCTTTTCTTCAGTAAGATTCTGTCATGTTATCTCTCTCTTACTTGAGTTTAACTAATGGCAAAAAGTCCTTTGGAAGCTGCTCGATGTCTCTGCCTGTGTCTCCTGCGTTTGTGTCCCACCAAGGCCCAGAGCCCGCCTTGAGCATAGAGCAGGTCCAGATGTTGAGGAGGCAGAGTGTGTCAGTACAGGCTGCCCAGGAAGGAGCGGCGCCAGGGCCTGGAAGTCCTCTCAGAAAGGGCTTCAGGTGGCCCAGCCCCGCTGTGGAAGTGAGAATACCGGCGTGAGGAGGCTCCTGACCGGCCAGCCGGCGAGGGGAGACTCCTGGGGACAGGAGCTGAGCCATCTAGCCTCCAGAGCTCATTCCATCCCCTGGCAGCTAGAGGACTTTTCCTTTCATTAAGCATTCATCGAGGGCCTGGGTCCCAGGCATTTCTTTTGGTAAAATCTCGTTTGGGCTGTGGGCCTCAGCAGAGCTTGTGTTTGATGAGCTTGCTGGGAGTGGAGAGAGAAGGGGACCCAGAGCAAGGCTGGCCTTGGGAAGGGGCGGCCAGGAGGGTCTTCTGGGGAAGGGGATCAGGGAGCAGAAAGGGAATGGATGGCAGGTAGCCAGGAGTGATGGTTCTCTAGAAAGAATTGAGAGAAGCTGTGGCTTTTTTAGAGGGATTCTAAACGAGGGGCTGTGGAAGGCGTGAACAGAGAATGCTGGGCCTGAGGGTGCAGTGCTGCCTTCTGGTGTTAATCACTGTGTGACCGTGGATGAACCTTTGGGCCTCTCAGCTTCAGTTTCTTCTATCATTTGGCTTCAGGCCCTAAACCTGTGATCTGATGCTGGTGTTCCTGTCAGCTCTAAAAGACCACTCTGGTGGGTCACTGGTCTGTCCTGCTTGTCAGGTGCCCTGGGGAGAGCTACAAAGAGCTTAGGTGGGGTGGGCAGGGAGAGCCCAGGTGACTCAGGTCCAACGTGGGAGGAATGACGCTGTCTGGGGTTCCCTGGGCATAAGTGTTGTGGGCACCAGAGACTAAGGTTCTCTTTTCAGGATGACTCTTAATTCACTGGCACCTCACATGGCATCTGTGTTTCAAGTTACTTCAACTAATCTCAGTTTTGTGTAAGGTAAATAAAATTTGTGGCCTGACTTGTTCCAAGAAAAAACAAAACTTTGGGCTAAATTTGTCACCCCAGACTTAGATGGTCTTCTGTGTGCTTAGGGGTGACTTGTTTCTGTTGTTTGCACGGTCAGTTGCAAATCTTTTGTGTCCGTTTCTCATGTGCCTTCTTTCTTCAAACCTCTTCTCCAGACCAGGATGGCGATAAGAAGCTGGTTTTGTCCGAGTTCATTTCCTTGCCTGTGGGGACAGTTGAAAACCAGCAGGCCCAGGACATTGATGACGACTGGGTGAAAGACAGGAAGAAGGAATTTGAAGAAGTTATTGATGCTAACCATGACGGGATTGTCACCATGGATGAGCTCGAGGTGAGGCTCGTGGAGGGGACCTGTCTGGAGGCCTTCTCTCTGCCTTTTTCGGTCTGTGACAGCCTCTCAGGTTTTTTGCTATGGCCTTCGGTGATCTGGTTCAGTCACTGCTCCTAGGCCCAGCCAGGCCTGTGCTATGGGCAGCCATCTGACCCTCCTGCCATTGGGAAGAGAGGGCTTTCTTCCATTTCAGGTCAGCAAGCCTCTGTTGGGTGTCACTGGGTGAATCCCATCTTTGATGTAAGAGAGTTAAGAGGGGGTTGTGGGGATTTTCATTCTGGGTGATCTGTCATTTCCAATTCAATTATCTAGTCTGCCCACTTCACACTTCTGCTCTGAAGTTCCAAATAGTCCTTAAACTAACCCATGGGCATTCATAGTAGGAGGCCATTTACTATTTAAGAACCATTCCTTGTAGTGTATGATCACTTAAGTTCCGAGGTGATCTGCTCCCTGGATTTCACTGGTGCAGCGAATGGTCAATAAGGAGCCTCCCTGTGCCGGTGTAACGGACCCCACCTTTCCTGCAGTTCAGGGTCTTGGAGAGTTCCTCTAGACCCTTGTTGGGACCAAGAGACTTGCGCCAGCTTTGGGGTCAGCGCTCTCTCTAGTTTGCTGCCTGCTTCACTGAAGTGTCATTTTTGGAGAGCTATTTTATATGTGGAAGAAGTATGGTGGGGGAGGAGAAGAAGAAGGAAGGAGGGAGATAGAGGCAGGGAAAGAGATGGGGAGAGAGGATGCTGTTAGTGGTTCATTAAAAGTTTTAAAGGATGCACGGCCCGGTGCTTTGGCTAGTCTACCATAAACTCACCAAGGGTTCCTGGTTCTCCCCATGCCCCTGGGGGCATTGAAACCCCTGCCCACAGCTTTGAATAATGAAATTCTTGTCAGTATTTAGGCTTCTGTAGAAAGAAGGAGATGGTCATTCAACATCTGGGTATGTCCCGTGGGCACTGAATAGGTTTTCCTATTCTTAGAAATCTTTTCTCTCTTAGCTCCCATTTATTGGAGAGGGAAGCTCGGCTGGTTAGAGGAAGGGCTGGCAGCATGTTGTTGCTGCTGTCACTGGTCTGACATGGGGTGGGTTTCTGGGCACGGACCTGGAAAGAGGCTCGGGGCCCTGGAGATGCTGACCCTCACTCCACCTTTCCTCTTAGAATAGAAAGGGGATTTCTGGAGTCAGGGAGCGGGAGCACTCTTCCAGGGCGCTGTCTAATGTTTCACAGATGAAGAAATCAAGTCTTGGAGAAGAATTGAACTCTAATCTCAATCTCTTTCAGCTCTAAAATCTTTGGTTCTCTCCTTTAAGAAAACTTGAGTCGTTTAGAGTCATAGGCTGGGCAGGAAGCAAAGCGTCCAGTCCCCTGTGTCTACCCTGTCTTTTCCTCATTACTCTGGGTGCAAAAGTGCTTTCTAAGGGTTTAGTACATTGAATCAGCAGGGCCAGGCCAGCCGCCATGTTGGGAGCGGCAGCCTGAGGAGGTTGGGCCACCACAGAGAACAAGACGAGGCAGTGAGGTCTGGAATCCCCCTTTCTGGAAGGTTTCAGAGGCCTTCTCCCCTGCTCTTGGCTCATAGCAGAAGCACTGACCCCTGGCTCCCAGTGTTTGGCCCCGGGCTTGGAGCTCCCTTTCTGGCCTTTGTCCTTCAGATTCTGTCCTGTAGCGAGAAAGGTGGGAAATGGACCGAGGAGAAGCAGCTGGTGGTTTGGAGCTGTAGCCCTGGGTGGAGTCGTGCAGGCATGGGATCCCTCGTCCCGGGCATTGCCCTGCTTGTGTGCCTCGAAGCCAAAAGAGTTGCCCATCAGTGCTTCCCTGGCAGAGATCGGCTGGCGCAGCCGCCCTCACAGCTGGGGAGCCCTGCTCAGGAGCGGGGGAGCTTCATACAGAAAACCCATCTCTGGGAGGATGGAGCCACACAGAGCCTAAGACAGGCCCAGAGCTTGTCAGTCAGTCAGCAGCGTCTCTCAAGTAAGAAGACATCTCTTCTGTCAGGGAGAGAATGTTGATACAAGACACATCAAGGAATTTGTGGTGGGTGGGAGGCAGCCAGGGGAATCAGGATGGGCTTCATGGAGGAGGTAGCACCTGAGGTAAGCTCTGAAGGAGACCAGGAGGCAGAGAGAAGCGCAGAGGGAGGAAAGGCATGCTAGGTTTGTGGGGCAAAGGTGTGGAGACATGATGTGCCAGATGGAGCTATTTGGTGCCCACTTGGCAAGCAAGTTTGAATTTGACCTTTGAGTATGAGGGAACTCTGCAGTTTTTCGAGCAGAGGACTTGTGCTTTAGCAAAGTCATTTTGGTGGCTTGTAGAAAGTAGGTGGACTGTGGAGGACTTCCCTAGGTCTCGTGGCAGCTTGCCTAAGAGCCGACCCGCAGGCCTGCCCTTTCTTGGCTACGAGGGAACGGCAAGTGCGTTTTAGTGTAGGAGTGAACAGGAAGCCTGCTGGGGCCCTGGACATGCCGAGCCTCAGGTGCCCATGGAAACAAAAGTGGGCTTTTTGTTCGTTTGCCTGTGGACTAAGGATGGGATTGCAGAGTTCCCTCTGGGCAGGAGCCTCCAAACATGCTGGTTTCCTGAGCGCCCTATTGAGGGCACCGGCTTCCTGTGGTATTTCATGGCCTTTTTTCCCTTCAGTGGCAGTTCTTTGCTTGTACACGGGATATGAAGGACACACATGGTGGGGCTCAGCGAAGGGGAGAGGCCCAATAAAGGAGGATAACCACTGAGCTAGGCAGCCTGCTGTGCTGTGAGAGGTTGTGGCCCTGGCAGGTGTACGGTCTAGGATCTTGGCAGTGTTTGCCGTCTTTTTAGAGTTTTGAGGGCCATGTTTCTGTTGGAGTGATAAGAAACACATTCAGGGACCCTTAGCCGTGTGGGCAGTTTGGCCTTCTGGGTCTCATTTCATCAGCTGCATAAAGCCTCAGGTTCCCAATGATCAAAACTGTCCTTCCTTCTGGGCTTCCCTGAGCGAGTTCAGAATTCATCCTCAGCCCGTGCTTCTGGCTCGCAGCCTTCTGCAGAACGTGAGGGCGCCTGTGGCAGGAGGGGCTCAGAGTAAACAGCAACGTTGGAAAAGGGACTTTTTCCTCATATTACTCTGGGAGACTGGGAAAGGTGGATGTAAGTCAGCCATTTGTAAGTGAAAAATGTGTTTTAGTGCCGGTAAATGCCCCAAACATGGAGGAGTTTGGCGTTTGGGGTTCGTACCTTAAGGGGTCCCGGTGTGGTTCTTGACTCTGTCTTTCTAATGGTTTGTCTCTCGTAGGAGTACATGGACCCCATGAACGAATACAACGCTCTCAATGAAGCCAAACAGATGATAGCCGTGGCCGATGAGAACCAGAACCACCACCTCGAGATGGAGGAGATCCTGAAATACGGGGAATACTTCACGGGGAGCAAGTTAATGGACTATGCCCGGAACGTCCACGAAGAGTTCTGAGGTCTCCCTCCTGCGGAGCTTGCTGCACCTTCTCGCGCTCCTGCCCTTGTTCCTGCCCCACTGACGAGAGAATAGAATTCTCCTGCTGCTATTTGTGGTGTGAGTGCGTGTGCACAGTGTGTGTGTGTGTGCGATTGTGTGTGTGTGTGTGTGTGTGTGTGTGTGTGTGCGTGTGCGTGTGTGTGCGTGTGTGTGTGCGCTCGTGCACTCACACTGTTCTGGAACAGAGAACCTTCCGTCCACCTAGAACTCTAAACGTGTGGGTCTGTTGTCCTGCAGCCCATCCCAGCTCAGCAGGGCAGTGGCCACTTGGAATGCTTTTCCCAGAGCCGACCACCATCTCTTCAATCAGACCCGTCCTTTGGCTTGTGACACCCCTCCCGGAACCAGCTGAGGGGGAGGGGGATGTGGGGGCTTCTCTGTGGCTTAGGAAGGAGGGGCCAGTGCTTGGCCGGCAGGCCGAGGAAGGACAGGGATGATCTTTCCCAACAAGTCGGGGCACCCCACTTAGCCCTGAGCCTGTGGGAATGTGGCCTCCATTAATGTTTACTCTGGCTGCCTTGAGTTGGTCCTTAGAAGTCATCCGGGGAAAGGATCTGAACTGGGCGCGAGCAGCACGATCTCCATGTTCTTTTGGCATTTTCTGGAGCAGTCCTGGGCCCGCTTGGAGCTGGCCACACCAGAGTGACGGAGGCTCTAGTTCGGAGGGGACGGGCTCTCCCTCCTCGTCCCCAGTGAGGAAGCTGCCCCACTCCGCATCAGACTGTTGGGAGACACATCTGGATCGGGCCTCCCCTGCCCTTCCTGTATTGTTATTTTGTCCCAGTGGCAGTTTTGTTTTTCAAATTTATTAAAAATCTCCTCAGAAAGCTTGGCTTGTCGTGTTCATTGAATGCACCCGGGGGTGGCTGGTCCAGGAGTGACTTAGCCAGGGTCCCACGGAGGGCAGTGCCAGAGGTGGGCTGGAAGCCAGCTTGGTTCCAGTGGTCCCCGGATCCCGTCTTCCCATTATACCGCCCTGGCCAGGGACCAGCAGCCTCTGAGGCGTCCCATTAATACCCACTGTTCATGTGATACAAAATGTCTCCCACAGGCACGCCCACGGCGGCAGTAGCCCCCTTTGCCTCACTGAGACAGAAAACTGAGGAGGTCTGCCCATAAAAAGGAGCAAGCTTGCCAGAGGAAGTGGCCAGGCTTTGTGGTGGGGGTTGTGTCTCGGGGCGGGGTGGGCCTGGGATGGTGACCAACAGCAGCCTTGCTCGGGCAGAGGGGTCTATGGCCCCCGTCACTGCAGAGGAGGGGCCGGACTCACCCGCCTCAGACTCTGAGGGACCAGGGGCCTGCTGCTGGTAAAGGCTGGCAGTCAGCACCAGGGAGCTGCTGTGGGCTGGCCCGGTGCAGAAGAGGACCCTGAACGGGCCTGGCCTGGCCTGGTAGAGAGCGCCTGCCTGCCCACGCCCTTTTCTCCTGGGTCTCCCTGGAGGTGCCTTTCTCATCTCCCGAGGGCTTAGTCTTCAGGGCCACGTGCGGCCTGGCCCGGTGCCTCTCAGGATGTGATGGCTTTTTTCCATCCTCCCCTGGGTCCTTATCTTCCCTGCTGCCGGTCCTTGATGACGCGCTCCCCGCTGGCGCACGCTGCATCTGCCTGACGGGCTCGTTTCAGTTATCTGGGTGCCGTGAGTCATGCGTCGGCCTGGGCAGACTGGCTCTGCAGAGGGGGGTCACCGGGGGATCGTGTGGGGGAGCATGCCCTGCAGAAGTCTCATTTGGGTCACTGACCTGGGGGGCGGGTGCCCCTCCCAGCCCCCTCCTCCCGGGAGTGTGTGTTCTGAGGGCTGTAAGCAGGCCGGGCTCCTGGGACAGAGGCAGAGCCCCCTTACATCATTCGTCCTTGGCTAGACGTCACGTTCAGCCACGCTGCTCCCCAGGACCCCCTCCCTGGCCGGTGGTCTGCAGATAAACTGATTTTGGCCTGCAGAGCCAGCCCATTGGACTATCGAGAGTCCAGGTTTATAGAAAAGCAGCATAAAAGAGAGGCCGGAGCCCTGAGTGTCCAGTCCTGCTCGGGCCCCAGGTAGCTGGGCGTCTGCTCCCTCCTCTTTATGTTCACAGATGTCTGCGACGTGAGCCCTGTCCAGCCTCTCATGCTCATTTACCACCTGAGACTAGCGTCCCAATGGCCGGGTGCTAAAGGCCATAGCTTAAAGAGGCCCCCGCTCTATCCTGGGGGACCCAGGGGGCTCCGGAGGACAAAGGGGCCCTGGTGGCCACGGCCTCGCTTCTGGGCGTCATCAAGGACAAAGGACCAAGGAGAAGTCCCAGATAAAACCTTCCTCTCTGGGTGACGGCAGCGAGCGAGAGCTCTGCAAGCAATGCCCTTTTATCAGTGGCTTTCTTTGGGGTCGGCACATTTCGGGCAGGGGGCTCCGCCGCTGACCAGTTTCCCAGGGTGGGTGTGAATTGGGGAGTGTGACCAGTTCCATGCAAAGTCGTCTATTTTTCTCTTATTAACTCTTTCCAAAGCCCTCGGAGACGCCCTGTTTTCCCCTCGCTGACATGTCTGCTGAGCCAGCTCCTGACATACGTGTGACTGAGCTAGAATCTCCCCGCTGGCTGGGTTGCTCCTACATCACCGAAAGCCGTTTCTCGCGGCGTGCCCAACTGTGAGTGGGCAGAGTTTGTGTAAAAATAGACGAGGGGAAACTTTGTCCTTCCTTGGGAGTTTAGCTCCCTTTAGAAGGGCTTTAACGTCAAGCTTCAGATCTTGCCGTTATCAACGTAGCAGGGACCGAGCCACGGAACCACGGCTGCCAGCGAGGTGGCTCGAGACTGCCGGACACTGCAGACCATGGTCAGGCCTTGTCTATCCATCTGCGGCCCCCTCTTCGGTCTCCGTCACAGGCCGCGGGGTCAGTGAAGGCCAGACCTAACAGTGAGTCACGGCTGCTCTATCCGAGAGGGAGCCCCTTCTCCAAGCAGGCCCAAGGCCCCACTGTTGGAGACGTGAACAGAGTAAGAAGCCTGACGTCGGCTGTGGGAGCCCTGCCTGACGCTCCGTAGACTTTCTGGTGATGGGAAATGCCTCAGAGGACCGTGCTAGCACCTGCCCCTGCAGCCAGGAAGTTGTTCTTTTCTTTTTCAGTCACGACTTTTTCGTGATCCCTTTCGTGCTTTTTGCCATTTCCTTCTCCAGCCCATTTTTACAGATGAGGTAAAAAAGTTTCAGTACCCGGTGCCCGAGGCCAGATTCGAACTCGGGTTTTCCTTATTCTGGGACTCCCACTCTTGTCTGCTGCAGTTGGAATGTGACCTCGAGCACACACCAGCTGTGTGACCTTAGGCAAGTCCAACCTAGATGCCTCAGCTGGGAAAAGGGCCTGCTGGGAGAAGCAAATCTTTATTTATTCATATTAATATTAGTAAAGCACTTGACGCATTGACTGGCACATGGAAGTATTTCATAACTACTCATTTCCTTCCTATTGAAGTTTATCTCAGGAGATTCAGCCCAGTGCTCTCATAGGCAATCTCCCACAGCGTCCAGGCCCGTCTCCAGTTGTCCTTTTCCCTGGATCCAGAGGAGATCCCTCACTTGGGTCCGACTCATGACATCACCTCCCTGAATCATGGCCCTTGAAGGGCAAACTACAGTAACCGGCTCTGCCCCCCACCCCCACCTTTTTTACGAATTTGATAGGCACGTTTCTTTAAGCCACTGATGAACAACAATTAAGCAGAGATCCCTGGGGCTTTCCACCGGGGCCCTGCTTTGGGCCCTGCTTTTTCTGGTTCTGCGACCAGTTCAATCCAGTCTCTCTCCATCTTCTCCAGAATGGCCTGAGATGCTTTAGCAGATCCTTAGCTTAGTAGCCCTGGCGTCTCCTCCAAAAAAGGACCCCTTGTTAATCAAAGCACCCTAGGGCTAAGGCCAGTGGGATCTGCAGAGGCCTAGGAAGGCTCCAGGGGCAGCGAGCTGTCCCCGTGAATCTTCTCCCTAGCACTTGGTGCCCTGGCTGGGCTCCTCATTGTACCACTGCGGCACACCCCTGCCCCCACCCCGCACGAAATTCCCTCAGCGCAAGACCTCCCAGCGGCCTGCTGGGAAGAGTCTAATTGTCAAGTTAGGTCCCAGAGGTAGCACCGAACCAAGGGAAGCTAGTCCAAGCAGATGGGGGCTGAGGCTTGCACATCAAAAGGCCTAATTTCCCTTCACCTGTAGCTGCTGTGACCTGGGGAGGGAACGGGGATTTCCAGTACCTCGCGGAGGAAGAAAAAAAAAAACCCCTGGGGATGGATGAAAGCAGGGAAGGAAGGAGGGTTGTTTTTTTCACGTTTGGTGGTGTTTTTAATAACGTATGTGAAGGGAGAGTGTCCTTATCCTTTTCCCAGCCTTCCCCATCAGGGGCCTCAGTAATGTCGGGAAGAGGAAAAAGTTGGCTTCTGACTCGAACGACCTTTCTGTCCCTAGGAAAGAACTCCCAGTCAGACAGAATGTGAGTTAATGACAGTTATTTCATTATTATTATATTTAAAATAACCACTTTATAGTTCTCTCGTGTGATTCTCACAATAACCCTATAAACGCTGTTATTGTGATTATTTTTCACTTTACAGATGAGGAACCCGAGACGGACAAAATTTAAGCCCCTTTTCAAGGACTACCAGCTGATCCCAGAAGCCACCTGCTCCTGCGGTTCTACAAGCCGCTTCCATCCCTACAATACCCTCCCTTTCTCGCATCTGCCGAAGGACTCTTGGCTGGTTAACGCAAGTCTAGCCTTCGTGCAACAAGCCAGCAGTGGGCTCAAAAAGCGTTTTTGTTCCTGAGAAGTTTGGAGGATGCTTGGCCCGGGCCCTGCCGGAAAGGAAAGAGAACTGCCGAGCCAGTCCAGCAGGCCGCGCCCTGCCCATGGGTCGTTCCATAAAATCTCAGCCTCTCTTCCTGCTTTCACTCTGTTTCCTTTCTTGGAGTCATGGTGACAAAGGACAAAACTGGTTTTTCACATCAGCAAAGTCTAAGATAGAAAAATAGGAAGCATTGTACAGAAGGGAGCTGACTACTGAGCCTGCAGCTCTAAATGCTTAAGCTGTTCCATGGAAATCTCTGAAAATCGGTATTGATGGGATGGGATCCCATCGGCTTATCTAATCTCCCATCCCTAAGATCCTTGGCTTTGCACCTTCATTTAAGATGCTCATTTAGGGCAGCTCGGTGGCGCAGTGGATAGAGTGCCAGCCCTGAAGTCAGGAGGGCCCGAGTTCAAATCTGGCCTCAGACACTTAACACTTCCTGGCTGGGTGACCCTGGTCAAGTCACTTAACCCTAATTGCCTCAGCAAAAAGCAAGCGATAAATGAATGAATGAATAGATAAATAAATAAAATGTTCATTTAGTAAGGCTCAAAGGAAGAAGAGATGATCAGTGGTGTCATAAGTATAAAGAAGCTTATTGTCTTATTGACCCCATAATGCGACGGTGGTCCAGAGATATGTGCTTGATGTGGCTCAGAACTTCCAACACTTGTCAAAGCATATGATTCCCGCCCGATTCTGATGAATGGGAGAAGTGTAGGAAAAGGACGAATGTCCTGATGGATAACAGTAGTCAGAAAGTTAGATTCTATGACCTGTGGACCATTGAGCTCTACTTGCCACTACTACTACTACTACTATTTCTATTATGACTACTACACTACTACTACTACTATTATTATTACTATTACTACTACACTACTACTACTACTACTATTATTACTATTACTACTACACTACTACTACTACTATTATTATTACTATTACTACTACACTACTACTACTATTACACTACTACTATTATTACTATTACTACTACTAGTACACTACTATTATTATTACTATTACTACTACTAGTACTGGTACTGGACTACTACTAGTCTATTAGATCTATTAGGTTCTCACCCTAACCCTTACTGTTTCTTGAATCCCCAAATGCTCTTCCAGTCATTCATTCATTCATTCATTCATTCATTATCTGAAAGAAATTGCCCTTTTTTCCACATGGGAGGTGGATCTCCATTTCTTTTTCAGTAAATTGATGGTGTTGGGCTAGGTACCTGATCACTTAGGTCCCTTTCATCTTGGAATCTTCCATTTTCCATATTGAAACCTTCCCTAACTCCCCCAGCTGGATTCAGGGGTTGGGGACTATATGTGTATGAATACATGCAGACTATATGCAGAGTGATATCTGGGATGAGGCACCTGTAATTGTAGGGGGACCCAGGGAAAGGTTCACAAAGATGCAGTGGGGGTGGGGAAGGGGAAATAACCTACCTGGATCCCAGCCCCTGAACAAAACAGAAGGGGTATAGATTTTCCAGGTTTTTTTTTGACAAAAAACAAGGAGCTCCTTGCTCCAACTCCCCAAGCCCATCTGCTTTCTCTTATCCTATTTCTTCTCCCCACCACCAACCAATCAACAAACGAGACTTTTATTTTTTTTTTAAATGATATAATGTGGAGGGGGAAGTATCTGTGGGAAAAATTCTGGTGATTTTAATGAACTCAGTTTGAATCAGCAGTGTGACAGGTTCCCCCCAAACAACAAATCTGACCTTCAACTATACTGAAAGGTCTCGTGCCCGGGATTAGAACGTTCTAGCTGTGTTCTCCTCTGCCTTACTTGGACTTCACTGAGTGTGTGTTCATTTTGCACAATGGAGGGTATTGACAAGCTTGAGAGTGACCGAGAAGGGGGACAGTGACCACGATGATAAAGGACCTGGAGTCATATTGTATGGGGATCCCTCAAAGAGAATAGGGATATTTAAATTGGAAAATGGAAGATTTGTTAGGGAGAGGAAGGTATGGGGCAGACTGGATGGGTGGACACGAGGTGATCCTGGCCCTAGTGGACCTCAGCTTTTGGGACAAGAACTAATTATTTGACAAAAACTGAGAAAACTGGAAAACAGTATGGCAAAGACTAGATATAGACCAATTGCTTAGTCCACATACTAAGTCACAATGGGTACATGATTTAGACATAAAGGGTGATGCCATAAATAAATAAATAGTTTACCTGTCAAATGTATGGAGAGGGGAAAAAGTTATGGCCATATAAAAGACAGAGAGAACGTTATGAGATATAAAATGGATATCTTTGATTATGTCAAATGAAAAAGGTTTTGTACAAACGAAACCAGAGCGACCAAGATTAGAAAGAAAGCAGAAAGCTGGGAAATGATTTTTATAGCAAGTCTCTCTGATAAAGGCTTCATTTCTCAAATATGTAGAGAACTGAGTCAAATTTATAGGAATATAAATCATTCCCCAATTGATAAATGATCAAAGGAAATGAACAAGCAGTTTTCAGATGAAATCAAAACTATCTATAGTCAAATGAAAAAAAAAAAAAGCTTTAAATCACTATTGATTAGAGAAATTCAAATTAGGACAACTCTGAGGTACCACCATTCACATCTACCGGATTGACTAATATGAGAGAAAATGATAAATGTTGGAGAGGATGTGAGAAAATTGAGACAACTTAGTTGTGAATTGATGCACAAAGTCCCATTAAACGATGCACATCCTTTGAACCTTCAAAATTACTATTAAGTCTGTATCCCAAAGAGATTTAAAAAAAAAAAAGGGGGGGGGAGAGGAAGACCCATTTGTACAAAAATATTTAATATAGTTTTTTTTTTTTGGTGATGGAAAAGAATTGAAATTTAAGAGTGTGCTGATGTTTTGGGAAATGGCTAAACAAGTTGTGGTATATAATAGTAGCAGAATACTATTGCACTATAAGAAATAGCGAGCAAGATAATTTCAGAAAAACCTGGAAAGACTTAGATGAACGGAGCAAAGTGAAGTGAACAGAACCAGGAGAACGTTGTACACCATAATAGCAATATTGTACAATCATCAACTATGAAAGATGTAGCTCTTTTCTTTTTTTTTTTTTTGTTGTTGATTCTATTTGAAATTTTTTTAATTTAATTTAATTTTATAATAACTTTTTATTGATAGAATCCATGCCAGGGTAATTTTTTTTTACAACATTATCCCTTGCAATCCCTTCTGTTCCGATTTTTTCTCCTCCCTTCCTTCACCCCTTCCCCTAGATGGCAAGCAGTCCTATATATGTTAAATATGTTGCAGTATATCCTAGATACAATATATGTTTGCAGAACCGAGATATAGCTCTTTTCAAAAATGCAGTGATCCAAGACAATGCCAAAGGACTCTTGATGAAAAATGCTATCCACATCCAGAGAAAGAACTAGATTGAAGTATATTATTTTCACCTTATTTTTTTGTCATTTTCCCCCTTTCGGTCTGTTTCTTCTTTGAAACATGATTAATATTTAAATTTGCTTGAATATGGAATAATATGATTGAACATGTGATCTATATCAAATTGCTTATACCACTTAGGGAGGAAGAAAGGGATGGGGAGAGAAAGTTTGGAACTCACAATTTTAAAAGGAAATTCAATGTTAAAAATCATCTTTACATGTAATTGGGAAAAATAAAAAAAAGTTTAAAAAGGAAGTTGATTCAGCTGGCTGATACAATTCACGAAAAGGAATGATGTAACGAGTCTGGAAAGATAGGCTGGATCCTAATTGTGAAGGGCTTTAAATGCCAAGGAAAATGATATCTGAGCCATCAAATCCGAGTAATGTGGCTAGGCTTGGGCTGTGTGGACGTTAGCTGGGAGAGGGGAGATTCTGGAGGCAGAGAGTCCAATGAGCAGGTTATAGAAATAGTCCAAGAAAGAGGGGATGAGGTTGTGAACTAGAGGCTTTCAAGATGATTGGATGTGAGGGTTGAGGTGGAAGCAGTATCAGCCAGATTTAGCAAGTGACTGGAGGTCGGGGGTGATTCCAAGATCTGGAACCTGAGTGATTGAAAGACAGAAATAGGAAAGTCGAGAAAACCCTCTGTAAAATGAAAGGGGATGGCAGTGATCTTCAAGCACCTTCTAACTCTTTTCCCATAATGCTGTGAATCCTAGTAAGAACGCCACAACTCCCAGGAGTTTTATAAAAGGTCCATGATTGAGAATGATTGGGCTAGATTATCTGAAACTCCTCCCAGTTCCAAATTTCATATTCCAGTGATGGATAAATATTATGGAGGGCCCAATTTAGACCTGATAGATTTTTTTTTCTTTTTCTTTTTGGTGAGGCAATTAGAGTTAAGTAACTTGCCTAGGTTCACTCAGCTAGAAAATGTATCTGAGACCAGATTTGAATTCAGGTTCTCCTGACTTCAGGGCCAGTTCTCTGTCCACTAGCTGTCCCCAGAAATAACAATTTTTTATTATTATTATGGCTTTTTATTTACAAGCTATATGAATGGGTAATTTTTCAGCATTGACAATTGCCAAACCTTTTGTTCCAACTTTTCCTTCCTTCCCTCCTCCCCCTTCCCCCAGATGGCAGGTTGACCAATACATGTTAAATATGTTAAACTATAAGTTAAATACAATATAAGTATACATGTCCAAACAGTTGTTTTGCTGCCCAAGAAGAATCAGATTTTGAAATAGTGTACAATTAGCCTGTGAAAGAAATCAAAAATGCAGACGGACAAAAATAGGGGGATTGGGAAATCTATGTTGTGATTCATACTCATTTCCCAGAGTTCTTTCACTGGGCATAGCTGGTTCAATTCATTACTGCTCTTTTGGAACTGTTTTTGGTTCATCTCATCGTTGAGAGAGGGCCACATCCATCAGAATTGATCATCATATAGTATTGTTGTTGAAGTATATAATGATCTCCTGGTCCTGCTCATTTCAATCAGCATCAGTTCGTGTCAGTCTCTCCAGGTCTTTCTGAAATCATCCTGCTGGTCATTTCTTACCGAACAATAATATTCCATAATATTCACATACCACAGAAATAACATTTTTTAAAAAACACTTAGAGCTAGAGATAGCCCCTTGTTGGGGATTTTATAGCGATGGTTTCTAGCCAGGAATGAGTTGCACTCATTGCCTCTGAGGGTCCTGTCCAGATCTTGAGATTATGGCACATGGGTCCTGATTGACTAGGGAATACTAGGAAGTCTTGGAGGATTACTGGGGCTTGGGTGGAACATCACCCTCCGTCTGAATCAGCGATTTGAGCCGGCAGCTGAGAAGGCTGCCCGAAAGAGGCGGTGTGTCCAGGAAAAAGGAAATGAGTCTTGTGCTCTGCACCCTGCTCGGACCACAGAGGGAATATAGTGTTTCAGGTTTGATGAAGGAAGTTTGTAAGCTGTGGGAACCAGAGGAAGCCCACCAGAGTGCTGCTGGGAGCTCCGCCAGTACTTGGGGGGGAACTCTGGGAAAGGAGGGGTTTGTTCCAGGGGACAGCCAAAACTGAGAGCAAGAGGAGATAGTGGGAGTGCCTTCAGGGGGGTTCCTCCTTCTCCCCCAGAGAGAGGAAGGAGCAGAGTCTCCCAAGCAGTCTCCGAGCCAAGGCTGGGAGCCCCTGGAGTGTAGGAAAGTCTGTGGCGGGGCCTTCATCCAACTGAGACTCTGTGATTCTATGAAATAACAATCAACGACCTCAACATCCGCCGAAAGGGGCTTTCCCTGGCGAGGGAGGAAGGGCTCGGGGCTCCTGAGCCCTCAGTGCGGGCAGAGGCCGCGGAGAGGGAGGCAGGAAGATGACTGACCGGCAGCGACACCCATGGAGGCCCGTGACTTTGCTCTGGCTCCTCGCTACCCAGCTGCCCCCCGCCTCTCTGCAGTCGTGCGACAAGTTCTCCTACAGCGTAGAGGGCAAGTGCTGCAGCTATTGTAAACCTGGTGAGTCCTGGGGAAGAGGCGGCAGCCAAGGGTGGAGACCAGGAGGAAGGCTTCATAGAGCCTCCGGCTTCAGACTGGCCAACTGATCCAAGCCAATCAAGTTGCAAGGGGAGAAACTGAGGCCCAGGGAGGTAACGGGTGGCACAGGCAGGAATTAGCGGAGGGGGGGATTCGAACTGAGGGCCTCTGATTCCAGATCGGGGACTCTACATCAGAGAGGAGGGAGAGTGGGGGAGTTGAGAGGAAACCGTGGTTAAGTATTTTAGGAAAAGGAGGAAGGGAACTGGTATTTATGTATCGGGCGCTATGCGGAGCATTTTGATCCTCCTAATAACCCTGAGGGGAAGATGCTATTATGATCCCCATTTTACAGTTGGGGAAACTGAGTCAGGCAAGTTAAGTGAATTGCCCAGGATCACACGGTTAGGCTAGTAAGTATCTGAGGATGGATTTCAACTTGGGTCTTCCCGTGTCCGAGTCCGGAGTTCCATCAAGCAGGACTTAGCTGCCGTGCACTACATATACAAGGTGCCGGACACTGTGTCTGCTCTCGCGGAGCATCCCGGTACTCCGTCAGCTGTGTGCAGATTTGGGACTGGGCAGCTTCCACCGCTAGGGCGGCGCCCCCCTTTCCCCCCCCCATTTTGTGGATGAGGATGGGGAAAATGAAACAGACTTGGCCAGGATCACTCGGCTAGTACGTGTCGGAAGCGGGATTTGAATCCAAGTCTTCCGCCTAAGGCTAGCTCTTGTTGTTTGCCCTTGGTTCTCGGAGGACCGTGATGTGGGGAGGCGATGCCGTGACTGGCAAGTCGGGTGGATCGAGGTAGGGACCGCAGGGACGGGCCGCCAGCCTCAGACTCTCCTCCGCAGCCATCTGGGTCCAGAGTCAAGATACAGATGGGGAGGCCTGAGCTGACGCTCTCCATGAAGGAGGAAGGAGAGGGGGAGTAGGCATTTATTGAGCACCGACTGTGTGCGATGCGGTGGGAGGCACTTTACAAATATTATCTCATTGGATCCAAACCACAGGAGACGGTGCTGTTATCCCCATGTTACAGGGGGAAAATGAGGAAATGATTAAATGTCGCCCAGTGTTGGAGTTGTGATTTGACCTTGGACTTTGGTAACTTCGGGTCCAGCACCCTATCTGTTGTGCCTCAGTGATACTAGGCTGCCAAGCCCTAAATAATTAGTGTTGAATATGCCGTGATTTAGAGCCACCACCAAAGGATGTTGGAGGGCAGGCATTTATTAAGCACCTATTATGTGCTTAATTATTTTAGTTAATTAATTTAGGATTTATTAAGACCTATTATGTGCAGAGAACAATATGGGGGAGGGGGCTCAGTGAGGCTTCTTGGTGGACAGTTGGGGATGATCAAAAACCCAGGAGAGTTGGAACACGCAGCTGGAACCATGGAAGGTGGATCTTGGAGGGGCTCTAGTGCCAGGTCAGAACAGGTTGTCCGGGGGTTGGGTTTGCCCTATTCCTGCGCGCCTGGGTCTTGGAACTAGAGCGGGGGGGGGGGGGGGGAGAGATCCCAGAATCCTTCTAGTCTAATTTTTATAGAGGAGGAAACTGAGGTTCAGAAGGGGGAGGAGCTTACCTGGAGCCTCACAAGAAATAAGCATTGGAAGCAGAATTTGAATCCAGTCCCTTTCTCTCAAAAACACTTTTCCCGAACTGCACTTTCTCCGTCAATCTCCTTCCACTTTCACTCCGGCCCCGGGGCTAGCGGGATCCACAAAGACTGCTCAAGCTCTTTTAGCCCCTAGCACTCACCCTGGTGCCCGACACACAGCAGGTTCTTAATCGCGCTCGCGGAGCTGGGGGGATAGTTGCAGGTGAAGCCGGTTCTCTGAGGAGGGACGAGCACCAAGGCGGGGCGGGGGCGGAGGGATCAGGGCAGGCTTCCTGGAGGAGGAGGAACTCAGCCTTGAAGGAAGGCGAGGATTGTAAGACTGTAAGCTCGGACGGGCAGTGGAAGTGGTAGGCGAAAGGTCGCCTTTAAGGGAGTCGCTAGGAGCCCGGCGTGGCCAGGGAGGAGCCGGAGGGGGCTGGGACTGGGGAGACGTGCGGGGACGAAACAGGGATGGCAGCCGGACCAGGGCGAGGCTCAGGGCAGCTCCCCCGGCTCCCACCACAGGTTTTGAGATGGAGAGCCGCTGCACCAGTAACAGAGACACGGGCTGCAGACCCTGCCTCGAGGGGCTCTTCAATGAGGGCTTCAGCAACGAATTCTGCCAGCCCTGCACTCAGTGCAACGTCGGTAAGCGTCAGTCCCACCCCAGCCGGTGCTCCAGCCCCTCCCCTGTGCTCCCACTCCTGCCCTGGTGCTCCCACCCCGACCCTGTGCTCCTACTCCTGCCCTGGTCCTTCAGCCCCTCTCCTGTGCTCCCACTCCTGCCCTGGTGCTCCCACCCTGACTCTGTGCTCCCACCTCTCCCTGGTGCTCCCACCACTCCTCTGTATTACCACCCCTCCCCTGTGCTCCCACTCCTCCCCTGGTTCTCTCATCCCTCTCCTATACTCCCACTCCTTCTCTAGTCCTTCAGCCCCTCTCCTGTGCTCCCACCTCTCTCTGATGCTCCCACCCCTCCCCTATGCTCCCACTTCTGCCCTGGTGCTCCCACCCCGACTCTGTGCTCCCACTCCTGCCCTGGTGCCCCAGCCCCTCTCCCGTGCTTCCACTCCTTCCCTGATGTGCCAGCTCCTCTCCTGTGCTCCCACTTTTCCCTGGTGCTCCCCAAAGATGGCACCCCACATCTACAACCTTTTTTGTAAGACCCTCCCCGCTCCTGGCCACATCTCCCCTCGTGTGATGGCATTGTTTGCTAGATCATCATTCAGGCCCCCAGCTCTCACATTCTTTGTTCTAAGAGCCCTCCCAGCTCTGATAGCCGGTTTTACAGGTGAAGAAACTGAGGCAAACAGGGTTATCCAGGGTCAGCAGATTTGAACTTAAGAAGATGAGTCTTTCTGATTCCAGGCATTCTATGTGCTGCGTCACCCAGACCAACCATGACAGCAGCCCAGAACGTCTGTCGTTCTTAAACAAGACCAACTCGGGGGCAGCAAGGCCTGGAGAGGCGCCCCCGAAGGGCCCTGCGAGAGAGCACAAGTGGGGTGCGGGGCGAAATGTCCATGTGGACAGTGCACGTGCACACACATTGGTGTGGGGCCAGGCCAGGACACGTGTGCCGCCAACCAGGGTCCCTGGTGTGCAAGCTGACAAGTTCCCATTGTAGCTGGGAGAGAGAAATGGGCTTCCTTCTCCTTCCTCCTCCTCTTCTTCTTCCTCCTCTTCTTCTCCCTCCTCTTCTTCTCCCTTCTCCCCCTCCCTCCTCTTCTCCCTCCTCTTCTCCCTCCTTCTCCTTCTCTTCTCCCTCCTCCTCCTCTTCTTCTCCCTCCTCTTCCTTTTCCTTCTCTTCTACTTCCTCTTCCTTTTCCTCCTCCTTCTCCCTCCTCCTCCTTTTCCTCCTCTTCTCCCTCCTTCTCCTTCTCTTCTCCCTCTCCCTCCCCCTCCCACCTCCTCCCACCCAGTCCATGGCCCATATGACTCAGGAGGTCTCAGTAAATGCTAATTGAAAGAATAGTGAATGAAAAGCCGGGGCGTATGCTGAAGCGCTGTACCCATTTCCTCAACCACAGAGGCAAACCTCAAACCCCGTGGGATCCTCACTGTTGGAGGTGTGTAGAGCAGCCCCAGAGGGGGCAGAGGGACAGCCCCCGGAGACAAGGCCTGGTGGGACATATGTTGTATATGGGATATATAAGTATGGGCTTTGTTTGGGTACATAGACATAAGTAGAGTCCATATTTATGTGACGCTTTAAGATTTACAAAGGATTCTCAGCATTATCCCCTCGTTGATCCTCACCAGAGCCTGAGGGAGGTGCTGTTATTATCCTCCTCTTACAGTGGGGAAAACTGAGGCAGGCAGCAGTGAGAGATGACTGGCCCAGGACCACCCTGTGAGGGAACATCTGAGGGCGGATTTGCGCTTGGGCCTCCTTGGCTGCTCTTCCTCCTCTCCACCGTTCCCTAGGTCTGCCCGTCATGGGCCAGCACAGCAGAGTCCCGAGAGGAAGAGGAGGGGGGCTGGGCTCCCTTCCGTTCCTTTCCTGAAGGTCCGGCGGCCGGCCAGGGGTTGCACAGAGCGCGCAGTCCTGGCCTGGGCCGGCCTTGCCTGATTCTCCTTTTCCCCTTCGGTCGCTCAGGGAGCGGGAGCCGGGTCCTGAAGAACTGCACAAGGTCCAGTGACACCGTGTGTCAGTGCACCCCAGGGACGCAGCCGGCTCAGTTCTTCAAGTGGGGAGTGGGTGAGCGGCTCCCCCCACCCCACCGAGGAGAGGGTCTTCCCCTCCCCCCAGAAGGGAACAAGATGGGAGGGACGTTAGGGGGAGGGCGTGGGTGTGGGTGTGAGTGTGTGTATAAATGAGTGTGAGTGTGTGTGTGTGTGTGTGTGTGTGTGTGTGTGTGTGTGTGTGT